>NC_135477.1:106955803-107566220 GCF_052094955.1 Ictidomys tridecemlineatus | reverse complement strand
ATACAAACAGCAGCACTACACACCACTGCACCCACAGCCAGCTTCCCTGTCTATAAACACCCACCCTAAAAAGGGATTTCTAACCAAGAGCCAGAGAGTCCAAGGAGGTGGGAGGAGCCACAGTGGTGGGATCTGAGGGACAGGAGGTGGTGGAAGAGCAGATGTGTCCATGGGTCCTCCTAGGCATTATGAAGATTGCCATCGCTCAGCAGCACCTTCTTGCCAGGTTTGAAGGCTAGCATCCCAAGGTAGGGGCAGTTGGCACAGCGGGAAGCATCGCCCAGGTAGCAGTTTCCACAGGCTGACTTGGGCTGGGCATTCTTCTGTTCCTGTAACTTCTCCTTTTCTAGTTCTTCTGCAAGGACACAGGTGCAGTTCTTACAAGCCTTCCCCTTTTTTCTTTCCCCACAAGAAGCAGCCCGTAGGGAAGCAGGATCTGTTTTTTTCAAAATCTTCTGGATCCAGTAGCTCATCTGAGTCAATGAGATCCATGCTCTCGTCCTCCATGTCATTGGCTGAGAGGGTCCAGAGCTTGGCAGTGGCAAGGTCCACAGCAGGTTTCACCAAAGGAGACTTTTTGGTGATAGAAAGTTTAAGCTGACTGGAAGAACCCACTTCAAAGTTTGTCTTTTTGCCTGTGATCTGAACAGAGAGCAGGCTCTCACTGTTGCAGCCCAGGTGTCACTGGATAGACTGCTTCTCCTCAGGACTCAAGGACTCCCGCTGCTGCAGCTCTTTTACTTCCACCAGACCAGAGAGAGTCAGAGCTGAACACAGTTTAGACGCTGTCTTCACTTTGCTATCTTTATCTACAGCTGTCTCTACTGGTTCTTTCAGGAAAAGACATCCCCCAGGCCGAAGGATGCGGGCCATCTCAGCCAAAACCTCAGCACTGTGCAGAGTCACACTTCCTGGGACTACACCTGACAAGATAACGTCAAAGCTGGATTTCTCCTGGGCAGACCGCAACAGCTGGCTCATGTTCTCCACCAACACTTGGCCTTCATCACCAGTTAACACTTGAAGTTTATCCACCAGATCTTTCAGAGCCTCCACAGGGGATGACTTATCCCAGACCACTGCCACAGCCTGGCCAGCTGAGATCCCAAAAGAGGCCATTCCTCCAGTGTTGATAGACCTAAAAGCTTCAGAGACGCAAACTTTGGAGAACTTGGACGCAAGGTCACAAGAGTTGGCTGAACGACAAAGGTGACAACCCAGGAAGGACAGGGAGCCACAGTGTCAGGAGCCCAGGCAAATAGGTCCAGGGCTGGCTCGGCCCCTCACACCTGCTTCCCAAGGCATAAGCCCACCGCCTAAGCCTGCCCGCCGCCTCTGGAGTTCTCCATGGAGCAGCCTTGGCTACATTCCTACCTAGGCACAAGGCTGGAAATAGGAAATGGGCTAATTTTATTCTTTTATGCTTTGTTATACTTAGAAATTAAACAGAAAACCCAAAAGTAACTTTCAGTAATCTCAGAAAAATATTTCCACATAATAGCAGGCATCAAGTTGAGCAAAAGCAAACTCTTTAACTTAAAAAACTGTCAGCACAGTACAGTCTGAATTACCAAGGGCAAAATCCCAGAAGCTATGAAGGATTGAACAATATGTCAATTTGTGTTATTCTACTTGTTATCACACATTTCAAATTGCCTAAGTTTTCATTAGAAAAACAGAATTCCAATATTTCATTTTATGACCACGAATATCTGTAGGAGTTTCTATGTTAAATAACCGAGGGCAGCCATGTTTAAAGGCAGAAAAATTGGGTTGCATGTGAATATTTTACATTTAGTGACAGTTTTTTCAACAAATGTCTCTTTATACTAATATAAATTAGGGAATTTATTTCATAATCAAAAGTATTCTCTCAAGTCATATTTAAGAGAGAAAGGCTATACATTGTCAGTAGATTTGAAACAGGTAGTTTTGAAACCTAATTTATTCTTTGCTTTCAGGAATATATTTTCATATGTATTCAATATTACAAATGATGATTAGATTCCCAATGGAGTCTGAAAAAGAACTAAAGATATCAAACAATGAGTTAGTTTATATCTACAATGACCAAGTAATTTGGTATCTTAATTTAAAATTCCAGAATCCACTTATCTACTCTCTTTCCTTCTGCCTAGCCACACATTACCAAAAGTATTCTGGTATTCATGAAAGAATTATCATATTTGAGTCAAAATCATGTAGGCTTGAGCAGAGGTTTGTTAACCTGATTAGTCCCTTGTCAGGGCAGAAATCTGTTGATCCCATATGTAAAGCAGGGACAATCATGGTGTGACATGGTTTGGACCACAATTATCCAAATTTTTTCTTTTTCATTCTGTGCTTGCTCTGAGTTTTCTGAACCAAACATCACTATACAGTTGTGTCAACAGATGACCTATAGCAAACATGCTCTGAAGATAGATGAAAGTTCATCTCCCCTCGAGTGTTTCACTAACATGCCAGTATCAGCAGGCTGGAGCTTGCCCATCCCCTCCCAGGAACAGATCTCCTTAACTTTCCAGGAAGGCTCGCTCTCTCTCCCCAAAGAAAGAGGGACAGATGAGACAACTGCCCAATATAACCTCTGAGTCTCATAAATTCAAGGTTCTTATTACAAGCACACGGTAACATCAGGCTCTCACCCTGTTATCCTGTGGGGATTGTGTGTAATGATCTGTTCTTGGATCCAGAGACCTTGTGCATCCTAACAGAACGTGAGAATAAATATATAACCTGAGCAACAACTCACCTCTTTCTCTTGGGTGAAAAAACACAGGATTTCTTCAGCAGGCATTTGCCCAGCAGGCATCGGCCCAACCCCAGAAAACAATGAATATTTCTCAAATCAGAAGGGTTTTGGTTACACTAGTCATCCTTCCCAATGGCTAATTTAGAGCAGAAGCTTAATATGGCTGAAGAAATCCAAGAAGTCATACAAGTTGGCAGTAGTTCTGTGAATCATTTTCCTCCTGAGCAAACAATTTTCCTCCTTAGTCATACTAAGAGAGATTTGAGATTTTGTCAGAGGAGGGTGTGGCATATGAATGTACAGTGGACAATGTTGTGACCACTGGAAGCAACTCTCAGAAGGAAACAAACATACTGAGAATGGAAGGACAAAGGAATCGCAAAAGATGATGTTCTCATTGACATTTTTAAGTTGCTAAATCCATCCTAAACTCCTTCCTTTGTATTTCTTGCTGTATATTCAATAATTGCATATCCTTATTTTAAATTTTTTGGGAGTCTAATTAGAATTAAAATAATTCCAGTAACATAAAAATTTACATCAAAGAACTATGATAGAAACGAAATGAGTGATAAAGTAACTCAAATAGAATCTAGAGGTAAACAAAACAAACAAAACTATTTGTTGCTGCTATTCTTCCATGACTGCTGCTGCTACACGGCCCATAGGGAACATCCTAGATCCATCTGGTTGTTGGTCTGTGGTATACTGTGGGACAGTTTGTGGGAACATGTGGAAGAGAGGGGTTTTGAAACATCAGAAAAGATATAATGAAATACATTGGTTGATGACAGGAACATTAGCATAAAATACAAAATGGGTGAAAATTTGGAGTTGTTGCTCTCAGACAGAAACTCTTCACACTCTTAACAATCAATTATTGATTTCCACGCCTATATGAGTTTGTCCGGATGAACTCAACTACTATGTATAACCATAATGTTTTAATAAAAAATTACTTATAATTCCATAAGCCTTTGATTTTGTGAGTTATATATAAATATTTGTATTTTCAGCATTAGAATTTAAAACAAATACATTTTTAATGTACTTGATGAATTTATTTCTCTAGACTTTAATTTTAAAAAACATGTTTTATTTAATCTGCTATATAAAACTGCTTTCTTCCAAAATAAAAAAAAAGAAATATTGAAGAAAGTGACATTGTTTACATTTTTTTTTATTTTGCCAATCACTTTAATGTCTGTATCCTCATATCTTCTGCATTCAAACTGTTTTGATGTTTGTTTGACTAAAACATTAAGTTATAGTTTTGGTTCTGTACAAACATTAAGTTGGAAAAGGGAAGAATTTAGTAATAATCTTTTAATATGTGTGTAGATTTTTTGAAACAACACAAAAGTTAATAATTGATTTATTTGTGAAGATTGATTGCAATGAAGAAATCAACCAAACAAAATCAGCTTAAACAAGAATTAATAGAAACAATTAACAAACATGAAATCTGTTGATCTGTCTTGCAATCAAATTACCTTTTACTAATGCTCACTTTCATAACATCATCTTGTAGCTATTTGGAAAATATTGGGTAACTGGGCCGGTAATCTACAAATCAATACATTTCATCATCCATTTATTAACATCACAGTATGCTCATCAGAATATTATCTAGATATTAGAAAACTGTCAAGTTCATAGTGGCACATGTGTTTTTCCAGTTTTTAATTTTTTTCTTGAAAGTTTGAAAATTATCATTGTAACAACTATCATCAGGTATTATTTAAAATGATAGGTTTATGTTATTAATTTTTGAGACAATGTCTGTCTAATCTCTCTGAACATTTATAGTACATCTGTCAATTGGATTTTTAGGTAAAATAGTATTCCACCATAGATGAGGTAGTTGCCCTTTCATCTTAACAATTGCATCAGTATCTAAGTAAGATGCTATCTTAGTAAAATACTGATGCAATTGTTAAGATACACAGGCATCTAGCTACTCAAGTTGAGAAAATCACACACAAACCTGTAAGAACTCTGTTTCATATGCAAGTAAAGTTAGGATTCCATTTCTAGGGAAAGGGATATGTGTCTTTATTCAAAAGTATATGCTTTCTACTGATATATTCCAATGTATTTTTAACTGCTAATAATAATGAAGTATTCATTTTTACACTGGCTTAAATCTTAATTTTCATTTGTACATGCCTCCAAAGAGCCTTTTCAAGGTATTCATTGAGATGTGAAGAACTTATTTAAAGAATTCATATGCAAGTGTGGATGTGACTAAAAAACACTGGATCCACCATAGAGTAAAATCTCCTTCTTTAACTTCTTTAAGGAAACCAATGATACAAAAGTGGGAAATTTATAACGTATGTTCTTACTTTGCTTTGTCAAGATATGAGACATTTGGGCTGGGGATGTGGCTCAAGCGGTAGAGCGCTCGCCTGGCATGTGTGCGGCCCGGGTTGGATCCTCAGCACCACATACAAACAAAGATATTGTATCCGCCAAGAAAACTAAAAAATAAATGTTAAAAATTCTCTCTCTCTCTCTCTCTCTCTCTCTCTCTCTCTCTCTCTCTCTCTCTCTCTCTCTCACCTCTCTCTTAAAAAAATATGAAATATTTATACAGGATTAAATGTACATGTATGTACATAAGTTAGCAGATTCGTTTAGTCATTTTTTTCTTTCTTTCTTTTTTTTTTTTTTTTTTTTACTGTTGTAACCAAAAGATCTGACTAACAGTTTTAGAGGAAGAAAAGTTTATTTGGGGGCTACAGCTTCAGAGGTTTCAGTTCATAGATGACCAACTCTATTCCTCAGGGCTCAGGGTAAAGAAGGACATCATGGTGGAAGAGTGTGGTGTAGGAATACAGACAAGGACATAGCCACCAGGAAGCAGAGAGAGAATATTTTACTCAATAAAGAATAAATAAACTCCAAAGGACACCCACAGTGACCCACTTCCTGTCACATCCTACCTGCCTATAGTTAACACCCAGTTAAACTCTATAAGTGCATTAGTGCATTTTTAATTTAATCATTTCACTCTAAACTTTTATGTGTTGTCTCACATGTAAGCTTTTGGGGGATATCTCATAGCTAAATCATAACACTCTGCCCCTATCCCCCAAACTGATGCCCATATTACAATGCAAAACACTTTTTACTTCATTTTAAAGAGTCTCCATGTTGTTAACAATTTCAGGATTGCCCAAAAGTTCAAATTGAAAGTCTCCTCTGAGACTCAAAGGAAACTCTCAACATGAGCCCTTGTAAAAATCAAAAGCATGATCATATATATATATAGTATATTATGGCATATAGTAAACATTTCCTTATCAAAATGGAGAATTAAGGCCATGAAAAGAAGAGATAGGACCAAAGCAGAACCAAAATCCAGCTGGGCAAACAAGGCCTATAGTTTCAAATCCAGCATCTGGAGCACATGGCATCAGAATATTCTCTCTAAAGGGCTTGTTTTGCTCCACTCCTATGCTTGTGCTGGTTATAGTCACATGGTCTATGTATTGGCTTATCTGTGCTCAATTCCTGCATATTTCCTTAGAAAACATTCCACAGTATTGGCATCTCTTAATCTCAGAGGTCTCCACTGTTGTTTCAGGTTCATTCTTAAATCTCCATGCATCCCTTTCTCAGGGGAGACCTACCTAGGGCTCTGATCCTGATGCACTTTACTTCACCTCCCACACCTTCCTTTGAAATCTTGGTGGAAATCTCCATGGTATCCTGACTCTTGCGCCTTGCATTCCTATAGAACCAGCACCACAGTGTTGATGCCAATGTTTGCAACCATTGGGAGCAGTAGCCAAGCTCTAAGGATGATCCTAAACATTGATTGCAAATCATTTTCCTAATTTGCCTGAATACAATCATCATAAAAAGTCAGGGTATTAATCATTATCCACAAAAGTAAAGATAAATTCTGTCTTTAATATAGTGTCTTGTAGATATTTTTTGCCTAATATTACTTATTTTTCAAATTTATTGCAAGTAATGCCAGCAATTTTTAATCTTGATAGTGATTTAACTTTGAAGTCCAAATTTTTCTTTTACACATTTTATACAAGTTAAGTCAGGTTAATTTGTAACTTGAAATTTTGTAGGTGTTCATCTATTTGAGAAATCTACCTATGTTATGAAACCAACGCAGAATAAAAAGACACTATATTGTAGATTATTGTACACAAAATAACTGTATTTGAACATTTTTGTTTTCAGTTTTTTAAAAATTTATCTAAACATCTTCAATTTTCTTGATTACAATGATTGTAAATATGTATTGTATTAATAAACAGCTTAATGATCACCTTGTTTATATTTTTACTTATGAGATTCTGTATAAAATTTTTTAAAGAAAAAAAGTAAATTTGCTAAGTGTACAACCATTATTCTGTATTTAATTAAAGGGAACCAGAAAAAGAGAGATTTCCCTGAAAGATATTTAGGAATTCTGTGAAAATGTGTCTGGTTTTTGACATTTAGTGTGTGGTACATTGACATTAACTTACATTATGAAATGGCTTTAAAAGTTAACATTATAGATTCCCAAGAAAAGGGATGTAGAAAATACTTCAAAGAAATGGAAAAATAAAGAGAATGTAAAGTTAAGCCTTAAAGGCATCTCACAATAAAAAAGAGTAAGAAACAGTGAGGGACAGAGAGAAAGGAGATATTGGATAGCATATATTTTGAAAATTTTATCTCATTAAAATTAAACCTGAAACATACCACTTTGCATTTTTCTTTAAAATCAATATTATTATTGCAAATATGTCCTGACTTGAAAATCTAAGTACAATGGTGCCATTGCTTTCTTTTTACACAGAGGCTAATTAGATTCCATAATTACTTGAATCCAGCCTTAGGTCTTCTTTGAGTATACAGAATGTGGCAGAAATGATGGTGTAAAACTCCTGAGCCGGTGAGGAGATCTTTCATTTTCTTATAATATAGATATTATATGTGAGGAAGCCCAGCATGGATCAAATCTCTTTGAAAATGAATGACACATGGACAGATTTGGACATCCTAAATGTTACCATAGTCAGTCCCTTATATGGATACAGAAGCATGAAGAAATGCAAATGAAAATTGCAGATGAATCACCCAATTAGATCAAAGATTTGTGAAAATTAATGAATCATTATTTTAAGCTACAATTTTTAATAAATTTTTATTGTTTTTATTTTTATGTGGTGTTGAGGATTGAACCCAGTGCCTCACACATACTTGGCGAACATTCTACCTCTAAGCCACAACCCCAAGCTACAATATTTTTGATTTATTTGCTTTGCCTCAGTGCATAACCAACACACTGAAGAAAGCAGGCCTCTTTCTGCTCCCTACCTTATTTTTTCAAATTCATGCATGTCATATTCCAACTATGTGGTTTGATGACTATTGTGTAGGGTTATCCAGGGTACTTCAAATTAGCAAAGGTAGTAATATTTTTTTACTTATGTTCTATATAAATGTACAATAAAATATTATTCAGTTTGATTTTTTTGGTTGAAAGAATACAGAATATAAAGATATAAAATCCAACTTATAAAAACAAATTAGGGTTTTTCCCATTAAAAAAAAATTTAAAAAAATAAAATAATAAAAACAAATTAGAGAAAAATTTATTAGCTAGCTGATTGGTTAATTCTGGTCAAGTTATTTCAAGTCTCCAGGTCTTCATTTCTTAATTTATGTAAAAACTAAGTTTAAGATAGGTAATCTTGCCAAGATCATTGAAATGTCATGTGTAGCTAATAATAAAAAAAAATAGGTAATCTTCATGTCTTTGAAGATATATATATATATATATATATATATATATATATGTTCAAGTGTCTATTCATGTATATTTGAACATATATTCATGTATATTTAAAGAGTAGACAAAAATGTTTGCTATTGTTTATCTGTCATTTCTAAAGCTAGAACTTAGTAAATTCACATTACTATTAATGGAAATAAAGTTTGAAAATTAAATAAATGAAACTAATAATCTCAGTGATTTTGAAATCTACAAAATTAAATTCAATACTAAATAAATACGTGAAGGCGAAATATTTTTAAAAAGTGTGTTTTTTCCCAGGCGTGATGTTGCACACCCATAATCCCAGTGGCTTGGGAAGCTGGGACAGGAGGATCACAAGTTCAAAGCCAGTCTCAGCAATGGCAAGGCAGTAAGCAACTCAGTGAGACCCTGTCTCTAAATAACATAAAAAGTAAGGCTGGGGATGTGGCTCAGTGGTTGAGTGGCCTTGAGTTCAATCTCCGGTGCTCCCCACAAAATTAAAAGGTATATTTTTCATTTTTGTTTTTTAAAATTATCATAGTCATACTGATAAAAAGACTCTGCAGTAAACTCTTAGGTATGTCATCTTATTTAGTCATGGCTGATGTGCTTATCAATCATATTTTGACACATATGACAAGTCAAATACAGTAGAAAAAGTACTTGCCAAGATACCTAAATTATTCAAATATGGGAAGATTTATTCATAAAAAATCTGCATAAGAAACCCTCAACATGTATTACAGTGATTAGTGTATAATTCCATTTATAAGGCAAAAATTACTCTTTCATTAGAGGTACTTATATAGTATATGTATATTTAAAATGTTCATATGTGCTTTCTAACTTCACTGGAAATTCATAGGCTAAAGGAATTTAGAATAGTAATGGGTAGAATTTGTGTAGTTTATTTGTGTTATTATTGAGGTGTCCTTAAGTTATGAATAACAAATTATTTTAAATTCCTCAAATTAGGATGACTTTTTCTTTATGATGAATGCTTGAAGTATTTAGAGACACTTTAAGATATTCCAGGGCTGGGGTTGTAGCTCAGTGATAGAATGCTTGCCTCACTTGTGTGAGACACTGGGTTTGATTCTCAGCACCACATATAAATAAATAATTTTTTTAAAAAAGGTCCATCAACAACTAAATAAAAATTTTTTTAAAAGCTAAAAAAATCCAAAATTGTATTGTCAACTTAAGATAAGGAATAATAAATGAAAATAATCTTTTGAAAAATATATGTGAATAATTGAAATTGATAGAAAAAAAATTAGTTAAATAAAAACATTTAGTCCCACAAAAGCTATTTTGTCTTCAAGATATTGGTAACATATTTTTTCCACTTCTCATGTCTTCATATATATTTTTGGTCATATCTACCAACTTCTTCATCTGATTAGAATAAAGAAACATCATGAAATTTTATCTGGTCATAGAGTTTCTCTCTTATATTCATGTCTAGAAAGAAAAACAACTGAAAAGAAAATAGAGTTTTGCTATATTTTCATCATTTCCTTAAGGTATGTTTTCTAATATTCTTTGCTTGCTGTATTTACTCTAAACTACTTTATCTAGTCAAATCAAAATTTCTTCAATGGAAAGTACTATTTCTGGAGACTTAAAAACACAATATATTTTTCTACGTTTGGAAAAGTGTGTTAGAAAATAATCCATTATGCTTAAAACTTGAGATCCTTTTCTCACATTCAGGTAAAAACGTAGTTAGGTCAGTCCTTTTCATTCTAATGGCCAATGAGATTATAGCCAAAGTTTTAAACTATTGTTATAAATCAAAAATATATGTAATATATTGTATTATTAATCAATACAATCTTATGAGATAAAATAAACACAAAATTAGAAAATCCTTCCAATATATATTGTGAGCCATCATAAAATTTAATAAGACTTTCTGAAGATTAGGATGAGGCAGTAGAAAAGAGGAAGATTTTCTGAGATATACAAAGTAATATATATATGTGTATACACACACACACACATATATATATATATATTCTCTGTGGTTTAAATAGCTTGAGCAGTCTTTAAGTAAGAGAGAAATCTTCCAAGTTTCAAAAACTGATGGCTAAGCTATAGAGCACACAGCAATTCCTGAATATATATTTTAGAAAAGTGGTTGATTAAAACTCATATCTTGATGATCCCACCCTCACAACACTTAAAGTGGTGAACAGAATTTAATTAAACCTGTATTCCTATATTTAAGCTAAATCTCAGCTATAGATTTAAAAACTTCATCTCTCCAAACTAGTAGATCACAGAAGACACAGCAATTGGGGGAAGGGAGAAAACTTATGTTGAAGGCTCTACATAATATAAGGGGAAGAGGGAGAGAAATTTCAGCTCTTTTCATGAAAAACTCGATCACTAAAAACAACAGAGAATTTTTAAAGAACTAAAAGAAAGGAAAACATCTAAAATTCAATACTTTTGAAAAGTGATATAAAGAATCTTAGAAAAAAATTTAGTTTGCTGTAAGCAGTAATGAACTATAAGAAAACTAAGAGAAATTATTCAAATTTCTGAGAAACAATACTATGTGAACACTAAAAAGGAAAGGACTGGAATTTATAGTAATTACAAAAAAGAAATTGAAACGATGTAAACAATTACACTGTCATCTGGTTAAATAGTGGAAGCATAGTATTGTCATGATAAAGAGTAGTTTGTATTCCGGAAGAAAAACATATTAGGATACCTGAAGTCAGGAAGAAGGAAATATGTCTACATTTGGGTGTCTTGGAGTTCCTATAACTTAGAATTCATTGAGATTCATAGGTATTCATGTTCATCAAATTTGGAATATTTCCAATGATTATTTTTTTCAAATATTCCCTCTGTCCTTTCTCTCTGTTCTTTTTGGGACTCCCACAGGGAGTTATCTCATAGGTCCTCACTCCATTCAATGTTATTAAATCTTTTCTCTTTCTGTTCCTTGGAATCAATCAGTTCCATTTTTCTACCTTTGTATTCACTGATTTGTTCTGCCTACTCAAATCTCCTTTTGTTTCATTTCTCCAGTAATTTTTACAATTTCAGTTGTAATTTTCAGCTTCAGAATTTTTTATTTTTATTTTTAATCATCTGTCTTTTATTAATATTTTATTTTATTCCTATATTGTTTCTTAATTTTATGTATTTATTTAATTCTTCCAGCATTGAGAAGTTTGTTTTAAAACCTTTGTTTAGTAGATTTGCCATCATGTATCATCTTGGGGATAATTTTTGTTGATTTTTTAAAATTTTGATATCTATTTTAGTTTCATTTTAATGTAAAATAAATCCTGTTTCTCTGTATGCTGTGATTGTTTGTTTGTTTGGTTGGTTGGTGGGTTGTTGTTGAAAACCAGACATTAAAATCTAATAATGTTATTGTCTCTTGAAATTATATTCTACCTTTCCCCAGTGTTTTGCTTCTCTCTCTCCTCTCTCTCTCTCTCTCTCTCTCTCTCTCTCTCTCTCTCTCTCTCTCTCTCTTTCTCCCCTACCCCCTCCCTTCCTTCCTTCTTTTATTTATTTATTTTTCATGAGCTGACTGTGCTGAAGATAGGCCTGAGGTATTAAGCCTTTTCAGGTCTTTTCAGAACTTGTCTTATTTTGGGGAATGTTCAGTGACCTTCTATTTCCTCTATAAAATGTAGTTGCTTTTGGATGTTCTAGTTATCAATGCCTGGCTTCTGAAAGGAAAAAAAAAAAAAGAAATGTGGTAAGTGTGCTGAACCCTTCAATTGCTTGGAAAAAACTTCAGTCAGAAGAGGAGGGCTTACAACTGTGACCACTCCCTCTTTCTACACACCTCTTTGATTAGAAGCTGCCATAGGTGTTCACAGCAGAGATTCCCAGTATTTGTAAGACAGGGATATTTGTCCAATTTTGATCCTGCAAACTGCATGGAAGCTGCTCCAAGAACAGTTACATAGTTACCTGCAATGGGATTGTGTGGTGACTGGGCAGTTGTTACCATGCTGAGCTTTACATGACTCTAACTAGCCATAAATTACTGTGTAAGCCTCCCCTTGGAAGTTGTAAGTCTTCCAAAGGCTCAAGAGCCACAAACTAGTTACATTAGACAGATTTGTTCAGTGCAATTATTGTCTAGGTGAAACATAGATTCCTTGTGCTTCCTCTGCCACCTTCCTAGATTCCTTTCTAAATAGGATAAATTGTTCTCTATAAAACAATACCAGAAGTACATAACAAAAGTTTTGATTTAGTAATAATATCTAAAGATATTTACATAAACTGATTGATAACTGTTTAACTTCATTAATAAAAGAAAATTAGACATTGCAAAGAAAATCTATTTGTGCAACAGCATCACTGAGTATTAAAATGGGAGATAGACATAAGTTGAGTTTTATTTTATACCTTGAAAAGTATAACATTTTTATTAGTTAGAATTGCAGTTTTATGAAGAAAACAGGGGTAGAAATATTATAGCTTTAGATATTTGCACACAAATGAATAGAAGTTCTATTTGCCCAGATTGTATCCTTTCAGAGGAATTTCTGCAAAGAGTTCACTTTATGTTATTTGCAACAGGAAAACATTCTGATTCCACAAGTTTCAGAGTACTCAAACTGAATAGTCAAAAACCATTTTAAAAACAATAATTGCACATTTTATTGATGCTAGATGATTTCCTAAGAGGTCAAGAAAAATGATCAATTAGACAAAGTTCTTTTTGATGAACCAGTCTATAAAACTACTGACAATTATGAAAATACATCCAATATAGTATGAACATATCTATAACAATGTCTGCAACAACAGATATCTGTTAAGACATAAAATTATAAAATTAACATTGATATAGAGTGTCAAACATCACAAAACCTTGTACAAAGTATAATCTTAGAAATGTGAAGAAGATAAAATAGCAGAAGAGAGAAAAATAATTAAGTCATTAGAACCACTGAATAAAATGGGAGAAAATACACAGACCAAGTTTGTATAATAATAATATTATTTTACCACATAAATATACATGGAATTATAAGACAAAGCAGTTATCTCCAGCTAAATACTAATAATCTTATATTGCTGGAATATAATATCTAAAGATTAGGGAACAGCAACAGATGAATAAAGAAGATAATTTAAGATGCCAATTGAGTAATCCAGCCTCCCCCCCCCCAAAAAAAAATTATAAGGGCTTATGCACAAGCTTGTAGAATACAACTAGAAGGAAAAAGATAAATTCAAAGCATATTTAAGTAATAAGATTTTTGAGATTTGTTTTTATTGGGAAGTAGTTTTAAACTCTGGTGACTTATTGATCTGTAAACATTTATAATGGCATGTATTAGTAGAAAAAAATAATAATCAAAACTGTTTACATGCTGGCCATTGCATTTGTATGCTTGCCATTTAAAGACTTATGTTTTTAAGTAAATATATTGTCTTTAATCAGAATATCTTATTGATGAATAACTAGAGGAACATACTTAATATTACAAAATTATAAATAACAACAAAATATAACATATTTGAAATTTGATCAATATGATTTTACTTAAAAAGTCAAAATCACTTAGTTTCATCAAATGGGGGGCTTTTTGTTTGTTTGTTTTGCTTTGTTCTGTGTTTTCTCCCATACTGGAAATTTAACCCTGTATACATTATCATTGAACTCTATTCCCTGTCATTTACTTTTTATTTTTTTACACAAATGGAACACAACTTTTCATTTCTCTGTTTGTTTGTACACAATGCAGAGTCACAGCATTTGTGTAATTGTACATATATGTTGGGTAATAAAGTTCGTCTCATTTTACCATCTTTCCTAACCCACACCCCTTCCTTTCTCCTCACTCCCCTCCACCCCTTTCAAAATTCCTTCATTCTCCCACCCCACCCCCTCCAGCATGGGTCAGCATCTACTTATCAGAGAAACCATTTGGCTTTTGGTTTTTCATGATTGGCTTACTTTGTTTAGCATAATATGCTCCAAGTCCATCCATTTATTGCAAATGCCATAATTTCATTTTTCTTCTTTAAGTCTGAGTAATATTCCATTGTGTACATATACCACATTTTCTTTATGCATTCATCTATTGAAGGGTATCTTGGTTTGTTCCACAGCTTTGCTATTGTGCATTGAGCTGCTATAAACATTGATGTGGCTGTCACTCTAGTATGCTGATTTTAAATTCTTTGCGTATAGACTGAGGAGTGGGATAGCTGGATCAAATAGTGGTTGCATTCCAAGTTTTCTAAGGAATTTCCATCCTGCTTTCCAGAGTGGTTGCACCAATTTGCAATCCCAACAGTAATGAATGAGTGCACATTTTCCCCCATATCCTCGCCAACACTTATTGTTGCTTGTATTCTTGATAATTGCCATTCTGAGATGAAATTCTGGCATGAGATGAAATCTTGCAGTAGTTTTGATTGGCATTTGTCTAATTGCTAGAAATGTTGAACATTTTTTCATATATTTGTGGATTGATTGTATTTCTTCTTGTGAGAAGTGTCTGCTCAGTTCCTTAACCCATTTATTGGTTATTTGATTTTTTTTGTATTTATATTTTTGTGTTCTTTATATATCCTGGAGATTAGTGCTCTATTTGAGGTACCTATGATAAATATTTTTCCCCATTCTGTAGATTCTCTTCATGTTATTGATTGTTTCCTTTGCTGAAAGCTTTTTAGTTGGAATCCATTCCATTTATTGATTCTTGATTTTATTTGATTTATGCTCTTTAGGAGTCTTGTTAAGGAAGTCAGTTTCTAAGCCAACATGATGAAGATTTGGGCTTGCTTTTTCTTCTGTTAGGTGCAAAGTCTACTTTTTGTTTTGAGGCAAGGTTTCTCTAAGTTGCTGAGGATCTCACTATATTGCTGAGGTAAGCCTTGTACTTGCAATCCTGTCTTAACCTTCAGAGTCACTGGGATTATAGGCATGCTCTGCAACACTCAATTTAGAACAATGTTTTCATGAAGTGCAAAACTTTTAAATTCTCTTTTCTAATTGGAAAACATATCCCCCAAATGTCCCCCAAATTTCTTTAGTGTTAATCAAAATAACAAAATTAAATAACAATTCCTTTCTGCAGTGCACAAGAGACATATTTTTAGCTCTTTTTCTCATAAAAACAAGAGCACAGCAAAATTTCTTTCTTTGAAGTATGCATATTTTTTAACATCTCCATCTGTGTCCCCTTCTACAATGTAGCTAATTAAATTTTTGTTTTCTTGCATGCTATAAGTGGAGCTGTAATGTGCTGGTTACTAAAAATGGCTGAAGTAACATAATTCTTGTTAGAACTCATTGATTACAAACTTGCTCACACTGCAATCAAGCAATAGCAATTCTTGTTCTTACTAAAAAGGAAATATACTAATTTGTAAAAACCTGATTTAAAATATTTCATTGTTCAATAATGTTATTTGCAGAGCATAATCCTACCAGTCATTCTGTTGTTAAAGAAAACTGAAAGTTTTAATTTCATAAAATAAGGAATATTTATGAGGAGAAATCTACCTTATTTAGCTTCTTTTAAAAACACAGTCAATATCTAATAATATCTAAAGACTTTGTATTTTGCATGCACAGACACACACAAACATACACATGTATATATACACACATAGGTCTATAATTATTAGATAATCATAAGAATATTCATTGGTTATCTTTTTCTATTTAATAGACAATCAAAAAAACTTCTGAATTCAAACATCATTTTTTTAGTTCACCGTTCTGGGGTCATAAATTAGGGTTGGGCTCAGCAGGTGGGTTCTTCTGATGAATTAACCTCATCTACCTTTGGATCTTAAGGCTTTTAAGATTTTACTTTTGGCTGAAACTATGAAAGAAAGTGGGTTGTGGATCTCTCATCATTCATAGGGTTAGTCTTGATGTGATGTCAGATTTCAAGAAAGAAAAGAAGAGGAGCCCCAATTCTTATGTTATGATTCAAACCTCTGCTTGTCATATGTTTGCTATGGTCCCATTGATGAGACTATAACACATGACCAAGTATCAAATCAGAAACAAAGGGAAATTACCAAGGGGCTAAGGATACAGGGACAGATTAACAAATTAATGCTAGTAATTCACAGACTACCATAGTAATTAGGCTACCTAATTACTAACTATCTGTCTTTAATTTGGAAATATATGTGATTTTGTTAGCTGTAGTTCAGACAGATCCTCAGGGTCCCAATTGCTCACTTTTCTTCCATCCATGCCTTGTATAATCCCTCTACTTGATTTGTGTAGATTATAGCAAATAGGATGTCATTCCCAGGATTATGTTACATTTTATAGGAGTCTGTTTTGATAGCTGTCTCACTTTGGCAAATCTTCTTGCCATGAATAAGCAAACTGTGACAATGTGAACTGCCTACCTATGGCAAGGTCCATATGTCAAGGAACTGTGGGTGAATTCTATGAGCCGGAGACAGCTACTGATAGACAAAGTGAGTGGTGGGAACACGAGGCTAGTGAAATAATTCTATAAAATGGCCCCACTGCATTGACCACCATATGCTTTCCCCTTTGAAAAGCAATTTACCTGCACCCTTGCTGGCTTAACTGGACACAGTATATGTTACATTCTTCCGCAAACTACCTGTTAAATGCAGGAGAACTGCAAACCTGAAATGCTAAGATGCTGCAGATAAGAAGAAACACAAATTACCCTGAAAGAGGGGGTGACTTTTGTGACCCTACCACAGACCAGACCCCGGAACTCAGGAAGATAATGATAATTTCCCTCAACTGCAAAACCTGTAAGATCAGGTTCCAGTTAGAACCAGTCCACTTAAATCAAAACAAGCTAGAATTGTCATGACAGCGGGGACCTGAATGTATGTTGTCATCTCACTTTCAGTCAAAAACCAAGTTGTGAATGTGAGCGAGACTCTCTAGAACTTCCCTGTTGCCAAAAATAAAACTGGAGCGCAGGAGAAACACACAGTTGCAATGCTGAGAAGACCCACTCTCTCCCTTGAGAGTGTCTCCTTTCCCCCATCTTATCCATTCTAATAAACTTATGCTTGTTACTTTGAAGGACCTGCCCAGGGGTTTTCAAACTTGATCTTAAGAATCAGGGTTTGAAGATGGCCATGGTTTACCAGAAGGCCCCAGCCCTCTAAAACTACCCAGAAGGTAGAGTAGAGTGGATTCTTACTCAGTTAAGTCTCCAGATGAAAATATAGCTCCAATTAACATCTTGAATGCAGCCTTGTGGAGACCAATGTAGACGATTCAGCTAAGGTGGGCATGGACACTGAAATTCTGAGAAAGTGTGCCCTTTTAGACTTTTAAGTTACTGGTATGTTGTTCCACAGCACCAGAAAATAGAGGCTACTGGCCAATATCACCTCTAGTTAACATCTACTTAATTTAGCCTTTGTTAATTTGGTTTAAGACTATTTTTTTTTTACACAAAGGCTGTCAAAACTATAAAAATGGTTTTATGTTTTGTGAGTAAAAGAAACATTGATACATCATCCCAATTCTGTTAACATATTTTTACATTTTTTTTTTCTTCAGAGCAAAGCCAAAAGTCCTATTTAATCAACTTGGTATAGGCTTAATTTAAACAAGTTGAAAAGTATTTCTTCTTAATGGTCAGCACAACCTGGAATATTTCCTCCAAAAGAGTGGAAATAATCAATTTCATTTTCAATGTATAAAGTATTGTGAATTTACAGTAGCAAATCTTTCCCAGTTAATTGTTATTTACACCAAAATTATGTTAAAGTTATTCAAAACTCTTTACTTTTTGGCATAAAGCCAAGGAGATGTGTATATTTCAACAACCCAAGAAAGAACTGGGTAAAATCATGGGCTAAAATAAGTTTTTTCATTTGTGACCCTCAGAAAAAAAAATTAATACCAAAAGTATATACATAAAGATTTGTTAATGAAGAATAGTTTATCATTTTAGCTTATCAGAATATATTTTCAGTAGCTAGTTTTATTTTCTTCTGACATTATTATTTTAAGAAAATGCTCTTCTTAACATTTTATTTGTCTTAATTTTCCATAAATACACTCATTTAAGTGTAGTTCAAAATAATTATCAGACGGGAGTGATCATTGTGATGTGATTTTTGACTTGAAAGCATCCTGAATCCCTAAAATAATAATATGGTGGTAATGTCAATGAATTAGATGTTCAATGGATTGAAAAGAAAATATTTGGAAGGTGAAAGCAACTGCTTAGAGTTAATTTTGTAAGAACTCCACCATTGTTTTATCTTTACAATAATGTATCTTCCTTTTTAAATAGTTTTTTTCCAAAATAAACATGTCTATTAGAAATACAAATTTTAAAATCAAGCTTTAAATACTACATAAAATAGTAGAGATTACTTAAGATAGGTACCTGTTTTAAAAGAAAATAGTGTTGTCTTCCAAAGTTATCAGCAGAATAGCCTGTCCAGGAAGAAACCCATTCCTGTGACAACAGCCTGAGCCCAGGATAAATGACATGCAAACTTTTAGTTAGGCACAATAGTCATCAGTGTCATAGACAGATGATACAGTATATATTTTCCTTAGTATTATTTTAAGATTCTATTTAAATTATATATAGTAGAGATAGAACAAGTATATATAGGGAGCAAAGAAGAATACAGATTTAATGGAAAGTGTTTTTAGTTTTAAAGGCCACTATGGTGTTATTTAGAAACTAAGTCAACCCCCCCAAAAAAAGTACAATGATGAATAACATCAAAATGTTGTTGTGGCAGGAAAGAGTCTTCATGGGCATGAGCAAGAATCTGCCAGTGTCAGTTTGCATTTTTTGAAGAGCTAGGAGCTGATTAGACAGAGGAAAATTCATGATTATATTGTGTATACCCTTCCACAGTTTCATGAATTTTTCTAAGCCATTTACTTGAGGACAGATTTCAGCAAAAGCCAATATATCTCATTTCATTTAGGATGCCAAGATGGTGTGACATTTTTGCAATTGAGATAGTATTGGTAGAATAACAAAATTCAATACTTGATAAATATCATTTTCTCAGCCAAACTAATTTAAAGTTTGAGAACCACAAAAATTCCATTGCAGAGAAAAAAGGACAAAATAAATAGAACCATGGTGAGTGGAGAGTATTCACTTTTCAATGAAAGAGAATCAATTAAATCACTTAATTTTCACTCTCTTCAACAATAATAGCAATAAAAAACAAGAATTTTAAATGGTAATGCATTTGAGCAGAACAAACAACAGATGTTCAAGCAGTAATATTTGTAAAAAAATTAAATCGATGATGCTGTAATGTTTTTCAAAATAATCATTTTTATATAAACTGAATTCATCACATGAATAGGATAAATAAGTTTTAACCTCATAGAATAGATGGAAAGAAAGAGAAGTTAAAAATGATTCAACAAAATTTTCTTATATTGACAATAAAATAGAGCAGAGATAATCAATAACTCACCACAAATTTTTAATTATAGCAGGTATAGAACAAAGGATCAAGATATTTGACCTTAACCATTTTTCAAAATCTATATTATACTGCAGTATTTATTAGATGATTTTCCCATGATAAAATTGACTATTTTATGGCTCTCAATTTATTACTCACATATCAGCATAAGTTTGTAATTTCTTTGTCAGCATGTAGAAGACAACTTGTTTATAACTGTAGATCTATATATGCTTGGTAATAAAACGGAACTGCAATATGCAGACATATAGCATAAGGAATGGATCTTTGTGTTATGTTAACATATTTTGAAATGTCTTTGATTCATTATAGATCACAGATTTAATATTTAAGTAAAAGTGTTTGTTCAGTAAATAAATGGTACTGTGTAATTATATTTCTTCTATTTTTCCTCCAAATTCTGTCATGGTATCTTTTATATTAGGTATATAATCCTGATTTTTTTGAATATTGAGACAACTTCATAGATTAGGAATTTATTATGAAATGGTATACTAAACTTCTTGAACAGCATGTTGTTTCTTTGAAAAAGAAGTTTCTAATTTTGTATAAATTTACCCATGATTTTTACTTATTTTTTTCTGAATAATTTAAATAAAGATTTATAAAATATGCTCACTAAATTTTGTCAGAATGCAAATACTAGAGAGAGAATCCAGAAATATCACAAACAGGCATGAAATGAACTACATTTGATGAGGTAAATTTTAATAAAATATCAAAGACCCTCTATTTGCGTTCATATGAAATCAAACTAAAGAATATAAGCATCAGAATTTACAGAAAAATAAAATATTTGGCCAGTTTGTGATCAATTGTCCCCAAACAGGCATTTAAGTGAATTTTTGGACTGTCAGGAAATTAACAGTTTTCTTTTTTTGCAAAGTCCTCAATTATTGATCAGAGAAGTAAATCAAAGTTTCAAAATACTGAGTGACAGGTATTGATAAGATGGAATTATCAGTTTCATTGTCGAAATTCCAGATGATATTATAAAAATATTTTACATTTTCATGAACTTTCTGCTTAGTCAATATTCTTAAACAATTTCACATTTATATTACCAAGCAGTGGAAGATACTTCTCCCCTCACCTTCTCAAGAGATGTAGGAAAATTTAGTAAGTTTACAAAACGTTTTTCCAGGCTCTCCCCAAAACCTTATTGATTGGTTGTCTGCCTTCCTGAGATGAGAAAATGCATTACTCTTTTCTCATTTGAGAAATTGGTATCCTGTATCATTTATAGAGATAATATAAAGTAGAAAACTTGCAAAGACCTTATATCACATAGCAATTTATAAAGACAAAGAGTATCTTATATTTTTGTTCTATTTCTCTATAATTTATACAAAGTATCTCTTTGAAAAAAGATCATTGAAGTATTATTTATCCACATTCTCCCAGTAACAAACAGGAAAAAAATGTATCAACTGATAATGATACTCATCCTTGTTTTTGGGTTAGCTTCAGACACCAAATTTAAGGAGAAAGTAAAAAAAAAAAAAGAAGAAGAATATATCTAGGTGATTATGATTAGATAAAAGCATGTTTCAGAATGATGTGACATAAAAAATAATTGATACAGAAATGCTATAGCATACTCTGTGCTTACTGGATGCTGCCTTCTTATGTTTTTAAGAGTAGAATTAATAAAATTAATCTGTGGTTATAAAGTGAAATAAAAGGAAACACATCTCCATATAATGAACAACCGTGTAACAGAAAAATCTGTGGATAAATGGATATTTTATGAATTTAAAGTTTTCAGGTTATTAGAAATGTTTATACAGAAATACTTCACAATGCAGAAATCCTTGACAATTATTTGACAAGAGGCACATTCTTTTAAGCTCTTCTCTCTTTCTCTTTCTCTCTTTCTCCTCTCTCTCTCTCTCTCTCTCTCTCTGAATATATATATATATATATACATATATATATATATATATATATTTCCTTTAAGTCCCCAAATCCCCAAATTCTATCATTTTTAGTACAATTCTTCATCCAGCATAATAGGCCAGATAGATATTTATTTGACACAAAACAGACATTTGTGAAAATGGCACAAATTCAATATGAAAATTTTAAATGAAAACCACTGTATTTCTGTATATCTGTGGAATGAGTCTCTCTTATATGTATTCCTTTATTTTGCATGTATGTTAATATTTTTATGCATATGTGAAGCAAAGAAGTGGTGACCAAAATATGATCTTATGATTATAATAGTAAACCAACACTTCTTTTGGGAGTCAAAGAAGTATTACTTACTTGAAGAATTATTTCTTAATGATATTTTGCCCACATTTTCTCATTTTAACTCAACTAATTTGTTCATCCTATTCCTTAATAATCTTTTCAGAGAAAATTCTCAATAGTTCTTTGTCCTCTCTGTTCTGATATCTTTCAAGTATTTGTAGACTTTTATTATCTTACCTTTTAAGTCATCGTTTTGCACATTTATAGAGACTCCAACTTTATAAAATTCTTTCATAAGTCAAAACCTATATTCCCTTAATCATTTCTGCTATGCTTCTCTGAACTTCTTCTACAAGTCTTTTATCTACAGTGTTATGGCACTGAAGATGTTTAAAATCAAGCACTTAATAAGAAGTAGAAAAGAGTACTTGTCACAAATCTCTTCTTGATGCTGTCTACATTTGGAAATAAAAGAGGTTTTTGTAGGCTACATTATCCTATGGAGCATAGAAGGTCTTCAAGTTTCTTCAAAAATTATTGGTTAGAGGAAGAATCTGCAATAATTAAAAGTGGATTTTTTCTTATTCTTAATCTAGTTTATTTTGCTGCATTTCCTGTGAAACTAGTGAGGCTCTCTATTCTAACTTGATAATATTTAAATTTATTCAGTTTAGCACCCCATTCCTGATACTTAGCATTATTTATTTAAAATTATAATTTGTATTCAGCTTTTAATAAATGATATCAAACTATAACTAATAAAAGTGTGGAATGTGGGAAGGATCAGGATAAAAAATGGGTAGCATCTTACAATTCAATTTCACTCTGAATATTAAGCACATTCAAGAGTTATTTTCAAGTTGAGCATTTATTTTTGTAGTCCACAGATGGAAGAAAAGAGATGCAATGTTTTTTTTTCTTTTTCTATTTCGTTTAAATTCAATTTCAAATAAAAGTTCTGATTTCTGCAATTTTCATCTGGTCACACATCCTGGAACCATTGTTTTAGATGATGAGGAAAGTTATTCCTCCCTGTTCCACTGAAAAATTATTTCCACACTTTGATTCTAGATTTCAGAAAGATAGCAATGTCCTTGCTGGAAAATTCTCCTAACTCTGACTGTTTTTGCTTCTTTAATATTGTCATCTTCTAACCTTTCAGGGAAAGGGAAAATTCTCCAAATTGTGACTCATTGGATAATTGAAAAGCTACTTGTTCTTTAACAAATGACTTAGAAATATAATAACATGACTTTTTAAAGTTATCCATTAAGACAATGACTTGTCAATAAGTTCTTACCTAGTAACTAAAACACATAGTTTCTGCTCTGGTAAAATTAACAATCTGCAAGAAAATGACACATATATTGTCAACACATATATGCATCACATTTAACGTTTTAAATGACCTAACTCACTTCATGCAATGATGTCAATCATGAACCTAAGTGGACTTTATGTGTTTCTACTACTGAGGAAATAATGCAAACCAGTGTAATTCAATGTCTTAAAGACTAAGGATTCGTAGTTGCTATTTATGCAATTTAGTTTATCTAGTTAATCATAGCAGCTTGTTTTGAAAAGGCAGAATCCACTTCATTATTGAAAATTTTGTCTATAGTCAAAGCTATAGATACGTTTTATAGTTCATGATACATTACAGAACATGTATTAAACCCCCACACACACACTCCCCACCCCCTGCACATACACCCCCCCCACACACACCAAGGGTTAAACAAAATTCAAAGCAGGCAGTGCACTAGGTAATTAGGACTAATATGTTGTTTAGAATTAAAGTCAAATTCTTTTAATTGGCACATCTCAGTGGGAATAGAAATACAAACTTGTAATTAGGTGATTGGTCTGATTATCAAAGCCTCATTGGCATAGATTGTGCAAGGAAAGTCCCCCCCCTTTTTTGAATCAGTTTCTCTTTCCCAAAAAACTATAGCATGATATGGAAGATGCATTGAATAACTATAATAGAACTTCATATGTAAAATATTTCACAACTGTGTGTGAGAATTGGAATTTTTAAATAAAAACTTATAATTTTGGTAAAATTATATTCATATGTACTTTTAAGTTTTAATATATGTATATTTTAATACATATATTTTTGCTGGTGTTGTAACCCAGAGGTTGGGGCATACTTGGCAAGCACTCTGCCATTGAGCTTCATTGATAGTCCCAACAAATATATTATTTTTAATCAATTAACTATACTAAACCAAAGCCTCTCCCAATTAAGTGGCTTTGAAATATATTTGTCCTTATTGAATTATTATTTTAAATGCCTCAGCAATTTCAATTGCAATCTATATGCAGGATTCCAATGACATTATTGTGGGCATACAGATGGATCAATAAGCAAAAAAATGATAATTCTTTTGTAATCAAATAAAGAAGCCAAAGTGTGTGATAAGGTGTCCTCTCAAATTTTAAATATTTATAAACAATCAATAAGTCACTATGATCAGTTTACATAATTTTTGTCATTATTTAACATCACACTATTGCCATTTTCTCCCCCATTCCCATCTTTGTGTTCTTAATAGTGAAAATCAGCAACTCCACAAAGAAATCATCTAGTTTGTACTGTTGCAGAACAGCCCAAAATAACTGAAGACCATTCAAGCCTTCATAATTATGACTTTTGTAATGAAACAGAAGGGTATGTGCAGATTTTTTTTTTCTTGAAGGAAAATAGGTTGACATTTTTAAGAGAGTAAACTATCTCAAGCACTTTAGAAAACCATTTGCATTTAATTTCAGCACTATTCAAAAGTTTTGTTTAACTGTTCCTAAAATACTATTTGGACATTTTATGTTCTGTTACTATAGGTGGCTGAATCTGAGGGTTATATGATTGTGTGTGTGTGTGTGTGTGTGTGTGTGTGTGTGTGTGTGTGTTGGCTTAACTACCTTTCCTGCAACAACAACAACAACAACAAATCTATAAAGCCTACGGAGAAATTGAATTCATACATAAAGGACAAATTAAAATCCATGACAAGATATTTTCCTTGTAAATATAGTGAGGTATAGTGTTGTTGTTTTTAAGGTACCACAAAGACTAACTTTATTTAGGCATAAAAGCAAATATAAAGTCTAATTTACTGGATTTATGTTGTGTAAACATGTATTCTGGGTGGGTGATTGCTACTTAACCATCATTAATTCCTATTAGTTGTACAGGCATTTAAAAACTAATTATAATGTGAAGATGATTTTTGTTATTTGATAATGGAAATATTACCCAAGAATGCGTTGTATAGTATTCTTTATTCCATGTAAATAATAATAGATATTGTAGACATGCCAGTAAAATATTCAGATGAACTTAGACTGCAGTACAGGTTAAAAGGTTAGCTCAGGAAAAGATAATCACTTTCAATTAAGGTTCAAACTACTATGAACTTCACTGAAATATATGGAAGGACATAGTGTCTTATTAAAAGATTAGTTTATATTACAAACTGACAAGAATGGCTTGTAAAATGTGATTCATACAATGAAATTGCACACTAAAGATAATTTCTTCTCTCTCTGGTCTGCAATAATGAAAATAACCAAGCAACTACATGCTAGACTTAACAGGTTCATAAACATAGAGAATTAGGTCACCATTGTCATGCCCTGTTCAATTTTACTGTAGTTGTTCCCTTTATCTAGGACTACACTATGTAGAGGAATAGGACCAGCTGTTGAGTTTCAAAAATACTTTCTTATTTCCAGGATGAACAAGATACCAACCACCAAATGATAAGAGAAGAAATTACCAATTAAAACTATTCTGTAAATTTAATTTATGTTTTTTCCTATTGATTACTTCAGAGTAAAAATAATATTGTCTAGTTAAGAAAGTTATTCAAGGTCAAATAATTCAAGGTTATTAAAATCAGAGAACTATCAGAATTGCCTAGAACTAAAGGAAATAATCATGTTTCTTGTTATCAATTAGAGTACAATATGGAAATTTATTTAGTAGTGCGTTTATTATTATATTTTACATAATTATCATTGTATTTATTATGGTTTAGGTATAAGGTGTCCTACAAAAGTGCATATGTGAGATAATACATGAATTTTAGAGGTAAAATGATTAGATTATGAGAGGTGTAACCTAACCAGTAGATTAATCTACTAATATGAATTAACTGGGCAGTAATTGTAGGCAAGGAGAGTGAGGTTGGAAGAAGTGGGTATCTGGAGGCATGACTTTGGGGTTTCTGTTTTATTATTTTTTTTTCTGGGTGAGCAGAATTCTCTATCTTCTTCGTGCTTTCCATATCCTGAGCAGCTGTGCTCCACCATACCCTCCACCATACCATACACCAAAACCATGATGTTCTGCCTCACCTCAGGTCCAGAACTTTGAAGTTGACTTACCATGGATTGATCTTCTAAAACTGTGAGCCAAAATAACCTTTTTCTTTTCTATGTTGTTCTTGTTAGGTCTCCTGGTCGTGGTCACAGTAATGCAAAATAGTATAGACCATTTAGAAGTCCAGAGGAGAAAATTTACAGCATCATTGCCCAGTAGAAATATATTTTTATAGTAATAGAGGTGGAAAAATTTTTTAAAAATTAAATTTTAGAGTTACTATAAATTTGCTGTAATTTCTCTAGAGTCACCGGATAAGTCAATGAAATGAAACAATTAACCTTTTAACAACATTGCTATTAAACGGAATCTTAATGGAGAGAGATAATATCATTTGCTGCTGTATGCTACATAGGCAATGTACAATTGAAGTTTTCCTAGCATATAAACTATAGTATACCTTTACTTTCTATTAATTATATGACTGAAAAAACCCTAATTATTCTTGAAACTCCAGTTTAGATGCTGTGATAGTTAATTAGGGTGTCAACCTGACTAGATCAAAGGATAAGAATGTTGGAAAGCATCATTTCTAGGTATGTCTGTGAAGGTGGTTTTTGAGAGAGACTGGCATCCCAATCAGTGGAGTGAGTGAGAAAGATTTGCCCTCACTCAATGTGAGAAAGAACCATTCAATCAACTCAAGGAGGGCCAGATAGAAAGAAAGAAAAAAACAAAAAGGAGACTATAAGTGATTATTTTCTCTTTCAATATTCAATTGGGTTGTTCACCTTCTTCCATTCTTGGTCTTCAAACTTCAGTTCTGTGCCTTCAGATTCCAGGATAAAGCAATAGTAGTTTTCCAGATTCTCAAAAGAAAGTTTCACTACTGGGATCCCTAGTTCTGAGGATTTCAGAATTGGATTGAGCAAATTATTGGTTGCATTGAGTGTCTTTCTTGAAGAATGCCCTTATGAGCCTTCTTAGCATTCATAATTGAGTGACATGATTGTCTTGATAAATCCCTTCTCATATCTATCTAAATCTATACCTGTATCTTTATCTATAGCTATCTATTCTACTAATTCTGTTTCTCTGAAGAACTCTTCACTAATAGATATTTTATCTTATTAATTGACATTTCTGACTCATTCTTGGAAACAGTTCCTTCTCTGTTTCTTGATTAGATTTCTATCAGACCTGTCCCTGTACAGTTTAATCATCTATTTAGAGTATACCTTTACAGAAATGAAACTTATAAGAATACTATTTCTAAAATTTTTATGTGAGAAACAAACTATTGATCACTGAGGGGGAGATTTATTTATAAAGGGTGATAATATTGTGAATCTGCAGAAAGGAGGCTCAATCAGAAAAACTAAATCACAGCAACAGAGATAAAAGTTGAGGGGAGTGGATGTGTTTTCAAGGGGAAAGATAATTTGAATGAACATGGTCATAAGAAAGGCCTGCCTAGCTCTCTATCCCTGAGGACTTGCAGTGAGAATACATTCTGACATGAATTGGTCTACATGATCAGGAGTGAACTGCTGGTGAACTGAGTACATCTTGGGAGGCACGAGAAGTTAAAGGTCCTCTTTCACATCATCAAGAGAAATCTCTTATCCCTTGACTTTTTATTTATTTCAAACCAGAACAAAAACATGTGCTTCCCTCCACTTGTCAAAAAGATCTCAATATCTAACTTGGGTGAGTACTGTGATAACATGAATTTGTGAATGCAATATCAAAAGACTAGCTTTTACTAATGGTGTTTGAAGGCTTATGATCAAACCAAGAACCTAGAAGAAGCGGAATCTAATGAGACAGAAATGATGAAAGAACCAGAGGAGAATTTCCAGAAAAATATTAATGGTAGAATAGAGGCACTTAAGGACACACCCTTCCAACATATCCTGAAATACGAAAAAACATTTAAATAAAAATGTATTTTAAAATCAACAATATTATCACTATGTTGCACTAATGTGGAAGAAATATGAAAAAGTGAAAATCTTCAGTGCAGAGCTTCTCAATTGTTGGAACTTTGTCAGGTACTTGAACAGCTGTTAGGATGTAGAAGTGCTAAGACCTGGATTCTGCCTAGGCAATGGGTCAGCTATGAAGAGACCTCATGTAAAGTCTACTCCATTTGCTATTGATGCTAGGGAAAGGAAGTGACAGAGTTGAATGCCTTGGTTCAGAAGCTAACACTAAGTGTGTGCATGCATAAAACACTGAAACTCTATAGGAAAAATAATAGAGAAGAAGTGATAGAGAATAAAATGCCATCAAAAGAGATAGAAATGCCCCCAAAGTAGACTCTTCATTTGAAAAAACCTCATTGAAATGCAGACAATACAAAGAAATCAACACAAACAGAGCCTAGCTTCCTGTATCCAATATTTAAAATGTGCTTGGAAAAATCCTGAAAACAAATCAAATCTGAAGCAGAACAATAGAGGAGATGTAAGCAATGAACAAAAACTGAAAAGTTAGTATTAGGATTGCATTTCATAAAATACCTAATAATTATGTAAATTAGAATTTGTACTACAAATATAGGCAAACAAATGGAACACTGAGAAACAAAAACTTGATCCCCTAAAGATACTCAACTGGAAGGAGTGGAGAGAAAGAACAGTTCAATCAAAATGTTCTAAAAATTTTATTAATGGGGAAGGATGAATTGAGAAGTTGGAGATTTGGAGGTTGTATTCAGAATAATTATTTAATTTAAGTGTGAAACTGGTGAAGTAGGATAATGTAGAATGGGAAAAAGTAACAATTTGTTTTTGCACCACCCCAGGTCTGTGCACCTGCCTTGTTTTCCTGCCAAGGCAGTCTCCACAAGGACAGATTGGTGGAGTCATTTTTTTGCAGCTGCTCTTGCATACTCATGAAGTAGGAGAGTGGGATCTGTTGCTTGGGAAAGAGAGGGAACTGCAGCAGTTACCACCTGTGTTTGGTCATGTGGCTTGCTTACTCTTAGGCTGCCTGCCTGTTGCCCCACTTTGGAACCAGCCCAGTGTCTAAAAAGGACAACTAAGAATTGCTGATGAGCTGACATGTCTTGGAGCAAACTGGGGCAGGAAAAGATAGGAGAGGGTATGTTCTCTCTTGTCAAGGAACGGTGTGGCCAACTCCTTCCCTGCGCACTCTGTTTCTTTCCTTTTTCTTCTCATTCTGGAACCCCTGGGATTGCATTCATCAATAATGCTGATTTATAACACCAGCATTTGTCTCAACTGCTGTCTTTTAAGGAACCCCAATTAAATCAGATGATAAACATTGGTAACATTAAAAAGAAGGGGAACTCCCAAATTAACAGGTCAGTGAGAGGAAGAAAGTAAGAGGAATAAGTTATAATTTAAAAAAATTTAAAATATGTAGTTAAGGAATGATAGAAAAATGTAAAATAAATATTAATTACCAATTATCAATATTATCAATTAATGATGTTTTGAAAGATTTCAGTCTTTCTGTTAAAAGATTTAGGTTTTCAGACTATTAAATTACATACATCTAGTTATTTCCTAGTAACAGTTATAAATCCTACTAACAAGGTGAAAATAAAGAGATAGGTGAGTGTTTCAGGCAATAGTCAATCTTAAAAGTAGGGATTACAATTCAAATGTAGGTAAAATTTATTTCAAAGTAGATGCATTAGCTGGATTTGGTGGTGCACACCTCTAATCCCAGCGGCTCAGAAGGCTGAGGCAGGAGGATAGCGAATTCAAAGCCAGCTGCAGCAACTTAGCAAAGCCCTAAATAACTCAATGTGACCCTGTTTCTAAATAAAATATAAAAAAGGGCTGGGGATATAGCTCAGTGGTAGACTACCCCTGCATTTAATCCCTTGTATAAAAAAAAACTTATTAATTGGAACAAGAGAAAATAAAATGTAGTAACCAAAAGATACAGAAAATGTGCCATATTGACTACAATTTATGATATAATTGTGAAATTCCCATTTAGAAATGGAAACCATTTTATAAGCCCATCATGAAAAAAACAGAAACAACAACAACAAAACACTTAGACCTTTGACTAGGCAGGATACTGTACCTGCATAAATAGTAAGCCAAACTGTTTTCAATCCCTCTTGTGCTGCCTCAGGTTAATTTAATTGAATGGTAGACTATTAATCAATAATATAAGTTGTCATCAATTGATATGATACAGTCAATTTTTTATCCAAATTTCAAGTCTTGGTTAAGGTATTCTAAAAAGGTAATATTGAAGATCTGTTTAAATTTGACTTTTTCTTTGGGGGGAAATAATGCATTTAAGAAAGAAGAAGAATGTCTGAAGTAGTGAATTTGTAATTGTTTATTGATAGAAAAAGTCACTTGCCATATGCATATTTCTAAAGTTTATAAAAAACTATTTTCAAGGTGTATAATTTTTAGCCACTGAGAAATGATGCAACCTAATAATATACTGGATTCAAACACATATTAATCTACTAGTCTAATTATAGCATCTGGATTTCATACCATAGTAACCAGTGATTGCTTGTATATTTCTAGAAAATAGAGATGATGAGGAGTCTGGTTCCTGCTTGAAAACCTATACGTGTTTTTCAGACCCAACAGTAGGCAATTACAAAGGTTGGCCCTTGACATAGTGTGTTAGTCAGCATTTTGTCGCTGTGACCAAAATACCTGACAAGAACAACTTATAGGAGGAAAAGCTAATTTGGTGCTCACAGTGTCAGTGTCAGAGTTCAAAGTCCATGGTCAGCAGAAACCATTACTCTGGGCCAGAGCAGCATATCATGGCAGAAAAGTATAGAGGAGGAAAGACTGCTAAGCTTATGGCAGTTTGGAAGGAGACACAGGGAAGGAGAGAGGGAAAGGAGCGAAGGACAAGATAAATCTTTCCCATGCACACCCCCAGTGGACTACCTCTTCCAGAGAGGTGCCACCTCTCAATAGTCCATTCAGCTGTCAATAGATTCATCCACTATATGGATTAATCCACTAACGAGGTCAGAATCTTTATGATCCACTCATTTCCTAAAAGTCCTGCTTCTGAATCTTGCTGCATCAAGAGTCACACTTTCAACAGATGAGCTTTGGGAGCACATTCCATATCCAAATTATCACGAACCAAAGAAGCTGCCATTGGGCTATGCACAACCAGTTCATGGACGCTTCTGAGGGGTGTGCAGTCCTGAGGCTCCCAGGCTCATCATCTCTTTGCATATTTACATTCACACACATACCTCCTGTGTGTGGATGCTTTCATCCCAAGTTCTCATTATTTGTGGTCTTTTAATTTTTTCATATAATGTATATTTTTAAACCAATTAAAATGTTTTCAATTGACACACAACAAATGCACATACTGGTGAACTACCAAGTGATCTTTTAATGCATATGTTCATAATGTAATGATCAATCAATGACCATCAATTTTCACCTTCATCATTTCTTTGTTGTGAGAGAATTTGGAAATCTCTCTACTAGCTGTTTAGAAATATATAATTTTGTTAACTATAGTTACACTACTGTGCAATATATAGTATAACTATAGTTACACTACTCTTCATCAAATATCCTTTCTTCTGTCAAATTAATACCTAGTACCTATTGATCATTACTTACCCATCCTTCCTTATCTTTCTTCCCTTCCTCTGGGAGCCACCATTAACTTCTATGTTAACTTCTATGTTATCAAATTATTTTGATTCCACATAGAGTAAAATTATGTGGTCCTTTTCTTTCTGTGCCTATTTATTTCTTTTAACACAATAATCCCAATCTCCAGTTCCATCTTTTTTATTGTCACATGGCAAGATTTCATTTCGTTTTATGGCTAAATAGAATTCCTTGTGAATTTTCATCATATTTTTCTTTATTCCTTTATCAGTTGACTGTTTCATTTTTTATTATTATTGTGAATAGTGCTACAATAAATTTGGGAGTGCAGTGTCTCTTTTATGTGCTGATATTATTTCCTTTGTATATACACCCAGGAGTGGAATAACTGGGTCATAGGGTAGTTCTATGTTTATTTTTATTTTTTTTAGGACCCTCCATATTGTTTCCTGTAATAGATTTACTAGTTTATATCCCACAAGCAGTGTGTAAGAGTTCCCCTATTCATTATTTCTTGCCTTATTGATAGCCATTCCAACTGGAGTGAGATAGCTAGGTAATTTTGATTTGCATTATCTTGATGGGCAGAGGTCATAAGGCACCTCTGCAGAGGTCTGCTCATGGAAGGAGCAATGCAAGGAGGAAGGGAACACTTCACAACACTTCCCTTCTCTGACTCAATACTACCCCTAGCCGTCACCTTCACTCCAGGCTCTTTATAAAGCTGCCCTTTTGTTCAGACCTTCCTAAGTAATGAGAAAACCTGCATGTCTGTGCAAACCAGAGCACCATTCTGTGGGATAAAATAGAATAGTGGAAGACGATGATTTTTTCATTTATATACACTTGCTGTCTCATTTTGACTTAATTGACTACTCTCATTCCTAACAGTCTTCTAGAAAAGCTGAACTTGTGACAAAAGCAATAACGCCTTTAAAATATATATATATTTACTTATAGATGAACACAGTATCTTTATTTTTATTTGTTTTTATTTTTATGTGGTGCAGGGGATTGAACCCAGTGATTCATGCATACTAGGCAAGCACTCTACCATTGAGCCACAATCTCAGCCCAAAAGGGATAACTCTTAAACAAACAAACAAAAAAAAATCTACAGATTTCATAATATGTAGAATTCAGTTAACACCTTGACTTTCACTGAAAAGGAAGTGGTAACTAGGAGGGATGTTTAAGTAAGATATTAATATATCATTCCCTGTTTTTATTTAGCCCAAGGGTTACATAAGTATTTCCCAAAACTAATGGCATCTTTTGTCTTCATCAATATTGAAAGCATTCTTCAGAGTGTAAGTTAAAGTCTCTTTATTACCCACATTATATTTGAGAAGAAAAACTACACAGAGGGTAAAAAGGCAGTGGGCATAGGCTGTATGTTCTCCATTTCATATCTGGAAAACTTCTTGATTGGGATTTTATATAAGCTAATTACCAGGAACATATGTACAATATTTTACAAACAATTCCTTAAAGGAAACTTTAAAAGTCCTAAAATCTTTAAATGTGGATGATTATGTGACAATTTGTATTCCCAAATACTGACTTGTGAAACATGTATTTATTCTCTTTATTTTTCCATCTATACTGTTGTAAGATTGCAAATAGAAGGGATTTGTAATTAAATTTTGGTTAATAAGTCAAGTCACAAAGCAGCAAGGACTAAAAAAGTGGAATAGAATATTTGCTTATTAGGGAAAGTATTTTAAAAATTAAGAGTTGGATAGACTATAGCTTTTTAATTGATACACTTTAGGTGACATAAAAATAGGCAGGTAAATAGATATTGGTGTACTTCTTTTCTAAAGGTAAACTAAATAAAATAACATCATAGAACTCTAATGAACTATAATTAGAAATTTCTACTTAGCCTTCCCAGGGAGCTCAGATTATTTTTTGTTCTTGTTGTTGTTCTTTCACCTTTGCCTCTTTAAATTTGTTCCTCTTCATTCTCTTCCATAATTGAAATTATCAACTACCTTCTTAATAATTTTAAGTACCTTTTGCTTAAAATCCAGGCCAGTATTTCTACTTGCTTATTAGTTATATGCATCTGGGTGTCGTGGTGACATTTCAAGTTCCCTACTATTAAAGCAAATGGATATTAATAATCATTAAAATTATTCTTACTTTGTTAGAGCCATTTCATATGATCAATCCAAGATATTTCTCAAATATGCCTTTTCTTGCTTAATTCTACCATAGACTTCCCATTTCATTTTCTTTTCAATTATACTGATATTATCTTAATATTCTATTCAGTACCTTTGCAACCTGTACTTCCTATCCCAACTGCTGCCACTTATTTTTCTGAAATAGCAAGTATGATATCAGTCTCCAATTTCAACATTCCCATTTTATCTCAGTTACCCTCCTACAGGATGCAAGGATGCATTGAACTTCGAAGCAGAACCAAACTCACCTCACAGTTTCTCCTGCCACACCCCCAAATATAACCTTTGGCTAAATGGCTTAAAGAGATTAGAAAAGGGGTTGTGAAATGAAGCTATGTACTTGGTATTGATTCCTCTTTTCATATTTCATTCACTTATGAAGCAATCAATGCCTGCTGATTTCTCTGACCTGGCTGTTTCATGCAGTGAATTACTAGAATGTCATTTTGATCTATGCTGTCATTCAATTACTTATTCAACAAGTAACTCTTAGATGCGGTAACATAGTAAGCACCTACCAGACATTTGAGATGTAAGGTAAAGTATGAAACTGAGGTAATGCCTCCCTTAATGGGCAAAACCTTTTGTATTCCATCGTTTATTTTCACCACTTTACTAAAATGCCCTGCACAGATATTATCTCTTCTGTGAAGCCATTTATAACACTGTTGACAATCCCAGCATGATTGACTTTCTTCTCTGGGTCTCATAGGCTCTGGTTTTAAGGTTACTAGTATGGTACTGAGTATAGATACCAAAACAGTATCCACGATCTTAAAAAGATTTTGGCAAAAATGCAATTCAAAAATCACTTATAATCAGCAGTTTTTGTCACATATTTTATATTTAAAAGTGTCTAGATTCTAAAAAGTTTTCTTTCCTGTTTATTTATTTAGGCCCCTATCTAATACTCGAAATAGATACATTTCCTTAGTTCTCTAGTTTTCTATTTCCTCAAATTTTCTTTTTCTGTCCAATCGAAGCACCAGATCAATAAATGCCTTCAAGCTATCTGCACACCTTTAATATGCTCAGTGATGTATGAATTTACTGGATACGCTTAAGGGTACTTTAAGGGATCAAATTTTGTCCTTGTCCCTGAGAATTTTGGAAGACATACATCAGTGGTCATTGCTTAGTCTTACTTGAGCAATCAGGATTAAATCTGCTAGTTCCTAAATTTATGGTGCACACTTAGGTATTGCTCCATGTAGCTATCACAGAGCCAGGTGACTACACGTATATTTTTGAAAGTTTTATTATGCGTAAAGAATGTATACAAATATGATTATACTATACACACTCTTGGTGGAAAGTCTTTTTTCCTGCTTCATTGGCTATCTTTCCCCCAACTTCTATCCTTATTGATCTATTTCAGTTAGTCAGTAAATTGAAGTTGTCAACCTAAAAAATATTTTCTTATTCTTCACCATAGCTATCTAATACATATGTCCTGAATCTTGCTTTTCTTATTAAACAATAAATACCTTGGGAAATACTTACAAATTGATTTAAATATTTCTCATAGTTTTTTTAGGTTGCTGATACATCATGGCAAAGGTAGAATATAGTTAAAGAATAATTACTTCATAAATGGTTATTTGATTATTCCATTTTTTTCGGGGTTGTTTGTTCTGGGTCACTGCAGGGATTTGTAATAAGCAACTTCTCACTCACACATCCTGGTGATTTTATAAATTTACTATATTGAACAATATTTTATATATATATATATTTGTGTGTGTGTATGTGTGTGTGCATATATATATATATATATATATAAAATATGTGGATTTGTGTGTGTGCATAGATTTTTGTTCCATATTACTGTTGTAAAAAATTATAACTATACTCATTTACAATCAGCAGTATATGTGAACAATTTTCCAAATCATTCCATTCAGGAACAGATGTTAACAACTTACCACATACATAAAAGTATATTTGGAAATTTCTTTGCTAGAATTATTCCAAATTTAATAATTATTGTCAGAATTATTCCAAATTTTCTTCAGTGTCTCACAGGTTTGGGATGAGGTGTTAGCAGGGCCATATGATCCCTCCCTGTATAGAATTTACAGATAAATGGCAGAGAAACAATGAGCAGTATAATATACTACGGACAAGGAAAGAGCAATGCTATTAGAAAAGCATGGATGCAACACTATGGACTTGGGAGTAAAAAATATTTCCCCATGGAAGTGACATCTCAACTGAGGCTGGAAGGATGAGTGAAAAATATAGAGATGAGGTGTGGAGACAAGCTCCCCAAGGAAAAGTACAGGCACCTAAATAATCTAGGAAAATAAAGACAACTTCAAATATATAAAAAAATGTTATCAGTGCAGAGTCTTAGAATTGCAAAGTGGGAAATATTAAGGGATGAGTCTGGATAGAGGAAAGGAGTCAGATGAAAAGCAGCATTAACCATGCTAATGCATCTTCTGACAAGAGGTAAAGATGGCTTAAGAAATGTAGCAACATGATTCAATATTGTTTCAAAGTATTTCCCTATTAGACCCTGATGGTTGGCCTAGACATTTGACATCTATTTGATAATTCACACCCAATATTTAAATTCTATGTTCCTCATGGATTTTTATTAGGCAGCCTAGAATATTATTCTCTTTAGGTACAAGCTGTTTAAAATTTTGGTAATAAATCTGTCCTAGTTTTGATTGATCCTTTTAAAATATTCATAATATCACTTAATGTTTGACATCATTGCTATTTTATTTCATTTATTTGTATAACTGGGTGATTAGAAAAAGGAAGTGGCAATGTTAAGTGTCATAAAGATATTGATTAATTCAAACTCATGGAGTGTATTCAATAAAGTTAATTATTCTGTCAAAGGACCAGAAGAAATTCAGCGGGAAGACACATGAACTAGAGACCTTCTATTGTAACATAAGTTGAACATTAGCATATTAAAGTTTTATGAATATGTTCCAAAAGGAAATAGGATGAGTTGTGTTTTCTATTTGCCTTCAATGAGTATAATATCAAAGAAGATGATTTAGATTATACCCCAGGTAAATAAAAAAATTATTATATTTGTAAGTTGCCAAATCTTCCCTTGAACTTTTAATCCTCCTGCTTCAGCCTGATGATTCACTGAGATTACAAGGATGAATGTACCTCCTCATCTAGCATGATTTCTTTTAAAATGTTATTAGTAATTATATGAATTTAATGGTTTTTATGTCATACAAACTTAAGAATATTTTTGAATAAATTAATTGACGTGCCATTGAGACATGGTTTTTAGATAATTATCATTTTGTTTAAAAATGCTTTTCACACTTAGTTATTTTATTGAGAAAGATAAGCCCATATTGATGAAGGCTGGTTTCACTAGTAACAGATCATGAGAGAAAAAAAACAAATGTGTCACTGCTTTTGAAGTGATAAAGCCATACATAGCCATAATTTAATATGAAAACACAGTAAAAATCTACAGGCTGAAAAATAATATGTGCATGCAAACATTAGAAATGTCTATCATTTTTGTCTCTATTTTTTACACAAATCATAACACACATTGTTTGTCTCTACACTTATTTTTACCTAATCCTCTGATATCCTTCCATAACAATATATAAAAGGAGCTTCCTTTTAACCCATTTGATAGATGCATTGTTTTCCATGATGTGAGAGAGTCATAATTTCATTTCCCAACCTCCTATTGATAGACTCAGTCTGTTCACAATTATTTACTAATAAAGTTCCTCAATTGTCTACACTTTTCAGAGCCATCACACACATGCAAACATGTGGGGAGATGATTCCTAACCCAAACACTTTGGTCAAAGATATGTGCCACTAAATACTTGCAAGTACTATCTAATTCCTGTAAATGTACTACTCAGAGAGTTTTATCTCTTTGCTATTGAAAAATGGTATTTCAAGGTAAATTTAATTTGCATTTCTCATGTTACGACTGACACAAGCCTCAATTTTATATGTTGAGTCATTTGTTTTTCATTTCTGTGAATTGCCTCAAAATCTTTCTTTACCTGTTATTTATTAGTTACTGATCTTGTATTTACCAATGTGTAAGAGCTTCTCATTTATTATAGATTTTAGCCTTTTTGTTTTGGATAAGAATTTCAAATATTTCTTTCCTTCCTTTTGTCACTTGCTTCTATTTTTTTTTTTTTTTTTGGTACGGTGATGTATGATCAGGCAACAGTTCTATTTGTTTTGAATTTTGATATAATCATAGCTAGAAATTTTAAAAATACAATTATTCCATGTGTGTCCTTTTTGTGTAAATTGTAATTCAGCTCTAAAAATCCCACAGCTAAATAAGAACTGAATCTAACAACAGGAAAAATCAAAGTATTATATGAGTATAGCTCTGCCCCTGCTATGAAATCTGAAATAAACACCAATGCTGAACCAACTACAAATTTAAAATAACACAATTATATACTTTATATAAAAATTTCACTTAGCTAATAAAATCCCCTTAAGTTGATTTTTTTTTCTTATATAATTTCAATTTTCTCAAGCCTAATTACAGAAGTTTTCCGTAATGCCTTTGAGGGTGGAATACTATTTTTAACTTTCAGTAAATGTATTGATTTAGTTAATGCAATCTCTGCTAATAAATTTTCCTTTTAGAGTATAGTATTTTCTGTTTAATATTTCCAAAATAGATAATTTAGCAATAAGATACTTAGGTTCTCTGAATCAGAGATCCATGCAGTACTAAAGTTTAGGGGTGGCATAATTAATTTATGGTGGCATAATACTAGTACACTTGCTCTGAGAAAGAAATATGTGCCAAAAGGAAGATGATAGCATTGAAAAGCATATCTCTGTTGATTTAGCATAAATGCCTAAATTTTTCAAATAATATGGTGCATTAGTGAAATTTCTCCAGAGAAACATAACCAATAGATTGCATATAGATATAGAAATTTAGTACAGAAATTGGCTCATGCAATTCTGGAGCTACATGATCTGCAGCTAGAGATCTTAAGCTAGAGAACTAAGGAAGCTGATGGTATAATTTAGTTAGTGTCTGCAGGCTTGAAGGGGAACTGATGGTAATTCCCAGGCCATTCTGAATACCTATTAATCAATAGGGCTACTGGTATAAGTTCTGGAGTTCAGAGAACTGGCAAGCAGGAGCTGTGATGTTTGTGGCTACAAGAAAGTGGATGTCCTAGCTCAAGAAAATAGACAATGAACCCTCTATAGCCTGTTTATTCTTTTTAGGAAGGACCTCAACTAATTTGATGATGCCTGTGTTACATTGGTGAGGGTGGTCTTGGCTCAGTATTCTCAGAGATGCTAATCTTTTCAAGAAAAAAACTCACAGATACAACTAGAAATGTTTTAGTAGATATCTGGTGTATAAGGTGTATAAGTCAGCTTTCCATTACTGTGAGAAATACTTGTGATAAACAATTTATATGAAGAAAAGGTTTATTTTGGTTCAGTTTCAGAGGTTTCTATATAAGTTTCATTGGCTCTGTTACTTTTGGGCATGTAGTAAGGCAGGCTTATCATTGTTGGAGTGCTTAGAAGAGGAAGCTGCTCACTTTATGGAAGCTGGATGAGTAAAAAGAGACACGGGAAGAGACCAGGGTATCAATATTCCCTTCCATGACATACCCCACTAACTTACTTCTACTAGGTCCCAAATATTAAAGGTTCCATCACTTTCCATTAATGCCAAGCCAAGGAACTATATGGGCTTTTTGTGAATGGTCCAGGTGCAAACTATAGCATCTGGTTATCATTTAATGTCATAAAATTGACAAAATTAATCATCTCATATGACAACTATGCCATTTGTTTTTCTGACACACATTGTGTTTTCTAAATCCTCTGAATTTGTCTGTAAAGACATCTTAAAATGCTGACTCTGTATCAGACTGAAATATTTCATTTTATAGGAAACAGCTGCATTGCAAATAATCATTACAAAGAATAGTAACAAATTTAAAGATTTAAAGAGGTTGTGGTAGGACTGGAGATAATAGCTCAGTGGTAGAGCCCTTAGCATATAAAAGGCTCTGAGTTCGTTCCCTAGCTAGGTGCAAATAAATAAATAAGTTGTCATTTACTCAACCAAATACTGTGTCACAGTTTCCTTATTTTATCTCTACCCATACAACAATCTTAATGGTTATTCAAATAATAAAGCTGATACAGAAATAGTAAATACCTTGTTTGATTTAATATTAGTCTATTATGAATGTAGAATTCAAATCTATGCCATCCTGAACCTGAGAACATTTTATCACTTCACTCTGGTTTCTTCAGAACGTTTTTACTCACTGGGCTAAGATTCATGATGTGTGCTCACGTTCTAAGTTAAATTTCAAAAGAATGTGATAGATTCTATGTGTCTATCTTTAAACAATGGTAGCTGAAGACATAAATTATGTTTTTGTTTATGAAATAAAACACATAATATACTCATGAAATAATGAAATACATAATTTTCATAATGGATTATTTGTTTTTATTCAAATTTTGAATCAGAGGGGATTTGATATGATAATCAACTCAAATGGTTTAAGTAAATGTACTTCAAAGATGGTGCTGGATGACACAGCTGGATTAATAAAATAAACAAGGGAGATTGAGATATCCAAAGACAAGCAACAGAGGAAGATATTATACTGTCTCTTGAGGACCACAAAGTAGAGTAGAGGAAACAAAGAGAGGTGAAGCCAAGGATGGGGGACTGTTTAGCAAGGAGTAAACTCATGACATAACATGACTATAGCCAGAGCAATAGCTCTAAAGGAGTGAGAGAGCTGAGAAGAAGTGTTACTTCTTTCACTGATTCTAATGGACCAAACTTAATTATAAACCACCCGGTTGAATTCCATATGAGACAGTCCATGGTCTTAGGCTCCTAATGTGTAGGGCACAGAAAATATGGGTGGAAAAGAGAGGGCACAGAATATGTAAAGGAGGAAGAGTCAAAGAAAGCATAAAGTCCATACTTTAACACTGATGATAAAAATATCTAAGAATATGATAGCAAATTGATAAGAGTGAAAAACTAGTAATTTAAATGTGCAACTAAATAAAAGTTTAACATTTAGAACAGATTGTATGCAATATAAATATAATTAAATTCAAAATCTTAAACCTAAGTATTTTGCACGCAAAATTTGTAAAAATAAATTTTGATCTTTAGAGCTGATCAAATAATCTTCATTATCTTCCTTTTTTTTTCTATTTCACAAACTGTGAATCTTGTAAAATCTCATTGAAATAAAGCCCTAGGTGACAATACATTTCTTGTACAAATTTGATGTCTTCTGAGAAAGGAGAAACAAAAGGGAAGCACAGTGTGCCTGAGATACAGGCTCATGACAGCTGTTTTTACTAAGAAGCAAATTGAAGCCTGAGCAAGTTATGTAAGTTGCCCCCAAATGTCAGGTTTAAAAAGAGAATATAGATCTTTATATGGTTCCTCTGTTTCTTTTTCCTAAGTTCCAGAGATTTTTCATATGTCAGAGTATTTTCTAACGTTGGCTCCATATAAAGAGCTCTAAATAAGGGTGTCTAACCTTAAACAGGGCTCAGAATCATTTCAGATTTGCATACTATGTAAAGTTTCTTAGGAAAGGGGCTCCCAATACTTGTGAGAAAATTTTAAGAGAGACACTACAGCAGATTAACTCCATAGTAAAGTGTTTAATCTTATCCTGAGGACAATGGGTCATCTTTGGCAGGTTCTAATATGATAATCATATCACCCATTTTGCATCTTAGAGCACTCATTTTTGGTGTCCTAAGAAGAATCACTTTGAGGGGACAAGGCTGGCAATAGGAGTTCAAACAGGAGAAGATGAGTGCTTAATAGGAAAGATCAGAAGTCATAATTGAGAATATATGGCTTATTAGTTGATTGAATGAAGGAAATGGACAAAACCTAATTCCCATGTTTTAGATTATAAAACTAGGTGAATAGTGTTTGCCATTCACTGAGATTGGAAATGAACTGGTGTAGGTATGAGCCAATGATTAACACAAAAACAAAAATAAAAAAGCAAGCAAAAAAAATCCATTCTAAATAACTCACTGTAAAGTTACTATAGACATAGAATTTGTTATACAGTGTAAAATTTCCAATCTTTCACAGAACTCCGAAGATTTTGAACTCATAGGTGCTTTTAGAAGATCCTTGAATGAGTAGATGGCAAATAGTATGTAATGTATGCAAATTTCTAGGAAAAAGCTGGAAATTTTAATCAGATTATGAAAAAAATATTGAAACCATTTGTGCTTTCTGATGCCCTGCAAAGGAGTGAAATCACTACACTCTGGAAATTTGATAGTTGAAGAGGAGTTGTTACATCATATTTTGGACTAAATATTTTTTTTTCATATTGAACAACATTTGATGAAGCCACTGAATTTTTGAGCTATAACAAGTTTATTAAGAAGGACTATGCTAAATATGCTTTTATTCTGTCCTGATTTAAATATTTTTTAAAAATCTATGTTTAGAAATTGCCAAAGGCAGTGTTAAAAAGCGTCCTTACTTAACATAGTTCATATGCCTTCTGAACTTAGTCACTCTTGACTGAAGAAAAAGCAACAACATCAAAAAACAACTCCTTTGTAATGATATGGAAAATCTTTTTAAAAGTATGTTTTTAAATATTATAAGTGTACTTTTCTAAAAGAAGACCATCAATACGATGATGTATTTCTTGTGTAAGACTGAGTACAACAGAGAAGTATCTGTAGGACAAAAACTCTAAATTATTTATATAGGAATCACACATTTATTTTATTTGGACCTCTCTTAATAAACCTTAGTATGGAAACAAATCTTTATGATCTTATTCTCTATGATACTAAATTAAGGAAATAGAAGGGAAAATTTTATAATTTGTGTACATATTGTTGCTCAAGTAAAACGCTGAGTTCAATTATAATCCCTAACATCAAAGTAAAACACACAAACACACACATACACACACACACATTTAATTCTTTATTTAGTTTGAATTTATTTTTAGTGTGTTAAGTAATGATGCTTTGGAAATGGAATTTCCAAATTTAAGTGTTAATGGTATTTGGACAGTGTAATTAGGATTATAGGAAGTCACGATGGTGGGGTACTCATGATGCTATTGGTAGCTTCCTAAAAGGAAAAGAAACAAGAAGCACAGTCTTGACCTCTGCCTCAACAGATGCCCAGCACCTGTGGTGCCATGATCTTGGACTTTCTAGCCTCCAGAACAGTGACCCAGTAAAGTTCTCTATTAACAATAAAAAGAAATATGATATTAAAGAATTACAGATTAAGTTAAACATTTCAAAAAAATTGATAAAGAAGATCATTTCTAACATACTGTGAGGGGGCAAATTAAAAGAATAAGGATGATTGAGATAACATTTTATCTCGTTCTAGACTTTAGTCTTTATCACTCTCTATAAAATACTAGTGAAGGCACAAAACATGAAAACAACTAATGTTACAGTTCACAATGAAACATTAGCCAGAGTTCAGTAGGAATTCTGCCTTCTAGAAGATCTACAGAGCTACAATAACTGGATGCATTAGCACGGTGTCTGCTGTTGTGTAAGAGTAAACTGTTTTCCTTTATGAAAAAGTGATACTTCATTCCTTCCCAGTTACCCACATCCTTCTTTCTAGATGCAGGGAAAGCTGTGCAAAATACTGAAATGTTGGCCTTGTAGATTGGAAGTTCTTTGTAGTACTGTCCTCACTGCTTCTCTTTGTTGATGTGTTTTGTAGAAATTAAATATGCATTTATTGAGATTATTCCATGTGTTCCACAATGTATTCATTACTGTCAATGCTAATCATCATAGTGTTGTTTTAGGTGATAAAGACAAGCAAACACGGATTTATAAAGTTATTCTGAGTATTAAGATAGTAAATTTGACAAGAATTCTTAATTTATCATTCAGGAAGCATCTCACATCATCTCTGAAGCATCTCAGAGAAACCTACATCTAAATGGGCTTTATGATATAAATTTGAGGGACCATTAGATAGATTTATGCAAGAAAAATATAATCAAATGTACACTTTAGAATGATCAGAAGTCTGACCAATTCTTACTTCTATTTAAAATATGTTCAGAGTTTTTAATTCCCCATATTGCAACATAGAAAGCAATAGAAAACAAACCCCCCAAAAAGGTGGTAATTTTTAGCTTCCTAGTGTGTGAAGTTAATGTTATGAAGAATTTCAGTTTTATCTATTAATATTACAACATTCCCACCTACTCAGAATTTCAGTTAGAATTACATATAGTGTAATCTCTAGGATATTCCCATGTGATCTTGTTTGTCTAGAATGTCTGGTGGCTCTCAAAATTGTCTTTTAAACCCAAAATATGTGATAACCCTTATAAAAACCCTAAAAAAATGTAGATATAGGTAAATATGTGCTCCATTCTGGGTAAAGTCAGAAATCTTAAACTCCATCAAACATTTTAACCTGAAAGATTTTACTCTAAAACTGTCTTAAGATATCTCAGCAATTTCAGGTAGTAACTAAATCCTTAGACTGAGTCATTAAAAAAAGAGATCAAAACCATTACAGTTCTGTCACTTGGAGAAGGCTCCCCATGAAGATGAACAGCAGCTTTTTGAGGAGTGGTTGCTAAGTGGTGCTAGTGCCTCTGAGGCCTGTAATACTACAAATGTTGAGGAGAATTGAAAGTCAGATTTGATTGCTGGAGCTTCTGCAACCAATTTTTTTTACCAAATGTTAAGCAACAAGCCTTCAGCCCTATGGTCTCCATCTAGCTGCTCCAGTTGGTGGAGCATAAGGGACAATGCAAGTGGGCAAGCAGAATGTGGCTTGTATGCTGAGTGCTGAAACTGGACACTCACTGGCACACAGAGGAATGCTCAAATGGAGACATAGGTATTGTTTTTGACTTGATTTTAAAACTTGGGCCTATGAAGTTGAGAATAGCAGAATAGCAGAACCATTAACTATAATTTAGCCTCAAAATCTATCTTAAAATGCATTTAAAAACACTCATTAAGTATTGGATTAGATCCTACAATGCAAGCAAATACTTTTTATTTGAATCTTTGAATTTACTTAACCTCTTTTTCCATACATGAAATATTTTAGTTAAGTTTAATAGACCAATATAAGCACTCTGTTTTGCAAAACAAACATTTGCCTTGCTCTTTTTATTGCAAACACATACACATACATACAGATGTGCCCTGAGGTCCAACATTAGTAAAGCTGATTGAATTTCATCTTATTTGCAAGCATGGCTATGCTTCTTACTTGGCATGTCCTTCAGGCCTCATCAGAGCACAAAGTTCCAAGTGACTTCAAAGGGTTTTCTGTACTCAGATCAGCTCTATGGGGCATGGAAAAAGATGAGAAATGAACTGACACCTGAGGTGCAATGGAAGGTAAAAATCATAGCATCACCACAGCTCCTGGGTTATGCAGCAGGCTAAATTACTGCACCTGGATATATGAATCTCATGGGTTCACGAAGGAAAAGATGGTAAGCATTTAAGGTAGAAAATAAATCTGAGTTCCGTCACTGGATTCAGAGAGTTTTCCTCACCAGGAGACATAGGTATCATTTCATTATTATTGCAGAAATCCATCAACTTTTTTGTTTAGAGAAAGATAACAAATAAATGATAGATCGAGCAAAATACTGCATCTAGCCTACAGTAGGCATTCCATGTATAGTATTGTGGTAAAAACTGGCCCTTTAAAGTCCTATATGTTTTTTAAAACCTAATATTTACAGAGATAAGAGTTCTAGAGATACTGAGAAAATTAAAGACATACTCAGAAACATATAGAATGTATTGCACATCCAATTGAACAAACTTTTCTGTTTTCTGAAAGATGGGTCTTGGGAAAAGGAACAAAGAATAGGTATAGACCAAAGATTAGATTCAGACACTATGTCATCTTTCAAAAATTGTTGCAATAACATGTTATAAATAGGAAAATATAAAAAATAAAATATAAAATGTAGTATTCATATATACGTAAATATAAAAAAAACACAATATGACAAAATAAAGTGGTTTATATTTTTAGGTAAACTGTATGTGCTATTGATAAAAAAATTATAGTGACATATTTAAAAAATTAATTCATGAATAATTTGAGTTTGATCAATCTGAAATTTATTCCCAAGAATTAATATTTTATCCTTTCCAAATTCAAATGTTCATGTTTATAGATTCTTCAGCTTTTCCTTTATTTTCATTAGGCGTATTCCCTCACCAATATCAGTCTAGAGGTTCTTAGAGTTCATATAAACAGACTTGTACTTGATTGATAATGGCAACAAAACTGTAATCATCAGTGTTTTGGAAAGCTATTATTAAGTGAGAACAAATTTCTCTTCAGCTTTTTCACTGAATGACAGGATATTGGTTCAACAAGACTACTTAAGAATAACTTGTACCTCATTTTTACACTCATTTACAAAGCTTACTGGAATATCATTTATTTTGGAAGATGCTATTGAACATCTGTGATACGGATTGAGTAGAGGCTGGGTGTAGTTGCTCAATCCTCTAATCCCAGCAACTCAGGAGACAGAGGCAGGAAGATCACAAGTTAGAGACAAGCCTCAGCAACTTAGAGAGGCCCTTAGTAACTTAGCCAGATGCGTATCAAAATAAAAAATATAAAGGGTCAGTGTTAAAACACCCCTGGGTTCAATACTCAGTATAAATAAAATAGATTGAGTAGGAAATATATGTAATTACTACTTTTTTAGTCATTTCTAAAGTGATCATTTAAAAAACAAAATTACCTGGACATATTGCCTGAAAACCAGCCATGCTCTACAAATCTTTCACTATCAAAATATTTTCTCTTTGATTTTTCCAGTAATCACTCTCTAGTTTAAGTATCCCATACTTTCCTTCTATTTCTGTTATCAGTTTCCAATTTAACTAATAATAGAAAATATTACCAGAAGCTAGGAATAAAAGTATGTGGCTGTTAGAAGAGAATTCCTATAATTAGCTATTGGTTTCTGCCTCCAAATATTGAATTTTCTTCATTTTTGGGATATGGACTCTCATTACTGATTGAAATTTACAGTATTGTATATTTCTGATTTTTTTTTGCAGCTCAACTGGGTCTCTATTGCAGCCACTGCTGCTACCATGTTCTATACCCTTTCTTTCCTGAAATATCTTTCCCAATTTTATAGCCAGTCCTTGGGAAACAGCATCTGATTTTCACAACTCATCACTTGACTCCAAACTCCACACCTCCAGTTCTAACCTCCCTTCTCTGTGCTCCGTGAGTTTTGGTTGATTAACCTACTTTCCTATACATTTAACCTATGAATGCTAAAGTCCACCAATGTGATCCGAGGGAGGATAGAATGACTTGATAAAAGAAGGACTAATTTAACTTGAAAACATTACTTCCCAATCTAGTCTCTAAGAATTTATTTTTCACATACTAGTAAATATAAATAGTTGAATGAACAAAGAAGTAAAGAAAGGATGATTTTTTTAAAAAAAAAAGAAAGAAGAACAAAAAATAAGAGTGCACAAAGGAATGGAGGGAGGAAGAAAGGAAGGAGCAAGGGAAGTTTTTCTCACAGGAGGGTTCATGATGAGATCATGGCATCAGCATGGTCAGTGAAAGCAACCTCAGAAACAAGAATCAGAGCCATCCCCATATCAAGTCACAGAGCACATCAGTGATGCCATCCAACAGCGTTAGTGATACCATCAAATATTTTCGGAATTTATTAGCAAAAAGCAACTCCTTTGGCAGATACTGGTGAGATTTCAGTGGTTTATAATTTCAGTTATTCACTTCAGAGGAATTATTAATCACATAAATGGTGGAAGAAACTAAAGAAAATGACAGATTTCATAAGACTTGTACATAGGACTAGATTTTGAAGCATAAGTAAAAAGACCCTCTAGGAATTTTCAAGCCAAGAGGAAAATTTACATGGTCTGAATTCCACAAAAATGGAATTAAAACAATATTATATATTAACATTTATCATGGTTCTATATTTACTACTTATACATGAGATACACAGTAAGTGATATTCTGACAATTATATAGCCTACTATTCTTGATTTCCTTGCTGTGATGGTAACTGGATGCTCAGCCAGATTTAATGAATTACTCCAGGAAGATGTAAATTAATGCTAATTTATTCACCTGAATACCTCACAGTAAACAATTCTTGCTTTATACTCTAATGGTTACATTAGCCATGTCTTCATAGTCTGAATCTAAAATTAAATCTAAATTTATTTTCACTAACCCAAGTATTCTTCCTTCATTTCCCCTAGTTTATATGGCACTAAAAGCCTTTTAGTAGTCCAGGTTAAAAAAAAAAAATTAGTCATCTAACTCCATTTCACTGTAAATCTACATAACACATCTACAAAGTTTGATAAATTAAATTATCCTCAATCACTAATAATAAATCTCTTTTTTACAACTAGAACATAAATTAAGGGAATAAATGTTTTATTCTTTCTGACCACAATAAAAATCTGTGTCTCATTGTTCCCTTTCTCAATTACTTCTACAGATTACTGCTAGATTGATTAACTTTCTTCTTTTTCTTTCTTTCTTTCTGCCTTTTTTTTTTGGGGGGGGTACTGGGAATTGAATCCAGGGGCACTTAACTGCTGAGCTACATCTTTAGCCCCTTTTTGAATTTTGTTTAGAAACACAGTCTAAGTTTCTTTAGGGACTCTAAGTTGCTGAGGCTTGCTTTGAACTAGGGATCCTTCTGGCTCAGCTTCCCAAACCTCTGGGATTATAGGCGTGTGCAGCTAGGCTCAATTGCTAGACTAATTTTCCCAAAGCTAGTATTATTCTGACATATAACAGAAGAAAAATATTTCAATTCTCTACTCAAAAGCCTATAATAACTTCACATCGTCTATCATTAAATTTAAACTCTTGATTCATGTAATTTCAAAATTATCTGGTCCTAGGACATTTTTTTTTTCTGAATTTAGTCCATTAATTAATTGGAAAATCTTTTGGTGATTTAGTACATATAGTAAACATAAACACTAAGTTGGTAATTTCTGCATTCCCAATGTGAATATAAACTTTATAATAACAAGAATAATGTCTAATATATTAGTTTTATATTTCACAAAACCTTTCATAATAAGTTCAAATGCATAGTTTTTAAATACCAGCATTTATAAATAAACCTTGGAAAGATAACATCATTTTCTTAATATTGCTAAAATCAATTTCATATCAATTAAAATAGTTTGAAATCAAGTTCAAATTTTCATTCAAAGGCAAATAATTTGTATAGCCCAAGAAGTCGTAATGTCATCACATTTTAAGGTTTCTTTCTTTTTAAAAAATATTTTTAGTTGTAGATGAACACAAAAGCTTTATTTTATTTATTTTTATTTAGTGCTAAGGATTGAACCCAGTGCCTCACACATGCTAGGCAAGTGCTTTGCCACTGAGCCACTATCTCTCCCCTTAAAGTTTCTTTCTATAAATTAAAAAATCAGCTTCCCACATTTTCAGAAAGAAAAATGCTTTTCAGACATCTTTGCATGGCTCTATCCACTGTGGTTTAATAGGAAAATTGATTTGTAAGTTTCATAATAGTTGTGGATGCTTGAACACATAAGTTACAATCTCTTTAATAATTATCTACTACATTGGAATTGCATTTGTCCAGCTCCCTTACAAAATTGCTTCCTTTTGGAATGTAATTAAAATCAAAGGACTTTAGTGTTGTTTTGACTATTTATAATAAATCAGCTTCATCTACTTTTCAAAATACGGGGTTTTTTTTCCTAATGAAAAGCAACTACTGTTCACTTAAGAATAACCTTGTGTTTCAACTCTCAATGTCAAACTACGTTCACTACTTTTGCTGTATGTTCTCAGATTTATAGTTTTATTTGGTACTATGTAGAGAAATAAGTCGATTCATTCCATAAGTCTTATGCCATATCAAAATCTTTGCTGTATGGTTTGGAAATAATGCATCTCCCAAAAGCTCCTGTATTGATGGAGTGTTCAGAGATGAAATGATTGAATTGTGAAAACTGTAACCTAGTCAGTCCATCCTAGTTTAAATGGCCTGGGTGGTAACGATACACAGGTGGGGCTTGGTTGGGGGAGGTAGTCACTGGGGTGTGTCCTGTAAGAGTGCACATTTTCCTTCCCCTGATCCCCTTTCCTGACCATTCCATGAGTTGAGCAGCTTTCCCTGTCTAGGCCATTCTCTCTTGAGGTGAGAGAATGAAGCCTCACCTTAGGCCCAATAGAGTAAGTCATCTTTGGACTAATCGGCAGAAGAAGAGCCCTACATAAACTTCCTATTTTAAGTTGTTCTTGTTAGATATTTTGATCATAGCAATATAAAAGCTGAATAAAGCAATTGTTTTTGGGGGGGTGTACTGAGATTGAACTCAGAGGCACTCAACCATTAAGCCACATCCCCAGCACTATATTATATTTTTATTTACCCACAGGATCTCACTGAGTTGCTTAGCTCCTCGCTTTTGCTGAGGTTAGCTTTAAACTTGCCATCCTCTGCCTTTAGCCTCTTGAGCCACTGGGATTACAGGTGTGCACTACCATGCCTGGCAACACGTGTTTTTAATCCATTGAGATGTGATTGTTTTTCTTTGCCACTACACACTCAACTAAATGCTGCTTTGTTGGCACTTAATACTTAACTCGTTGAGAGGTTAAGTTCATTATTTTTAACCATATATTCTTGTTTCTCAAATAATCCAAGGTTCTCAATCCTACGTTTCTTCTTTATTCTTTAGATAATTTATTGGGTGATTGTCTTCTTTGAAGATATTAAAAAAGAATGATAAACTTTAAAACCCTATAAAAATTGGTAGCATATAATGAGTATAGAGACATAAGAAAGTCCCAACTCCTTCTTTTGGATACTAGTGCTCATATTTGGTGACTAAATGGCTATAAAATATAAGAATCTGTTTTCTTAAATAGAAGTCTGGAAGATAAGATCTCCATTTCTACCAAGTGGTGAGTAGAAGTGAGCAGTTGAATCTTTTTCTTCATTGTCTCTTTTGTATAATTAAGTTGTTGAAGTGTATCTTGGAAGTTCTTTTAACCTTGAAACTGGTCATAATTAATTCAGTGATTGGTGGGAAGACTTTCTTTCTTATGGCTGAGCAATCATGGATGACCAATATTGGAACTACCACAAGAAACACTGCTCACAAATGTAGACTTGTCACAGGCAATTATTTGCCACCTTGCATATAAATTTATATTGCTAAATTGAAAGACTGACAAATTTTAATCATACCACTATGAAGCGTAATTATCACATTCATTTATAAATATGTATTCTTATAATTAGCATTTCTCCTCAAAAGAATTTAAATTTTCCTGAGTTCAGTGTCTTTTTTGCTACTGTGGAATATGAGATTCATTTCATTTTCTGAAAGTGGAATGAATTTAGAAAGGGGGAAAGAAACTATTCTTTTGGCAAGATCCCCAGGGTTAGGATGCCAGCTTCATTTTTCTTTTTTGTTCACTGTTAATTTGGTTCAGCTTTGTTTGCTGCCAGTGCAGTGTTATTTGAAATCCAGAAAACAAGAAAAGAAATTGCATCCTAGTATATCAACATATTTGACACTTGGGGTATTCTGATTCTTAAGATTTTAATAATCTAGTTGTTTATTTCTACTTATGAAATATCATTGGAAAATATCATTGTAATATGAATATTTTTAAATATCACTTTATTATAAATAATATTGAACATACCTCCATGAAATCTACATAATGTCAAGTGTTATCCCTAGCAAACCAGGCAGTTGACTCAGAAATTCATAGCTTCAATTTTTTTGTCTTCTCATGTGGAATTTTGAAAAACAGAAAATATAATAAAATCTCTGCTTAAGCTTAAGTAGGAGAAATGATTCTATTTTTGTAATTGTCTATTGAAGTTGAAATGCATAAACACATAATTATTCTGGTAGGAATTCTACAATAGACATTATGGAGTAAGCATAAAAGGAGATACTATTAATAAAATTATGTTCTACATGTAACTCTTTGGTGATGTATAAAAAAAATAGTGGTGTTACCATTAATAATCTATTTGGTTTTTTACCACATAAAAATAAGAGTCTAATTTGGGGTTTTATTTCAGCTTCATGAAATTTCCTTCTAAGTTGGATTATTATTATTTTATTTATATATGACAGCAGAATGCATTGCAATTCTTATTACATATATAGAGCACAATTTTTCATATCTCTGGTTGTATACACAGTATATCCACACCAATTCATGTCTTCATACCTGTACTTTGGATAATAGTGATCATCACATTCCACCATCATTTGTAACCCCCATGCCCCCTCCCTTCTCCTCCAACTCCTCTGCCCTATCTAGAGTTCGTCTCTTCCTCCCATGCTCCCACCTCCTATCCCACTATGAATCAGCCTCCTTATATCAAAAAAAAAAAATTCAGCATTTAGTTTTTTGATATTGGCTAATTTAACTCAGCATTATCTTCTCTAAATCCATCCATTTACCTGCAAATGCCATGATTTTATTCTCTTTTATTGCTGGGTAATATTCTGTTGTGTATATATGCCACTTTTTTTTATCCATTCATCTATTGAAGGGTACCTAGGTTGGTTCCACAGTTTAGCTCTTATTAATTGTGCTGCTATACACATTGATGTGTTCCTGTAGTATTCTGTTTTAAGTCCTTTGGGAATAGAGAGCCTACATCTTGGGAGCAAATCTTTACCCCTCACACATCAGATAGAGCATTAATCTCTAGGGTATATAAAGAACTCAAAAAGCTAAGCACCAAAAAAATAAATAAAAATAAAAATAAAAAATAACCCAATCAATAAATGGGCCAAGGACCTGAAAGACACTTCGAAGAAGATGATGTATAATTAATCAAAAATACATTAAAAATGTTCATCATCACTAGTAATTAGATAAATGCAAATCAAAACCACTATAAGATTTCATCTCACTTCAGTCAGAATGGCAGCTATTATGCATACAAATAACAATAAGTGTTGGTGAGAATTTGGGGGGTGAGGGGAAGGTACACTCATATACTACTGAAATTTGGTGCAGCCAATATGGAAAGCAGTATGGAGATTTCTTGGAAAATTGGGAATGGAACCACCTTTTGACCCAACAATCCCTCTACTCAGTCTATACCCAAAAGATCATTTTTTTTTAAGTTTTTAAGAAAACAAATGGACATTGTTGAAAAAATAGTGTCACTTTAATTATTTTTTTATTTAGGTTAACTTATGAGTAAGGAAAAGATGGCAGCTTGAGTAATCACCATTCCACTGTTGTTATCCTAACTGCCACCCTCTTCTTTAATCTCCATGCCACACAGCTGTGGACAGTCTGACAGCAATGCCTCAGGCTTCAGCGAATCAGGTAGGAGGGATGCGGTCCAATCATTTTCCCACTGGTCTTGATATCACTTTGGACGTAGTGGAAGAATGTTTACGATACTCATATAAAGACATCAGATTTAATAAAGAAGCAGGCCTGAAGATCCCAGTTCCCTGGAGGGCAGAGGCTGGCTCTGTCTTCCTGGGAGCTCCTTGGAGGACTTGCTGGCCACTCTGCTTTAGTGGAGGTTGGGGACGAAATTCTTGACTGTTGAATTCCTTCTACCATATCCCCCACCTCCAAGTCTGGAGCAGACAACCTGACTGTGGCCTTTTTAGGCGAGAAATACCTTGTTTTATACCTGTTTCCAGATTACTACCATATCACTCCATTATTTGTACTGAGACTTAATGAAAAGGCGGCGGACTACTTGCGTTTCTGAGGGATCCCAGCAGATAGAGCAAAGGGAGGAGAAGAGACAGAAAAGGCAGTTTCTAATGAAACACAACTGTTTTCAGGGAGAAGATATTTTAAATAAAAACAACAGCTTTAATTCAACAAGAGTTCAATTAAAACAGAAGAAGCATTCTAACTCTGTGACTTGATGACATTGATCATATTTGAAAAGTTCACAATCGATATTTCTTCAGTTACTATCTGCCCTAATACTTCTGTCCTTTTTACTGAAAATTCAGCTACATGAATAATGGACCACTAACACTGTCTCCCCCTTCCCCCCACCCCATCCATATATGTTTCTCTTCTGTCTCTACATGGCCTGTCTTCTCTGTTTTCTTTTCTGTTTTGATCAATTCATTCAATGTTTAATTTCAGTTTGCTTTATTTCTCAGCTTTAGGATTTCCCAAATAATTTCCATCTCTTCCTACCTCTCTTTCCTTTCTTTCTTTTCTTCTGATGTTTGAACCCAGTGTTTCAGCATACTGTCCATACCTCAATAGTTATGCTATACCCCCAAACCAGATTTTCTACTTTTGAAAATTCTAGTTTTTTTTTTTTTTTAACTAGAATTACTTTTATTCGCATTCAGCACAGATGTTGCTTCATTTATACTCCTAAAAATAAGTCATGGCCGCATTAAATCCCAAATGCACAAAAGTTGAAAGTAAAAGGAAATATGTGAATGGTCTTTCTACTTTAATCCATTCTTAGGAACCTAAATAAATAAATAAATAAAAGAACAAAGAACCTTGCAGTGTGTGTGTGTGTATGTGTGTGTGTATGTGTGTGTGTGTGTGTGTTTATGCTGGAATATATTTTAGTGGGACATATCAAAGAATTATATTTTTTGCTGGTTTTATATTTATTCTTTAAAAATGCAGAAGTGATACACATTCATTGCAAGGAACATAAACAGAAGTGTATTTTGAAAATGGCAAAAGATTATCTTCTTCCAATTTTCCTTCAGTAAAATAGCACACACTTCTAAGCTGTTTTAAATGTATATTCAAACTTATGTTGACTTTGATGCTTATTTTTAATATATTTTATTTGTTCTAATTAGTTACACATGACAGTTTATAACTAATTAAAGCGAATTCTAGTTTTATGGCATAGATCTTATTTTCTCTCTTAAATATTCTAATTATGGTAATTTAAAAAATCTTGTCTAAACTCTAATATCCCTATCATCTTCAATTTCTGTCATTTTTATCACATTTCTGGAGTTCTTGGAAGTTAAACTTAATGCTAGCATTGTGTTGGAAAAGTTGTGGAAGCTCTATATGATACTATATTCCTTGGTAGTCTATTAACTGTGATTCTAAAATGCACTTAGGAGTAGAAAGATTTTTAGACCCAATAGACATAGGATAATTCAGTGGTTGTGAGAGTTTTCAATTTCCTGTTGGCCTTTATTAAGGTAGTTCTAGTTTATTTTTTTTTTATTTTTTTTAAGAGAGAGTGAGAGAGGAGAGAGAGAGAGAGAGAGAGAGAGAGAGAGAGAGAGAGAGAGAGAGAGAGAGAATTTTTAATATTTATTTATTTTTTTTAGTTCTCGGCGGACACATCTTTGTTGGTATGTGGTGCTGAAGATTGAACCCGGGCCGCATGCATGCCAGAAGAGCACGCTACCGCCTGAGCCACATTCCCAGCCCCGGTAGTTCTAGTTTATATCTCTTTTCTTAGCATAACTATTGCAGACATCTCTTCTTTTCTCTTTTTTCCTCTTTATTTATTATGGAGGGGGTTACCTGGAATTGAACTCAGGGGCACTTGATCACTGAGCCACATCCTAGCCATATTTTATAATTTATTTAGAGACGGGGTCTCACTGAGTTGCTTAGGGCCTCCCTGTTGCTGAGGCTCTTTGAACTTTCGATCCTCCTGCCTCAGCCTCTGGAGCAAGCACCATCATACCAGCCTGTGGAACACTTTTCTACAATAAAATATTTGGTTGAGACCAGAAGTAGAGTAAATGTTTTAGTCTCTGTAAGTTATTTGGTCTTGGTTATAATAATTCAGTTTTGTTGCTGAGGCACAAAATCATCCATAGACAACATCCAAGAATGACTGAGTATTTGTTCTAAATAAACATTAGTTACAAAACAGAAGCTGAGCTAAATTTAACCTGGGAGTCACAGAGTGCCAATATCTAATTTACATAATAGATATTTGATCCCATGATTTCTTAGCCTCTGTACCATGATGGTAAGACATGGCTAATGCATCAAGGAGAGAAGCAACACAGTATAGCAGTCTCATTTTTCTGCAGTTTCATTTTCCAGGCTCTCTGTTTCTTCTAGTGTTAGGTTATATTGTAACCTTGAATTGCAAGTATTTGTTCACCTAGCCCCATGAGAACATCATAAATTTTGAACCACAAAGTCTGCTTGTTTACAAAGTTTCCTGCACTTGTTAATCAACAAAGCCTGGAAGGAAAAGTGGCAGGTCATATCAACACTACTGTCTTCTTTCTTTGATGTTGAACCTGTAAAATTTGGGTTTTCTAAACCATACTATGTCACTTTAAATAACTATTTTTAATATTTCTTATAGCTTTTCTATTTATGTTTGAGACTAAATTAATCTAATGTGTGATAATTTACCATTATGGAAAGCAGAAGCCCCCAAAGGGAAATATTTTAAAAAATAATTTGTAGACAGCTTAACTAAATCATGAAAGTGTAGTAGAGTAAAATGTAGTAAAAATAAATTACATAAAAGCAAATAGTGAAGAAGGAAATTGAACTACAATGAAGAATACGTAGTATTACACTGCAAAACAAGTGGGGGGAGTATTTAATCTTAATAACGTAAAATAAAGTTTAAATACTAGAATAATATGCTTTCACGAGAATATTAATAAAATACATCGTCTCTTCTATCTAAATTGCATTAAAATCACATATAAATTCTATTGTAATCACAATATATTTTTTTAGTAAATCAACATGGTCCTGAATTTTATTTGAAACACAAATACTAATAGTCAGTATAGTCAAGAAAATTAAAACAAATAAAAATATTTTTAGAAGACAACTCTTATATTAAAACCATACACATAAGCATCAAAATCTTCAATAAATCACTGCTATAAGAATAGTAGAAAAATTGTGGACTCAGTGGCAGAGCACTTGCTTAGCATATGTGGCTCAGTGGCAGAGCACTTGCTTAGCATATGTGAGGCACTGGATTTGATTCTCAGCATAGCATATAAATAAGCAGAATAAAGAGCCATTGACAACTAAAAAAAAAAAAAAAAAAAAAAAAAAAAAGAATAGAAAAATCCTAAAGTGAAACAATATAGAAAACAAATAGATTCCAGTACATACATAATTTTATGTTTGACAATGGTATATTTTAATTTTGTGGGATCATAATGACTGTTATAACAAATTCGTTGACCCAAATGGCCATTTGAGAAAATATAGATTGTCATCTTGTACTATACTTACAAAAATGTTTTAAATAAAATATAAAGTAAATATAAAAATTAAACATTTAAAAATGACACATGTAAAGACTAAATAAACATTCTGTTTATTGGGAAGAATTTTTAACTGTGTCAGAATATCTAAAAAGTAAATTTATATACATTTGGCTGTTTAATATTTAAAATATATGTTACATAAAAAATTATTTAAAAAATGTTAAAATGTGTGACTAACTACAATTAAGATTTAAAACAGAGGTAGCATCTATAGTGTAGAAAGGCCATACATTCAGAAAGTGGGAAAATATGCATAATCGAATACTTTATTGATTTTGCATTACAAAATATGACACATTCAATATGTTTTTTCTGTCATGAGTAACAACTATTGCTGGAAGAACAAAAGAAGGCATTATAATATATTGCTAGTACAAATATAAATTTTACAATACTTGGAAATTTCTATGACAAAACTCATTAAAATTATAGTGTGAATATTCAATATTTCTTCTGTAAATATATGTAATAGCCATACAAGCCTCACTCATATCTATAAGTATTTGTTATAATTATATTGAGACAAAACTGAAATGAGATATGTGCTAATCCATAGGAAAATGGCTTAATACAATATGGCATATCCAAACTATGGAAAACATGAAGATATTAAAAAGAATGCTCACTTAGAAGTTCTTCCAATTTGATCTAGTAAGTGAAAACTGTAAATACAACATGATCAATTTTGTAAAACTAGAAATTAATTTAAAATTCATATTCATACCTCTGAATATGATGTTTTATGTGATTTTATTAGCTTGCAAAAACAATAGAGATGAATATATATTAGCATCTTTGAGTGGTCTTTGAGTGGAGTTGGCGCAAGGGGTTGCGGCTCAGAAAGGGAAGTAACTAAATTTACTTAGACCCTACGGATTGAATTCAGCAATAAAGTTCATTATATGTGTGTGTATGTGAGAAAGAGAGCGAGAGTGTGTATGTGTGTGTGTGTGTGTGTGTGTGTGTTTGTGAGAGAGAGAGAGAGAGAGAGAGAGAGAGAGAGAGAGAGAGAGAGAGTGTGTGTGTGTGTGTGTGTGTGTGTGTTTCATAGTCAAAGGAAAAAAGTCCTCTGGGGGATCTTGCACTGATACCTGAAGGAAATACACTGGGGAACTGTCTGAAGGAAATATGTGGGATTTCTAGGAAATTTGGTTTTACCCCAGATTTTGTATAGATGTTTTCATGCAAGTAGAATCAAAATGCCTGACATGATTTTTCTTTATTTAAAGTAGTATAGCAGATGATTTTTTCCATAAAATATGTATAACCTCAATCTCCCCATGCATCACAGGCCCCAGATTGTTTTTAAAAGATGGTTTCTAAAATTATTTGATTATTGAAGAATGGATAAGATTGTTCTACATATATTTGGATTTATAAAGGAAAAGGAAATACAAACACAATATAAACACAATAGGAGCTGTTGTATACAAACACAATAGGAGCTCTAAGGTAAAAGAGGTTGTATACATCTGAAATAGCTGTAGAAACACAATCAGAAATGAAAGACTATACATGAAAATCATAAATCTTTGAATAATTATTCACCCTTTAAAAAAAGACTGAATTTGATAATTTTCATTATCCTATGAATTCACAGAATTGTGTGGCATGGTCAAATTATTTAAAAAATTATTGAACTCATTTCCTGATTTTGTAAAATGGAATATTAATACCTAGCCTTAGCTTCATCCAGTTTAAAAAATGTATTATGAATTAGGAGTAGAATATTAAAGTAAAATTTTAGTTTTCATGGTATTTTGTGAGCTTTATGTAAAATTCTCTACATAGAAGAAAAATAATGATGTTTGAATTATACATTGTATATGACATTGCAAGTATGGCAAATTTGATTCAATTTCAAGAAAAATATATGAAATGTATTAAACAGTAGACATATGCTTTGCCAAAATCACATGGCTCAATAGATAGAGTAAAATTAGAACTATGAAGGCCAAAATTTAAATTATGTAATTTCCAGATTTTGTCTTTGACAGGGAACTAAGTGGAAGACAACAGAGCTAAGTAAGTTACAAGATGCATATAGAACCCCAAATTTATATTTAAACCCAGAGTCTTTGTCCTTAATTCTTTGAACATGAATAAGTTTATTTACCTTCCTTGTACCTCAATTCACTCATGTTTAAAATGAGTTACGAGAATTAAATGATTTAACTTATGACCAGTGCTTGAGAGAGTGCCTAGCCACTCTCTTTGTTTTAAGTCTCATTGTTAGTGTCATAATATTCCAAAGGAGAAAAGACATTTGCCACTAAAAAAGAAATATTGAAATTCTGTATAAGTGTTGTGAGAAAATTTAGCCAAGGTCTTTCTTTTCAGATTGTGTTTCTACAGCTATTTCAGATGTATAAAACCTCTCTTACATTAGAGCTCCTATTGTGTTTGTATTCAAGAAGAGGATACAAAAAATATGACTTCATTATATATTTCTTAAAATGTGATTATATTTCAAATGTCTGAAGAGACAGGAGTTGAGGTCCTAGGCCTGGGAAACAGCATATATCCTGGAGCTTAATCATGAGAGTGAGAAAATTGTCAACCTAGCAAAAGGCTGGGACCAGTATATGACCCTGTGTGGAGTGATGGCCAAGGTACCTTAGTGTCAGTAGTGACTGTGAAGTTTAATTGTGTGGTGTAATATACTCTAATTGTTATCAAGTATATTTAGCTTTAGGGAAAAGACTAGTGGCTACAGTAGGCTTGTGTTAGTTGATGTTTGAGGAAGGACATCCTGCTGTCCCATCTCATACCTTCTACTCTGATGTAGTAGTACACAGGAGTAGTACACAGAAGCATGGGTCAACGTGGAGGTGATCCTTCCCAGGAGGCTAAATTTCAGGCAAAAATTCAGAACAAGAGCTTATAGGCAGCATTATGAATTTAAATCCTCCTTTTACTCTCCCAGGTTACCAGATTGAATCTAAAAATCTAGAGAAACATTTAGGGGTTTCTTGAAGACCTGGCAATTTTGTTAATGAAATTAATTATATATGAGAAAGATATATAGAGTTATAGGAAGTATGTATGAAAAAGTAATGTTTTCATTTAAATATGCTACTTTTAATAGCATATTTCAAAATATATACCCTGTAAAATAAGTTATATGAAAATAGGCATTTTATATAAATTTGTTGAGTTTATTGTCATCCCTGCAGTTCCAGATCATTGCACGACACAGAGCAATATTATTCATCAAGTATTTGGAAGTGAATAAATGAATAGATTCTTTATGATTCTCTAAAAATAATTATTCTTCCTTGTAAATCATTAGAGTATTTTTTAAAATCAAACACAAATTTATGCAGCATGACTTAAATATCTTTCAATTGAATTTTTCAAATTCTGTCATTTTAATTTATCAAGTCATATTTTTCAGAAGTACAAATTTACCTTTTTGCATTAAAACTTACTGATTTAAAGTTACATGTAACTAAATCACATTAAAAATAGAGGAAGTGTGGTTGAAAAGAATAAGATTAAGTATAAATATTATTTTTAAGTAAAGAAAATTGTATGAAAAAAAATTTAATTTGCTTTTGCATTTCTGCCTGAACATTTATATTTTATTGTAGTCCCTAAAATGAGTTTTTTATTTTTATTTTTTTTGGTCCCTGGAGACTGATGTTTCTTTCACAGCTAACTGAGCAGAAATTTAAGAACTTTATCAGAAAACAACTATGAAAATGATTGCTTTTCAGGAAAACTGGGCTGTGTTTCTTCTATGGAGCCCAGCCAGGATTAGTTAACACTAAGGAAATGAGACAATATTTCTGTTGTTCACACATATCACATTTGCCACAAGCAGTAAAAGTAAAGCTTCATTTTGGCAATAATGAAATTTGGCCTGGCATTTCCAGCTCTGATGCTCCCAGCTGCATGGAAGGACCCCAGAAGAGATGACTCTGTAGAGCAGCTATTGTTGTCTCTTGCTGCAAACAGAATTTTGAAGTGCAACCAGGAAGACGTATTTTCCTCCATTTATATGCACACTGATAATTAGGCTCAAGGAAATGAAGTGCACAGAATGGGAATTGAGATTTTGTTTTTTAATGTGAACTTGTTTGATATCAGCTTCCACTCTTCTGACAGATGGATTCTTTTTGGCAGATGATTATGCAAACTGTTCCTTTCGTGCCTGTCTACATGAAATGTATTCTATAAACACATTGAAGTATCATGCTCCTCTGAGTCCTCAGTGCTTGGGAATGTATTAGCACTGCAGTGATTTGGATGACAGGATTCAAAAGTATCTGAGAGTGGAAACTGATAGAATGCTATTGTGATTGCTCTGGGTCTGTCAAGGGCCCTGGTTAACAAAAAGGTTGTTCTCTTGAAATTTGAGATAGGGTACTTTCACACAAAAAGAAAAGAGAGGAATTCACACTTAATAGGGTAAATCTCAATGGAGAAAACTGTAAATAATTTTTAATATGTGTCTTCACAGTTACGGGAAAACAATGCATTAGGGAAGTAAAACTCAGAAAATTCAAAATTCTTGACAAGCATTCATAGAGATTATTTTGCCATTCAAAATATAATAATCAGTTATATTTCATTATGATTTTATAGTTTTATAGTGATTGTTCTAATACATTGATCACAAAGAGAGAATTCAACCTTTATATTTATATAATCAAGGACATAAGAGCTGACTTAGATGTACATTTGCAATACAAACTTTAGTGAAAATTTTCTTGAGAACCTGCCACCAGAAGCAAAAAGATCTTAATCTTGGACCCAACAACCAAGTTGTTTTAATGAAAACACAGGGAATTTGTGTTAGATAAACAGATCTAGCCATTCTCTTCAGCAGTATAAGATCGTGACATTATACATTTAGTGGGTCAAGGAAATACCAACTCATGTATTGGTCTGGTTAGACATCTTACTTAACTTCTCCTAGTTTCCTTGAAGACAACATGATAGTACTGAGATTTCTTTCCTTTAACTTATACTGTAGGGGATTTTTTGGACCACATAAGAGGAAGAGATGAAAATGGAAGATAACATGTCCATTCAGTAGGGATTTGGTAATGACACCAGACTCTAAAAGAAGCCTGAAAGAACAATGAACTATGTCCTTTGGATTTTATATACAAAATTGGCACTCTAAAGGTTAGATTTTTTTTTTTCTTGAAATAGACTATCATCTTGTATTTTCCGGTGACTAGAGACATATACTGCAGAGCAATGACACACAGTTACAGATATTTCTGGACAAGTGTGGTGGTGATAGCAAGAGTGCTCAGAATTATTTGAAAATTGCTGGAGGAAAAAGCATATGTGTGAGAAGGTCTTTAGGGATATAAAACTATCATCTTACTGAAAATGCTGTGATGACATCAAATGAAGAGGTAGCCAATCATCCATGAGAGATACTTCAGACACATCTGCAGCCACATATTGGTTAATTTCTTGTGATTGAATTGGATATGTTGATGTTGAAGGTTTTTACAATTTATCACTATGTATTAAATGAGGTAAATTCAACTGATGCTGGTTTGTGGTTAAAAAAAACAACATAACAAGTATATGGATACTTAGCTAGTATTTATAAAACATCATTGTCATTTTTAGGTTAGATAAAATATATTTAGTGACTCAATATTTGAGAAACAATGAGAATATTACTTGGCATACAATATATGAACCCTCAAACTTCTAGTACTCTCTGCTTCTATTCCCACAAAATGAGGTTCTATATGATGGTGAAGTTAGTAGAACAGATTTACTAATTTATCTATTCAATAAATACTTGAGCACATGTGTATTAATATATTGATCTAAGTGAAATAAGTACATCAAATAATAAAACAAACAAATTCCCATATTATGTGAATCTTTTTTTCTAATTTTGGTGGGAGAGAGTATACACTAATAATAAACACAGGGAAAAAAATAAACAAAAATAATGTGGTGGGTTTGAGAGAAGATATCTAAAACTGGAAATGTATTCTTATATTATTGCATTAAAATGAGTAATAAATAATGAACATAAATTACCTGAGCATAAATTTGTGTGAAAAGAAGTAAACACTAATGGAGTAGAAACACACTACAATGTTACAATCATCTATTTATGTGTAATAAAGCCAAGACTTAGTGGATGAAATAAACATTTATTTTGCACATGTCTTTGTGGATGGAGGACACAGGATGGACTCTGTGGTTTTCCACCTTTGTTCTACGTTCTATTGCTGGAAAAAGTGATTCACATTAATAGCTGGAAAAGATACTCACAAATCTAATAAATTGTATTAGCTGATAGCTACACACTTAGCTGGGGCGGTCAGCTTGTGGTATTACTGCTGATATGAATCTCTCCAAGGGTTTGTATTCACCTTTCTTACAACAGAGTGACTGGCATCTCAGGATGAGTGTTCCAAATGATAGGAAATGGAAACTTCCAGTCCATTATGTGTCACTTCTGGCATGGCCAAAGTAGTCAAATAATGTACAGATTCAAAAAAAGTGGGTATGAATTTCCACATTTTATGAAAGAAATTTAAAGAATGTATGAATGTGTCAGTAAACTTTTCATTAAAATAAATACCTGAGATAATCATTTTAAAAATAGAACAGGTTGAGATAGACTCAGAGGTTTGGAGGTTTTAGCCTATGTTTTATTGAAACCATTGCTTTTAGGCCTTAGGCAACACATTACATGATGTTAGGGGCATGTGGCAGAAGAAACCTTTTGTTTCATGGCTATAATTAAAAGAAATAAGAAGCAACAAGTGTCCCATATTCTCCTTTGAGAGAATGTCCCCAGTTTCTAAAACTTCCCATAAGGCTCCACCTTTCCAAGGGTTCTGCCACCTTATAATAATACCAAGCTGAGGACCAAGCCTCACACAAGGTCTTTTGGAGAACATTTAAGATTTGAATTATAGAAATGACCATCTTTAATCTGTCATGACAGCATTCTGGGGAAAAAAAAATAAACTCTTTCCACATATAAAAATATACTAATGCCTCCCAAGACCCCAGAACTTTCATTCAGGTACAGTATCACTTTCAAGATCAGTATATAGGATTTAGTGCTTTAATCAAGTTTTGGTGTTGATGAAGATCCTTTTATGGAATAGCAAGTGAGTGATGGCTGTTGGCTGGGAACTCAGCCAGGCTAGTCTTCTCCACGTGTCATCTCTGGCTTATTCACAAGATGGTGGCTGCCTTCCAAGAGTCAATGTTTCAAGAAATATGAAGTGGAAACTGCCAGTCTCTGAAGGCCTGGAGCCAGAAGCAGACACAGCAAAACTTCTAATATATTCTGACAGTCAAAGCAGTCACAGAGACCACCCCTTTGATGGGAGCTTCTTCAGTGAATTTTTCAGCTTTTCTTTAATTTATACATCAAGTATATTCAAAGTACAGAAGGATGAATTCTTATGCAATATACCATAACTGTTCTTTATGTACATCTAATTTAAAATAAAGTTCTTTAAAGAGCTCAGGTATGTTGGTAGTGTTCCATTTGGTATTTTAAAGTATAAGTTAAATAGCCATTTATAGATTACTTTACAACTAAATCAATTTGGAGTGTCAGTCAAGCCAGTGAGCACACAGATCTTGGTTCTGGTGTACAAAGATGGAAGGGGGTACATCTGACCCCAAATAGTCAGAAGCTCAATATTGAATCCAAAGCTAAAATGAGATGAGAACAACTTCAAGTCCATTGGATGGAAAATAAGAAGCAGCTCACAAATTGAGGTAAAATTACTTTGGAGGTCAAATTCAACCACAACACAGGGAAAGTGAGAACAAGGAGGGGAGAAAAGTAAGGGGATTCTAGTAATTGTAATAGATTGGGTTGAAGCACTAGCTTCTTAGTACTGTCTCTTGGCTTCACTGTGGATGATTAGTTAGACCAGCTTTAAAATTCGATAGTCAGGCTGGGTGTAGAATCATACACCTGTAATTTGAGCAATTTGGGAGGCTTAGGCAGAAGGATCATGACTTCAAAGCCAGCTTCAGCAATTTAACAAGGCCCTAAGCAACTCAATGACACCCTAAAAAACAAAAAGGGCTAGGAAAGTGGCTCAGTGGTTAAGAACCTTTGGGTTCAATCCCTGGTGCCAAAAATAAAAAATAAGATAAAAAGTTGCAGACTGAATAAAATCATAGGAAATAATGAACAATATTCTTCCTCTAAACAACAAAAAGTAGGTGATTATTTATTGCTCAAAGTAAAAAATTTTTTTTTCAAATAGCATGTGGATAATGTACTATTAAGCTCCAAAATGTTTCCAAGTATTTTTGGGGATCCAAAAGGAAACTGCTTTTATATTTTGAGGATAATTTTTAAACTTCATTTGTGGCATTCCCCTAACAATTATTCTCCTGCATAGAGAAATAGAAGACTAAAAGGGAGAAGCAGTAGCATAAATCACAGTAAACAGAATAAGAAATATAAACATAAATCATAGTGAATAGAACAATCTGTTTTTGAAAATGGGCGTGGCCAAAAGGCTTCTAGCTGTTGCTCCTTGGTAAGTGTGGGAAAGGGTCAATTTGACTAACTCCTTCTCATCCCTCAGGATAGCTGCTTTTTTTTCCTTTTGAAATTTCCTTGATGTATCCCATTTTTTAAAAGCTGAACTACAGCACCATTGATACACTCCTTTCATTACTTTATGCCTAATATTATAACTTTCACATTATATTTTAGAATTATAATCTATTACTTTTGCCCAATATTATAAAATATGGGAATACCAACTGTTTCTGTCATACGGTTATGTGTTCAGTAAGGTAGCCACTTGTTATCCATAACTACTATTTGGATTTTAAAATAAAGTGTGTGAACTCATATTAAAATAAAATTAAATTCTCCAGTTGTACTGAAAACATCTCTGATGCATAATCACTATGTGTAGATAGTTGCTACCACTTTAAAATGCATAGAAATAGAACATGATAGTCATCATAACAACTCTATTGAACTATGCTAGTCAAGATTTTTCATAATTTTTATAGAAGGAAAAATATATCGATAACAATATTATAGTAGTTAGCTGCATGTAAGAAGTGATTAATGCATATACAAACATACATATATGCTTTATTGTGAAACACATAGAAACATATACACTGAATTTTAATTTCTATGGCATGGCATTGTATTTCAATATAATAAAATTTGAAATATAAATATATTCAATATAAATTTCTTCACAAAATATAAATTAAAACTTGGTTATGTCAAATAAAATGACTTGTTTTCACAGATATAGCTAATAACCAAATATAGCTATTAGTTGTATTTGTTTCAGAGATTATTGGGATAATAAGGTTTGATTAATTACTAAAACTTTTTAATTCTTCAGTGGTCTTTATTGAGAATCTTACATTGATGAAAATTAAAAGGGTAAAAGAAAGACACTCTATAAGTTTGCATCATGTAAATTCTGAATTTTATGTCACACTGAAATGTATCCTAACATTTCTTTGAATATGTCATCACACTTAATAGAATGCCTTAGAGTGACAATCAGAGAGACAATGATGAAACTGCTCATAGTTACAAAAGTGATTTTCAGACACAAAGAGGTCTAAGTTATATGAACTAGACACCTAAAAAATAAGACACTTTTCTAATATCTTGTTCTGAGCTATTTGTTAAACAAGACATGACGGTACAAACTATTTTTTCACTGACCCATGTAAATAAGACAGTGGTAAGGAAACAGTTGAAAGAAGGCTCTCTCCTTAGTCCTAGGGGTACCAGTATTCCTGCCCCCAACACAGTAATTCCTCAATGCACTTTACTTGTTCAGCTTGAAATGAACCACAGACCCTCAATTCCAAATAAAAGGGAAAAATAAAATAAAATCCTAATGCTTTGGCAAATATGAGAGAAAGAAAATTAAATATTGACTGAAGAGAAAATGTTCTAATTGGATGAGAAAACTTAATTCATTGTGGAATAGAAAATGAGGCCATATCTCAAAATGGTCTCAGATACATGAGCACCTACTAGTCATATTTTTCTATTATATATTGCCATGTGCGGAACTGTAAATTTTTTATATTCTCTCTACACCCATTTGTATATTGCATGCTTTTGCATATCTGCTGTTTTTTAATAAGCTGAAGAAAGCACACTTTTGATTAAATATATGTAAAGCAATCATCTACTATCCTAAAAGTTATGCATGCAGAATTTTCTGCTCTTTCTTCCATTTGATGGAAATTTGTATATTCAAATTTTTATTTTTCTTTACATATTCTTCCCTGTTATTGTCTTTAATTTCATATTTCATAGCTTGCCTCTTAGTCCAATGTTCTTTCCTTTAAACCCCATCAACATCAGTCCTCCCTTTGAACAACAAAATATTCTTTTGTCATCCTGAAGTTTTTTATGCCTAAGGATTTGACCTATTTAGGTGCTAGAATAATGAACTTAAGTACACAACTGTAAAAATAAATGGACAACAAAAACAACAAACCCAGGTATTGTAACTTATGCTAATGTTAAATCCATGATATATATTTTGGAAATAAAAATATTCATAATGGGACTAGAAACATGAGCTATCCTCCCATTCTTTGTATCAGAAATATTATACACTAAAACTTTATCCTCTCTGTTGAAATTTTAATCTAAGTGTTATTAAGATCTATAATTTATCAATTTTTTGCTTGATTTTCCTTATTACTGTGTAATTATTAAAAGGAAAAGATATCATAAAGTTATTCATAAAAGAAAAAATTGCATACCAGATATATGAAAATCACATAAACCCATTATTAGTTCCAGAATTTTAAAATCAGACCTATGTAACTTTACCACTTACTGAGAATCAGAATCTGCATGTTTTATAGATGTCATCATAAATTTTAATTTACTTCACCATCAAATTGAGTTTTAGACATAGATAGAATGACTACTATAAAATCTTCTTGGTTAGAATAATGATTTTCCTTTGCATTCTGGACCCATTAAAATTGCCAAGGTCATATTCTATTACATCAAATTTGAAATTATAGACTATTGGACTTTTAGATAGTGAACAGTTCCTTTCAGAAACATGGAGTTCTTTTTACTGGAGAATTGTTCTTTAAAGTTAGTATGGAGGATAGCAGAATAGTTATTTGTGTCTATTTTCAAATTGCAGTTTCAATGCTATGTCTGAAGTACAAATACCAAGTGATCATAGCACCTCTCTGCTAAGAAATGTCCATGTCCTTACACCCATAGAATAAATTCCAAATTCCACAGCATGGTTTAGAAGTTTAAAGTATATTTCCAAATTATTTTTTAAACCATATCTTCTAATACCCCCTGCCCCTCATACACTGCTCATACACTGTTGTTCCATAAAAATAGCCTTAAGTTTTTCAAATAACCATAGTCCATACACTCTATCATTCATAGACCTTGGAATGGGTGTTCTCACTGCTACAACATCTCACCCATCATGTTCTTTTCCCATTCCACAGGAAGGTACACAGCTTCTGTTTATCAATGTGATTTTCAAATATCTGCTAAGCCATTTTTTTTATTTCTAAGATGAACTCTCTAATCACCTTCTCCTCTATATAGAGCAAAGTAACTAGAAATCCCAGCATAGACCTGAAACTGTTATAGAAGAGGGATGGTTCTTTCATCAAGATAGAAAATAAAAACATATAACTATTGCATCTGAGTGATGTATCACTTCTACTTTACATTTTGATCAAGAGATATCTTTTCTTTGTCTCCCCAAATACCATATACTTCTGCTAGAGAAACTGTCATCACAATGTATTTGTGGTAGATACAGAGATATACTGTCCACATCCCTTAAAGAAGGAGTTGTTCCTTGCTTCAAGGGTTCTGGTTAGTACTCATCTACCATTTGTGAGCTGTTTAAGGATCTGCATTGGCTGAAAAAGTCACCTTGTCCTTGTGTGAGGCCATGACTTCTCCTAGAGCAGCCTGATTCCTTCTAGTACAGCTGTAAAGTTATTTATTTATATTTAAAAGTAATTATAAACTAAGAAAATGGATTTTCCAACTTAGAGGATTGAGGATAAAAAGGTATGAAGTAAAGGCATATGAAGGGACATATATAGTTTGATACATGAAGAAAAGATTTTTGGATCACATTAATGCTCAGTGGGAGACATCCACCATAAAGGATGTTCTGCAAAGCCAAGTAGACAAAATGGACCAGTCAGATGGTATCAGTTGATGTTTGCCCTTGGTTCTACCAATACCAACACCATGAATACATGCATGGGATGACCATGGTTGTAGTATTGGAGTTTGTCCTTAAATCAAATAATATATACTCCACTAAATCTGATCTATCAGGAGCTGGCAGAAGATGCCAAAGCTGAGTTCTGCATGGAGACCATTGCCAAGGAGACAAAATGGTCACTTGATGTCAAGTGGACTACATTTCTCTCCTTTTATCTAGGAGGGGCCAGGGATTTATAAGAAGAACTCACATATAGCACAGTCATAGCTTTATTTTTTTATGCCCTTAATATATTAGCAAACACAGCTATTTGAGGGCTTACAGCATATTTGAATGACTGATAGTTATATCTGATCAGATGACCTGCAAAGGAGGTACAGTACAGGGGTTTTCATATACCGTAGTATATACACTGTCACCATGATAGATTGTTATAGAGGTTTGCTAAAGACTCAACTGGAAGGATAACCTGGTGGCATTATGCTCCAACTGTGAGATGTCATAAATCAGTATGCAGTATGTGCATCAAATTAAAGAATGCCTGTATCTCTTTAATTTTAATAAGAAGACTATATGGCTCCAGCAGCCTGGAATAAAGAGTGGCCTTTTTACCTTCACTCCCAATAATTCATTGGGTCCCTTAATGATAAGTTAGATGACCTATGAAAAGGGAAGTACATTTTTTTTCAGCCAATGCAGCAAGAGTTCCATTGAATTATAAGCTAAGGTCATGATTGTGTAACACATATGTTTCCTAAATCTTGTACAAAATATTTTTTTCATTTTTTATAGAGAACATATGATGTGTTATACATTGTGATAGCTTCTAGAGAGAACATACAAAAGATGATAAAACAACATCCCTTCAAAATTATACTATTTACAAAAGGCAAAAAAAATAGTGAAATATTATTACAAGTTGATTCTCCAGATGCAGACACTAGGATAGAATTTTGAGGTACAAGGCGTTGGTTAGGGATGAACTCCTATGAAACAAAGAGGGTTGTAACACGATTAGGTAGTGTGGGAGCTAAACTACAAACGCAGGTTCTTTATGCATTGACAAAATCAGTGAACAATTTTAGAACAAATATTGAGCACCAAAGCGTCCTGTATATGGTTGAAATACCCAAGTCTTTTTATTCCAGCATCAATAAGTTGTCATATGTAGGTTGCACAAAGAAGGTTGCACAAGACTTGAAAAGGGTGCTTACTGTAGTTGAGGTAGTTCCTAAAAACCTGTCGGCCAGAAGCCATCTAGATAGCATTCCTGAAAGTTGGATAACTATCTTTAGTTCAAGGGGATGAAGGTGATATATACCATACTTCACCCACTTTGTTACATATAGATTCTTTGTCCATCTACATTCAGGGGTAGCTGCTCTAGGAAATAGATTAGAAAGATTAAAGAGAGGGTTGCTATTGCAACTGATCAAGGCAACAATTGATATTCATAGTTTTATTCTTTTATTCCATCTAGATTCTTTTCACCCTCATCTACCATCTGTGTTTATATTGGTGGCTTATCTTATGCAGTGACCTAGAATCTAGAATGATCTGAGTCCCTACTCAGTATGCCATTCCCTGACTAGGTTTTTAGTAACTGTCCATGCACAGGAAAAACAAACAAACAACAACAAAAAAAAACTGAACAAGTGAAGTATAAAGAGGTACCCAAATGGTTTGGCTAGCTTCCAGAAATATTCTTCCTACTTTCTTTGTTTAGTCACAATCTTACCTCCTGATAATCAGGGTCAAATAGAGTGACTCCTTGTCATGCTTGTTGGTCCCTGGACACAGGAACTGAAAACGTATAGATAACCTAGAGTTATAGCCTAAGTAGGCCATAACTCTAATACAATTATATTGTTCACATAGAAAAATATTTTAAAATGAAAAAAATAACTATCACATATTTTTCTATATGTGAATAAGGGTTACTCCATAATTTTCTTAAATCTATAAAACATGATAGAAGAAAAAAACAACTGCTATGCCAAAAATTTCACAATGCCTCAGTGGTATCCCTGCTATTTTTCTTTAAAATTTTTTATGCCTCTAAGTAATCAATACGAGTATATAAAAGAAGTCCACAGATGGAAGACAATGTAATAAGAGTGTTTTAAATTTCTTTAAGAGATAAGATCAATTTAAGTTTCTAACATACTTCATTAGGCTGGCTTTATTATTTTGAAATATTTGAATTTGGTGTATATAGAACAACAAAGAAATATTATCTTCTATCATTAGCAAATTCAGAATTTTAGTTTATATTTGAATTTTTTTTTAAAATAATTCTGCATGGTAAAACTGACAACAGAAAAATTTCTCCCAAATAGGGAAAGGCAGGAACTGTCACATTTTGATAAATCATGATGAATTTATGAAATAAAATTTCACACATTTCCCCAATACAATTTCTTGAAAAATATAAACATTTTATATTTTTATTATTGAAATATCCTGCTGTGTTGAAAAAATAGAAAATGGGTTAATTTGAATTTATGAGCAAATAGGAAAATTTTCTCACATTAGAATTTTGTATGTTTTGTAATGAAACCTCTTTATTAAAAGTGTTAAATAGCCATTGTATTAAAATTGATATTTCATCATTTAAAATATTTTTGATACTTGGGATTTTTTAAGTGAGCTACATCCTAGGCCTTTTACATATATATATATATATATATATATACATATATATATATTTCTTTTTTTTTTGAGAGTCAGTAAGTTGCATAGGGCCTCACTAAATTGCTGAGGCTGATAACGAAATTACAATCCTCTTGTCCCAGCCTCCCAATTTATTGGGATTACAGATATTTGCCACCATATCTGGCAACATATTTTCAAACTAAACTATTAATGTCAAAGCTAATATTAAAAATGCTATTCCTAAAGCAATATAACTAGAGAATAAATATATTTATAATTTTAAAAAAAGGCAATTATCTTAATTAATTACTACTTTTGTGGAACACAGTCAAGTGTTTCTTTGATGCACATATTGTATGCTGAAGTTATGAGAGTATATTGGAAGTAGAAGAAACAATCTTCAACCTTAAGATCTCTAGTTTTGACAGGATACCTTCACAGTATTCTTACAGGAAAGAGTACAATGGTGGAGTAAAGTTACTAAGGATCAGATCATAACTCAGCCAATTTCTAGCTATAAAACTCTCGGCTAAATGCTTAATATTTCTGAGGTTCTAAGTCTTTACCTGAAATAGTGATGGATAAAATTACCTGCCTTTCATTATTGTTGAATTTATTCTTAGCCTTGTTAATAGGCATCTATATCAATTTGCAATGTAAACAATTAGATTTTTTCCCTTAAATATCTACTCTTCCTCCACTGCTTTTCTTTCTTCACATTTGGGTTATGTGATTCCACTCACTCAAAGTTTCCCTTGTTATTTATTTATTGATGAAGGTCAATGTTAACTTAACAGGCTGGATTTTTTTCAAGAGTTTGTAACTTCTCCACTGGTCATATTCATTTGGTTGTTTGCACAGGTACCTCAAACAGCTACATTTTCATTCCACTCTCAGATTTTCACTAACACCCTGATACTCAACATATTAGAACAATATTCCAAGTCATGTTTTATTCCTGAGAGCTTCAATACTTGTAATTCATTCACTCACTTTATCCAACATGCTTTTGTGGAAAGTACCAAAGTCATCCTATGGCATAGTTACCTATGTAAAAGAAAAACGAGATCATCATTGTGCAGATTACGATTTTAACATGTCCTTCTTCCAGAATACATTTACTGCCTCTTCTTTTGGCAGATATGGCTTTATATGCCTTAAGACATATGTCTTCCTCTCTCTTCTGCAGTCTGGTAATAAATAGAAAGCTTATAGACTTACCTTGATTTTCATCACAGACCATATTGTCCTGTAGCTATACATTTGCCTGTTCAATTTCCTTTGCTTGAGATATCCTTTGGCATTAAATTAAATCATCTTGAAATGAAATTTTAGAAAGCTCCAAGATGAATTTAGTTTTCCTCCTTTTAGTACCTATCACAGTTTGTTATTTGGTTAAACACCCTTTTTTCACCTCATCATCCACCTATATGCTTATGATATGTACAGGGCAATTATTTATCTCTATCATCTTCTCTCAGTATCTAGCAAAGCACCTGTCAGTAATTGGTAGAATTACAGTTTTAAAAAGCAGTAAGGAAAGAAGTTGTTGGAGTGAGGAACTACACACAACACAATCTCCATTAGTTCCTATCAAAAATGAACATAATAACTGTATCAACTAAGTAAAAGTAGTTTTACTGACAGGTAATAGTATATGACAGATATTTTAGTCTTCAACTCCAGAGACTATCACCCATGTTCTTTGGATATGAAAATTAAAACAATATCACTAAATACTTATTAATATAATTATTTAAAACAAAATGAAGACTTTTGGTTACTTTAAAAAAATGTTTCAAGTTTTTTGTTATAATTATTATTATACTGGCATTTTCCACTGTTTGAAACAGCAAATTATTTTAATCAAATTTTTAAGGCACATCACCTACATTCTAAAATAGTATTTTTTTCCAATTTACAATAATTATCTATTTGATGAAACTTATTTCTGAGATATTTCCCTTTTTCATTATTTAAATAATTTTCCAAACATCAAAATCCTCTATGATTTGCAGACAGAATAGTAAAACCCAAGTGGAAGAGAAGAAGTAAGTAGTTCAACAGCCTCACAACTCCTAATCTTAAATCAGTTTCTACTACTCTTGTTTATGTGTTTACACAATCAGACATCATTTTCGAAACATCTGTCACTATAATCTTAAGTAAAATGTTCATATTCATAATGTTTGAATCAAAATATATTTGAATTCAATATGACAGCATGTAAACAAGGGAATAAAAATAGCTTCTTTCTTTTATTTTAGTTACTTTACTCTGTCTCATCAAAGAAAAGTTTTCAAAGCCTTAATACGTTCTAATGGGCTGTTTCATTCTGCTAAGCAAAAGCATCTTTACATTTATAGAAGACTTTTAAAGCTTGCTGCAATTTTTTTAATAGCCCTAAATGGATTTGCAACTTGCACTAAGCCCATCTTCAGCTATTCTTAGGTAAGCACTTATGTGCAGAAGGACAGGGCTCTACCAAGGATGTGATTCATGTACCTGAAGACCCCAATTATAAGAAGATGTCAACTAGAATCACCAAATCAATTACTTGGAAAGAAGGAGCAGAATAATTTTAACAGCAGGACAGAACAAGGAGGAAGTAGGTCTCTGGAATTACAGGGGTTTGCAAAGAACAATTTGCTAGCTGCTGTGAGATAGTGTCTCCTCTACCATATTCCTGATAGGGAAATGTCTGAATTGTTGCCAAAAAAACACAACTCTAGTGTTACTGAAACAAATAATCATTTATTGACATTAATGATTCTATTGAAGGTACAGTTTCTTCAACTCAGCAAATTATTAGAGTTGATTATAAAAATCATATTCTAAGTGTTTATTCATTGTAGATAATTTGGATCATTTCCTAATGAAAATATTAGTCTCTATTTTACTTTGTATATATAGCATTCATCAATAATTTGCTTTTTAAAATCTTGGGTGGCAATAAGAATTAATATGTTTTTTTCTTGCTAAAGAAGATTACAATATATACAATGGAAATTTTTCTAACATATTATTTCTGAAAAATGAAATGATTTAAAATGTCAGGTTTTATATATATATGAATGAGCTTCGATAAGCCATCATCCAAAACAAACTACATTATTTAGGAACTTCTTGAAGGCAGACAAGCTAAAATCATGTTTCATAAAATCAAAAGGTTTATACTCAAGTGTTAGTGCCAAGAACACAGAATAATGTTTTAAAGATGTACATGTGAGCTGCTGCTTCTTAGTGTTACCTAAGTAACTCCATATTTTCAAACTGCTTTCAAATCCTACTCCAGTTTTCATCAAATCATCCAGCCTGTTAAATAAAATCCAGTGGAATCTACATGAACAATATTGATGAAAGAAAAAACTAAAACATGTTGCTGTGCAGTGTATACAGGGTGATTCTATTGTAGGAAGATTGTAAGCATGCATAAATATACAATCTGAATGAAAGGAGACTTTTATGTTACACATGCCCATATTTTAAAATTTTTAGAGTGTCTAAGTTAAATCTGAACTTAGGAAAAAACACCTACATTTGTTTTAAAAAGAAAGCTCTGTATGCTTGCAGATGCTTTTTAAAATTCACTACTTCTCAGGGGAAGCTTATCCTGCCATCCTTTCTACAAGTCATTCTCTTTATATACCCTTTTATCCTAGCTTCATATTTTTCTCCTTAGCATCGTACACTAGCTAAAGTGGTGTATATTTTACCTGAACATCATGCTTATGGCTTCTCTTTAAAAATCTAATGCCAAGAAAGAGGTTATCTGCTTGTTCATTTCTAAGTCTCTAGGACCAAAATATTGATACAAAATAGTCAAATATTCAATAAATAGTAGACAAATTAACTAGTATGTATAATTTCATTCATAAATTTATCAATATATATATATATATACATACACTAATATATAAATATTTATTACACAGAGAGAGTTACTGTCCCTGCATTTTGTTTATTCCCTGACTGCCTTTTAAATAAGGGGAAGAAAGAGATACAAATAACAAAAATTTCAAAACTTCTTGAAGAATGATGTCTGTTTATATAAATAACCGTTGTTTTTAAGACACATGACAAAGTTTAAAGTACTCAATGAGAACATTTGAAAAGTAATGTTTGAAACAGGATAAGACTAAAAGAGGAATATGGTAGATATATATTTATAAGCATAATTGTTGCTGCCAAGTATACGTATCTATGCGTTTTCATTCATTTCATTTCTATTACAGTCTTTGAAAACAAACCAATTTTCCATGATGTGTGCACTGTTTGCTTCCTGATGAGGAAGAATGTGTATCCAGATGAAAAGTGTGTCAGCTATGAGGACAGTTACCTTTTGTCAGAATCTTGAGCCTTCAAAATTAAACTATACAATCACTTCATTCACATAAAGGTGTTTTCCTTTTTGTGTTCTAATAGAATTAAAAGGTTGTGTTTAGTATTTTGAAGTCAAAATGCCAATTTGACCTTAAGAATATATAGGAATAAGATAGCTATCCATCCTTACCACAGCATGTAAATTGAAAGGTTCCATGATCAATTACTAAGACCCAGCCACAGTCAAGACACCATGATAAACCCCAGGGACAGATACACAGATGAGAACCCTATGACTCTTTCCACCTCTTACATAATCACCACAATTCCCAAGAGCTATCATTTACTGAGCTCCTGTTTTATGCCAGACACTAAATGAGACACACTAATTTTAAACATATTGAAGGTTTCTTGAAAATATTTTTGGTCATGTATTGAATCATCATTTCACAGAAGAAGAAAATGGAGATACACAGAGAGGTTGACTTATTTGTGTCAAAACTCCTTTGTATGTGTCTTTTCTATAAGGAAGCTTTCATCACCATGAAAGTATGCATTTCAGTTGCCCTGTTCATAATGTGTTGTTTCTCACCTACAATTTGTTGGATCAAAACTAGACATCAGAATCAATTTAGGTTATTAATAATCTCTTAGAAATTTCAAATCAGGAATGATAGCTTCCAATTCATTTGCCCAGAATATCCAAACACATCAGAAACAAATTCAATATTCTTTGGATGACACTTCATCTGCAAGGTGAAGCAAAAGTTAAAACTGTATAAGGAACGAAGCAATCAAGCATGTAAAGCAAAGAAGATCTGATGCACATTTGAGAGGATTTCAATTTTTTTTTGAGGTTGGGGGAAGGTAAGGTAAATTTTATTCTTTCGGAACTTTCCTCTTTTGATAAAGATCAGAGGAAATGGCTGTGTGGTTCAGTAAACATCTGCAATCATATGGTAGTGATTTGCTAGTGTATGGACCAAGCCTCCAGTCTGGTATGCTATTGCCTTTAAATCCAATCACTGATACCTTAATAGGAACCGTATACTTACTGTGATCACTCATTTTTTTATATGTTGATGCATATTTATGGTGATTGCTAGTTTTATTTTTATATTTTATCCCAGAGGTAAAATACAAACAGATCATTATGGGTCAGATTTGGCTTTTTCCTCTATAATATGATATTAATATTATGTTATCTTTGATGGAGCCTAACATATATATAACTTACTCTTTCTCTTGTAAAACAGAGTCATTTTTGTAATAGTAAATCCAAAGATCTACCAGAAATAAATGGTTAAAGAAACATTAAGAAGTATGTATTTGGAAGGGAATCAATAGTAACTGTATTCCTTTTGGTTGGAAAATTTAATACAAGAAAACTGTTCTTAAAACTGCCTTTTTATTGGAAATATAATGTCAAAAATACATAGCAGAGATAGTGGTGCAGATGAAACACTAATAATCATTATTACTGTTATTAATAATAAGACTAGCACTAAAACTTGTTTCTACTACTACCACATCAAATGTTTATATAATAATTACTACACATCAACAATTTTACAGAAGTTAACTCAAGGCTCTGAATAAAAAATCAGAAAGCATTAGTTTATATAGCTTATATCTTGAGTTGGTACTGTATTAAATCCTAGTAAGGAAGTTATTTGAAATAATTTGAGAAAAATCTTTCTTGTCAGTAAAATATCAGACGTTTTTGTACAATTAAATGAATGATGGAAATGAAAGTTCTGTCAGAAATTCACAATATTATATAGAGTTAATTTTACTATCCTCTAAGTGCCTCCCATTTGTGGTTATTGACTTTAATTAGTAGTAAAGAAATTTAAATTTTTGATAATTTTGGAATCATGTCTAATCTTATGAATTATCTTCTGGATATCACTTATGAATTTTTACCATTTCAAACTTTTAATGGATTTATCTTTATTCATTAAAGTGGTCAAGCAATCATTCAGATCATACCTTACATTACTATTGTTTTAATATCTTTTACATATGTAATAGCACATTTGAATTTCTGTTTCTATTAGTGTACTCAAAGTCAATATTTGGTGTAATGAATCTCTAAGTTTCTTCAATGTGTTTTGCATTTCTTCACATGAAATGAGAATTTCTGTTCCATAATTAATGATTCTATATACTCCTTTTAAATAAGAATTTGTCAGCCCAAATAACTAATGACAGAGTCACCTAAATAACCAGTTGGCATCATTAAATTTACCAACAACTGTGCAATCATCAATTCTAATTAAATTCTAAGTATGTCTTTCACCAACATGTAAACACATTTTCTAATTGGGAAGGACCATGATGGGTAAGTTTAATGGTGCCAAGTTGGCCATTTAAGGGTTTTAATAGTTTAGTGGGAATCACTTAGCCTTGAAGGCATTTCTTTTTTTATTTCTCAAGTTTGTTGCTACTGGGAATATATCCATGCGATAAAGTTTGCTAGAGAAACTCATACAAGTTTCATCTCTAGCCCACTTACTGCATTTGGCAATGACCAGAGGTTTTCTAGGGACAGCATGTCAGCACAGCAGCTGAACTCAAACCATGAAGCACTAAAGAAATATTAGATAGTCAATGCAGAATCCAGGTAATGTGTAAAACTCTCAGGGCTTTGGATATAATTTTATTCTAGATAAATTATTTTTCTCTATTAGTTATCAAAACAGTTTAGGAAGTGATGTAGCCTTTTTTTATTTTTTGTTTCTCCACATCATCTAGAACATACTTTTAAAAACTTAGAAATTTGTCAAATGAATGAATGAACCACAGAAGTAGCATAGTGACAATATCATTTTTCATTTTTGAACATCTAAGTAAAGGTTTAACAATAAAAGCAATAATATCCACTATTTATTAAATGAATTATATTCTGGTGACTGGAATAAGAGTTTTTCACATGTTTTATAGTTTTATGGCCTATAATATCTGAAAATGTAATCAACCGATATTTTAGACAGTAATCAGTATACAATTTAGGTGTTTAAATTTTTAAAAGGTTAAAAATAAGGAAGTAGGTTCTTCAACATATTGCAAAGATTGGAATTGTAGACTCTAAGGTATCCAACAGCAAGACCTGACACCAAAGCAGTTACCAGTGAGTCACAGGTGCCTCCAATAGCCTAGAGCTTAAGCCCTCAGATGAACGTCTGTGACTTGACTTGCTCACAGAATATGGTCAATGCAGCTAGGAGATGATCTCTGCAACATTTCTACTATCTAAAGCCCAGATAAGTGTGTATCTTTCTGTATCTAGAACTTTAACGTCAATACCAGTTTTAGCTTTTTAGCTCTATCTGTACAGGAAAGAATAAGGGAAGTAGGTTGAATAATATTCTGAGTGCCACTAATCATGTTCCTCTGATTGTATTATGCTCATATGCAGATATGAAAATCATGAATCAGATAATTTAAGCAACTTGCTCACAACTGCAGAGCTACATGCAGTGAAGAAGGGATTTAAATTAGACAAATCAGTTCACATGAGCTGCAGAAAGAACAATGTGAACACTTTAACAGTTCAAGGGCTTATATTAGCAGTTAATTGTCTTCCTCATTCTGAAGTGGTCATGGGGCCTGAGAAAACAGAATGTAGCAAACACAATGTTGGCTCTTTAACTTCTGCTCAGAGGGATACACATTTGAAATAGAAACCAGAATAATCAGAATAATAAATTTTGATACTGCATTAAGGCCAACATGAATGGCATTTAAAAATAATTGGTGGGAATGACAAGAGGTAAAGCTAAAAATAGAAAGGTCTGTATCACTGTGCAGGGGCTAGTAGGGCAATATAGGGTTTTTGTCTCTGCCTTTAGATTAATAGAAAACCATTAAAGGACTTTAACCTGGGGATTGAAATTATTTGTATTTTACATTCATCATGATTTTCTAAAAATATCCATTTATTCAATTTTACAGTTTTCACATATCCAGAAATTGATGAAAGCAACATTTCCCAGAATGCTGACCAACAACAGGACAATCCAGTCATGGATAAACCACCATGTGTGGGGTTGGTGTTGGTGAGGAAGACTGTGGCATACTGAAAGTACAACCTGACAAGTTAGGTGGCTGATGAAAGACTATGCAGACGCTTTCAGACCAGACATGAAAGAGTACATGTGAAGTCTGTTATGTTACAGAGGCAAACACCAGAAAGAATTTCACATTAAACTTACTACAGCTGTCCTGGAATTATAAATGAGAGGACAAGAGGAGTGAACTCAGATTTAATCAACAAAAGTTTGAAAAAAAAAAAAAAGAAGAAAGGTGTTTTCCTACTTCAGCACAAATAAGGAAGAAAAGATTCTGGCAGAGGAGAACCAAAAAGCCAAAACCTATATTTAAAAGTTAATGAATAGATTAAAAAAGTGTCATATATAGACATAGAATTTTACTGAGCATTAAAAGAGAATAAAATCATGGCATTTTCAGGTAAATGGATGGCTTTGGAGAAGATAATGTTAAGTGAAGTTAGCCAATCCCCAAAAAACAAATGCTGAATGTTTTCTCTGATATAAGGAGGCTGACTTATAGTGGGGTAGGGAGAGGGAGCATGGGAGGAATAGAGGAATTCTAGATAGGGAAGAGAAGAGAAAAAGGGAGGGGTCAGGGGATTAGCAGAGATAGTGGAATGTGATGGACATCATTATCCAAAGTACATGTATGAAGACTCGAACTGGGTGTCAACATACAAAGAGAGATATGAAAAATTGTGGTATATATGTGTAATAAGAATTGTAATGCAAAAAAACCCCAAAGTGCATGTATAAAGGCATGAATTGGTATGAACATACTCTATATACAAAGATATGAAAAGTTGTACTTTCTATGTGTAATAAGAATTGTAATGCATCCGCTGTCATGTATTTAAAAAATAAAATCAATAAAACTAAAAAAACAGTTAAAAGTTGAAGCATATGCTTTTTTATTTTTGCAGAAAGATACATTAAGGACTCAAGTATCAAATTAGAGTGAAAGACTGCTCTAATATGGCTTTCTGAAACTGCCAAGCATATATTTGCCTATAGTCCTTAAAATATATATATATCTTTGAAAATGTCTTTAGTTTGGACACTTTGAGTCATATTATGTGCCAATAAAATATTAAATTACTTTTTATAAACTGAGAAGAAAATTGAGGCTACTGGAAATTATAATTCAAGAAATAATTATAAAGCCCAAGACACCAAGAAGACATGAATTCAACTAACCGTTATAAACAAGTAAATTGAGCACACTTTTGTGAGACTTAGAAATCTGGTACAACCAGAATTTTGTTTCATTCCATTTCATTTCATTTTGACTGCTGCTCCTGTCAACTATGCAGACAGGCTTTCTTAACTTTACAGTAAATATAGCCAACATTTATATTATACTTAATACATTATATTCCTCTCGATTTATAGTCTGTGAGAAGATACTTCCTGGTGCTGTTCTCTAAAGACAAATTAAAATGTGGGAGAAGAAAGATGTTGTTGCATCATAGATGCTACCTATGATGGCAGTAGGTGCATAGCCCCACCTGTCATGGTATGGGTCATAATTATTCCTGCAATTACTATTTTTGGTGGAAGGATACTTCAGTTGTGGAGAAAAGAGGCATTTCTTGGCAAACAAATTCATGGTTTACCATCTGATCAGATGTATTAACTCTTTCTTGACCATCAAAACTCATATACATGTCTTCAACTGTTTCCTTAACTATTCCCATCTGATTGACACAAAAGTCTTTTCAATTTACTTGTTTATTAATCCATACATCTGAAGATATATTAAGTTATTTCAAAGGAGAGAGTTTACTCTGATAATATGATAGCACAAAGAATTTGAAATAATAGAATTTTAATAGGAATTGATCTTCATTTCAGTTAGATATTTTTAAACACACCATGCTGAAGAAATTTAATAAGGATTGTTACATTTATTCTTGGCAACCACTCTATGAATTAGTTACTAATATTATTGACACTTTGCATAGTGCAAAATTTAGATTTTGGAAAGGATATTGAAGCTCAAGATCATAACTGGTTATATGTTAGAGCTGCCTTTTAAACCCCCAAAGTCAGATATTAGTGTGCTCACTTTTAATCATGATATTAAACCATATTCTTTCAGCCTTAAGAAACATGACAATTATGACACAAATCTGAAACATTTCATTTTGTTTAACAAGTGCTTTAATCATGAAAAATTATTATTTATCAAAGAAGACAACTTGATTAGTAACTGAAAAAGTGATGGAAAGTGGCACTTGTATAGACAGGGCAAAGACAGAAAACAATTATTTGACTAATACAGAAAAGAAAACAAAGTAACACAGAAGGAAGCAATTTTTTTGAAGTCTAACAATATCATTCATTGTTCCAGAAATTTGAATATATATCATTTGATTTAATATCTTCAATGAAACTGTTCATTAGGTAGTGATTAAATTGATGATGAAGTAGATATTGTAACCAGTTTAAAAAGCAGGACATTTAAAAGATGGCATAGGATTTTATCTGTATTTTGCTTAATAATCATTTTATTAGAACAATTGATAATCATAAAACATATATGAAATTATAAGTGATGTTTATATGTAGAGCTCAAAGGGGCTCAGTGAGTTTACTTTGCAACCAGAATATTAGACTGTAAATTTATATAGAAAATCTCACTATGTCCTGAGCAAAATATTTTATATAAAAATGTACATATAATCAGGATCTGTACAAATGACATCTATTGATTAGGGTAAGTCATAGTAGAAGTATTTGCAATGCTAATAGTCTCATCTTCCAGAATAGGCATATCAAAAGCTTTAGCATTTCACTCACATTATAAATACATGAGATAATAGTCTTAAATGTTGTACTATTGGTCAAGTAACTCTTGCTATAAAATGCAGCATAAAACTTCTATATTTTTTGGAGCAGAAAGATAGTGGTAAATTCTCCCAACAAAAACAATGCTGTGACTGGAAGACAAAATAATTTTGATTAATCATGAAGTAAACCACAATATACATCCACATTCATTTTAACTCATAAACAAATTCCTTTCTTGGAATGTGTCATGGCTTGGCTGTAAATTTACAGCTCCATCTGAATCCACAATCATCCGATAATGGAATCAAACTAATAAAACATCTGAATTATTTTGGTAGCATTTTACTATAACAAGGTCAAAATTTTGTAGAAGCTTTTTTAAATTAATTCTATTTAATTGGAGATATTGAAATGGAAATTCAGAATTTTATAAGATATATGGATACAGAAATGCTGAAAGATTTATGTTGCTCTTAAAACCAACACATCCCACACATAATTTTAGAATTAAAATGGGAGGTAAATCATATTTTCACATAAAGTATTATGGAAAAGTATTGAAAAAAATGTTGATCCATGGGCATAATGTAATCATTTACTCAAAATATGTGACTATGAACATTCAGATATCTTGGAGCTTATTTGAAGACTACTCAAATATTCATATTTATATATATCAAGTCTTTCTTTGGGGACAATTGAGAAAAGAACATTTTTAAAAAAGTAGTCTCATTAAAGCAAAATTGAAATACAATAAAATATACATATATAAGGTATGCAATTTTATCAGTTTGGGCATGTTTTGAAACACACGTAACCAATACAAACAATATAAAAAGCATTTCCACTACTGTCTTTAAAGATTTGCAATCTTACAGACTGTGTTTCCTGCATGATTTATTACATTAGAAATCAACCACCTTTAGATATATAGATCCCCATTCCCACATGTCAAGTACTTCAAAATTAAAAGGCACTCTTATAAATATCCCACAGGTCAAGGAAGAAAGCACAAGAAAAGTAAAAAAAAATTCTTTCAGTGATAATTAAAGCTTAAAATATCAGAATCTCTTGGATGAAACAATGCTCAGGAAAACATTTATAACCTAAAGCACTTATATCAGAAAGAAGCTAGATTAACAAATTATTTCCAAATTACGTAGTAGGAAGGTAAAATAATAAGGGTAAGAGCAGAAATATATGAAATAGAAAAAAATAATATGGCTAAAAATTGATAAAATGAAGTAAGTTGGGTCTGGGACCGTGACTCAGTGATAGAGCACTCGCCTAGGACATATGAGGCCCTGGGTTCAGTCCTCCATACCACATAAAAATGAATAAATAAAATAAAGATATTGTGTCCAACAATAAGTAAAAAATAAATATTAACAAAATGAAACAAGTCTAACCAGAAAAAGCAAACACACACACACAAAAAAAAAAAATAGTGGAAAGAGAGAGCTATTAAAATTACCCTACAGATGCAGATGCTAAAACTATATTAATGTAATTTACAATTGTATGCTAACATATGTGATAGCTTACAATACATGGTCTATATTAGATAAGGATTCATCTGCTGCTGAGAAAAAAAGTGAACTCAGTCATTGATGGATGAAATATTCTATATATGTCTGTAAAGTCTAAATTATCATTTGTATTTTTTAGTTGTATAGCTTCTTTATTTGGTTTTTGTTTGGAGGATCTATTCAGTGGTAATAGAGGCTTGTTAAAATTATCTAGTATTATTGTGTTGTAGTTTATTTGATTCTTGAAACTGAGAAGGGTTTGTTTGATGTATATAAATGCTCCATTGTTTGGGGCATAAATATTTATGATTGTTATGTCTCCTTGATTCGTTATTCCCTTAAGCAATATGAAATGTCATTCGTTGTGCCTTCTGATTAATTTTGTCTTGAAGTCCAATTTATCAGATATGATAGAAACCCCTGCTTGTTTACAAGATCCATTTGAATGATGTTTTTTTCTCCCATCCTTTTACCTTCGGTCTGTGAATATCTTTGCTTATGCAGTGAGTCTCTTGAAGATAGCATATTTATGGATCTTGTTTTTCAATTAAATCTCCAGTCTGTTTTTTGCTTGATAGGTTTAGGCCATTTACATTCAATTTTATTGTTGAGAACTGATTTTTATTTCCTTTCATTTTGATTTATTTCTGGGTTTTACTTTGAAATAGTTTATCCTTTGACTATTATTCCAGTGTAGTTCCTTCCTTTACTGTTTTTAAATTTTACTTATTTCTTCTTCATGAAATTTTGTTAAGAATGTTTTTTAGTGCAGGTTTTCTAGTTGTGAATTCTTTTTAACTTTTGTCTATCATTTAAGGTTTTTATTTCACTTCAATTCTGAAGCTTAATTTTGCTGGGTATAGTATTCTCACCTGGAATCTATTTTCTTTCAGAGCTTGGTATATATTATTCCAAGACCTTATAGCTTTGAGGGTCTTGGTTGAGAAGTCAGCGGAGATCCAAACTGGTTTCCTTCTGAATTGTTTTTCTCTGAATGCCTTTAAAATTCTATCCTTATTCTATGTATTAGGCATTTTCATAATAATGTGTTTTGGTGTGTGTGTGTGTGTGTGTGTGTGTGTGTGTGTGTTGTAATTTTGTATGTTTTGGTCCTGTAAGCCTCCTGTATTAGATTTTCTATTTCAATCTTTAGTTTTGGGAAATTTTCTGAGGTTATTTGATTGAAAAGATTGTGCATTCTTTGGTTTATATTGCAAAAACTTCATCTATCTCAACAAATCTGAAATTTGTTCCTTTCAGGTTACCCCATATTTCTTGGAAGTTTTGTTCGTGGTCTAAGAAAAGAGCCTTTGATTGGACTCCTAATTTAGGGATGTACTTAGGATGCTCCTCTTAAGAATAGAACTAACACAGAGTATATGCCCCTGTTCACTTTTGTACAAGTAGAAGAACATCAGACATGCAACTCTCATTGCCTTTGGAGCAAACTAAAGTGTTCTGATACATGTAGAGCATGTTTCTTTACATGGATATGACAAAGGGATACAAATTCTAGGTTATATGAGTTCTTTGCACATAAAATTGATTGTGACACACTAAACTAGTTATCCAGGAGAAACATGCATTAGTCTAAAGTATAAGTATTTTCAAATGTAATCACAGAAAGTCTGGCAATTAAAGATTTAAATTCTGCTCCAGAAACAACTGTGCTTCAACTTGGAATGCTGTTTCTTGATACCAGCATTAATTTGCTACATTTAATTAGGCCTTTGAGACTTGATTTTCAGAAATATAATATATATTGAGTACAAACAATTTAAAAAACATAAGAATGCTGAGAGACAAGAAAGAGAAGGGATAGACAAGTTAAAAGAAAAGATATACAATAATTCATCACTGAGTGGGACTGAATGTTTATTAAGAACCTATTCTTTATGTAAAACAGTCTGCTAGATCTGAACATTAGTAACATTTCTTATTGCAGAAATGACTACAACGTAAGTTACTGAATAAAGTTTTTAATGAATATCCTCATTTATGTCAATTTGTCTGGATTATTTGGGGCCTCACTTCTTAAAGTAATACATGACTCGGAATGTGTCTATGTATTTCAATAGAAAGGAAAAAAATCCTAATATAAAAAGTGAAAATTTATAAAAATGACACAATGCAAAACTTACTAGTAATAGAGAGTTCTAAATATAAATTAAACATTACTCCATGAGCCTCAAATATTCCTTCCATAAAAATGTTTTCATGGAAAAATGATAATTCTATAGACATAAAAAGAATATAAAAAACCTCTAACATGAATTGAAACTCATAATTTTCAATCCATTGGTGTATTATATACATATGAAAAAATAATACCCAGTTTGAATATTTAATTCTAAATAACCTTCATTGGCAATGTACTCAAGACACCTTGAAATCAGTGCAGGCCTTGTGATCCCTCTGGGTTCACTTGGACGTAGTTTTTGCTTATTACTTACCTGTCATAGTGATGTGACAAAATAATTTGGTGCTATATCAACTAACAGACTTGGAAATTTAAAAACACCATCAAAATTTTACAATGAAATCCTACTTTACAACTTCAGCAGTAACTGGCTGTTAGAAATGAAATGTTATTATAGTATTTTTAAATTGGATTTGAGTTCACAACCCTTTCATGTAATTAAAATATGAAGTGCAATAATTCAGAAATTATCAGTGAGAAAAATGTTTTATTTTTAGCTTTTTTTTCCTGGTCTTGAAACATGATCAAATGCTTTATGTGACTATTTGAAAAATGATGTTATATTATTGGATTTTAAAGACATCTTACCTCTGGGATCATACATCAAGTACACATTCATATTTCAGGTTGAGATAGATATTAAGCTGACCATTTTTTACTTGTCAGATATAAATTGATACACAGCATCCCTGTTAAAGTATATATGTCTTTCTGGCATTATATCATTGCTTCAATACATGATCTATGTTGCTTAAGGAGACAGTTGCCATAGGGTTCACAATAGCATCGTCTCCAGAGTTATGTATTTCCATCTCTAAACTAAGCAAACTCATACATGCAAAAACACATGCGATTTATATATAGGTGGACAGTGTAAATCATATGTAGCATTAGAAATTAAAATGGTGCTGCTATGAAAACTTTTTTAAACTTTTTTAATTTATTTAACTTATCTGTGAGACACACTAGTTTTGTTTTTTGCTCTGACTATATATAATGTTAAATGGGTCATTCTTTTTGTGAATTTTATTTATTATTTTGTAGAGTTTTCTGAGTCAAGACAAAATGTTCTTCACCACCCTGAAGTAAGTGATAATTTGAAAATACTATAAAGACCAAATTAAGTGAATAATTGAATTGTTTTGCCATCCAATAGTTTTGGATCTATGTCATTCATGTTTTGATGTAAGTGAGAGCTAGCAGGCATGGAAGTATATAACCATGAAAACAATTTAATGTAAAGTGTTTATACTTGTTGTACCCTAATTCTCAGAAAACCAGGAGCATATTGATCCAGAAGAGAACTGTATACCTAATAATACAAAAAAGATCTTTCAATAATTTCTTCATCTTGAAGAGTCAAGGATCCCAATTGAAATTCTAAATAGTTAACAAACAAAAATACATAACGTAGGTGGAACAGAAATTTATTTCAAATAAGAAGAAACTGAGTCAACAGAAAATCAACATCTTTTCAGTGTCAAATATTGATTCACATCTGTGGTATTAACTGATATGTGGTCTACAGATTTTCAGCTCAACATTCTTTGTATTGTGTCTTATATCAGTGAACATGATGAGAATAATTTGACAAAACTATACACCTACTTAGATGACTATATTAATATAACGTTTATATATAAGAAGAACCTTTCTTTTGACAAAATGAAAGATGCCGGTCTATATGATGGCTCTGACTTTTGTAAAGATTCCTCTAAACTAGATGTGATTCAACTTATTGCCTAGCATAATAAACAGATCATTAAACATTGTACATAATTAAATTTGAGTAAAGAGCTCTTTATCTGGGTTGCATTGGGCTAGTTTAATTGGCTTAATTAATGAAGATAATTTTTAATAATAGTTAAGGATGTATGTGTGTAACCCAATTTTTTATCATGAGTATCTAAATGATACTTTAATTGAATATTTTGATTTAATGATTAAAAATAAGTCAGTGTAAATGTATAATTATCTTATAAATATTCAGATAATAAAAATTAAAATAACAGATGATTACAAGTGCTTTTTTAAAAAATGCAATTGAGAGGCCTTCAGGAATTTTTGTATTAAAATATGCCTAATTATAGATACAGAAAATGACAGTAAGAAATAAACAGAAAGTAACAAGAAAAGAACCTGTAGATCCATAAAAATGGGGTGAAGTGGGTAGTGAAATGAGAAATTATCAGTTCTCTATTATTGTTTCTTGAAGTGTGTGGATGTGTGGGGGAAGAGGAGAACAGAATGATTACTTGTAAAACATTTCTAAGGAAATTTGCTTTTTGTCACTGTGAGTTTTAAGGAGTATAATTTAATCCACAGACTGTTTTATCAATTGTCTAAGCATGAGGGCTGGGATAGAGCTTACTAGGTAGAGTGTTTGCTTAGCATGCACAAGGCCCTGGGTTCAACCCCCAGTACCACCCACCACACACACACACACACACACACACACACACACACACACATCAATTGTCTAAGCATGAACTTTTCACCTTTGTTTTCATTTTACTAATTATTTTAATCACATAAATTTCGAATAAACAAGAGCAAGTTACAATGAAATATAACATCTCCTATAAAAACAGTGTCTTACTGAATTTGTGAAAAAGTTTTGTAAACTATAAAATAACTTTTCCCTAATTAATCCAAATTGCATAATAAGGACATCTAAAAGCCCCCAAATATTATAGAATAAGTTAAATTAAAAGATAAGGTTTTTCTCACAGTTACGATAATGGCATAAAAATAATCTGTGGATAAGCAGAGTATTGTGTATAAAGTATTCTTTGGGTTTAACTACACCCTTTCTGAAATATGTCTATTCATCTTGATTTTGAGATTTTATGTGTGATTATTTTGTATTAGTGCATTATAATTCTACATAATATTAGAGTTCATTTTGACCTAATTATACAAGCATGTAAAATAATTTGTTCCAATTCAATCCCCAGTACTTCCCCTTTTCCCTTGTTCTCCTATTCCAACCCAAATTCCCTTTCCTTTACTCCACTGGTCTTCTTTCTATTTATTTACATTTTTAAAATCGGTGCTTTATAAATATATATAAAGATGAAATTTACTGTGGTATACGATATATAAACAAAAGGTAGCTCAGTCAATTTCATTCCTCTTCCTCTCCTTCCATTTCCTCCCCTTAACCTCCTTCCTTTACTCTACTGGTCTCTCTTATTTATATATTTCAATTAATTTCAATTATTCTGCTTTCTATCTAATATCACAAATTTATTTTTGCACTTTGCTTTTATTATTATTATTGGATAAAATTGGAAACATATTGAAGAGGATTAAATGTTAATTTCAGAAGGTCTTTTGGTGATCATAATTCATGCTTTTTCATTAGTTTTACCAAATTGTACAGAAAAGCCCCTTTTCTGTGACCTATTCCCACCTTTTAAGAGCCATAAACATTCATATTTTTATCTTGAAGACTAGCATATAATCTTAGTACTAGTACTTAAATACAGTGTAAAATTGATGTATTATTTTCCTCAACTTTCATTAGGAAAATCTCTTTTTCCATTTTAAGCACATCTAAAAATAATTTATAAGTAAAAATAAACTAGAAATTATTGAAATTCTTTTCATGTTTCTAAAATGTTATTTATTAATATTGGAGGAATATTTTCAGTTGATGAGACTCAGGCTCTTGTGCATGCTAGACAGGCACTCTGCCACTGAGCTACATGCTACGTGATTTAAAAATTTAGCATAGAAAAATACTGCATCTACACCTGCACTAGTATTTAGTTAAAATCTAGTATTTCATTTAGTTATAAAAATATACAACAGACTATCATATTAATAGAATCTTTGTCATCATATAACATGGTTGTGGCAGATACATTAAAACATTATTTATGATCACCATATTGCCCATAATTCTTCAGTTATTTACACATTTGTAGTTTTCTTATCTTCAGATGCTTGTGTTATATACAACACAGTTGAGTAACACTGGACAACTGTGTTGCTTGACCAGCTGTTGAAGCCTAAAGTTTTAGGGTCCTTCCATGTAAATTCAAATACTTGGTTTCTTTCTCTATTCTATATCATCCTTTCTTTGTTAATTAATATGTGGGTTTCTTTATCTTTTCTATTATCATCCTTTCTTTGTTAATTAATATGTGGAAGAAGTGAGTTCTCTCTCAAAATTTTCAAGGCTGTATAAGTCAAATGAAAATAACTCTAATTCTTTTTAAAGAATTGTTGTTACCCCATACAGTGGTGCAGACCTGTAATCCTAGCGATCAGGAGGCTGAGGCAGGAAGAAAGCAAGTTCAAAGCCAGTCTCAGCAAAAGGTAGGCAGTAAGAAACTCAATGAGATCCTGTCTCTAAATATAATAACAAAAAAAAGGCTGGAGATGTGGCTCACTGTTTGAGTACCTCTGAGTTCTATCCCCAGTACATGCCCCCCACCCCCGCCACAAAAAACTGAATTGTTGTAATGTAGGTAGGTTTGACTGCTATATATGTAGCGTAAGTATACTGGGGAAATTCATACCTCTGTGATTATTTGAATGCCTTCCTTTAAAAAACACATCTACTGAATTCTATTGCCCATTTATTTGGATTACTGAGTTTTTAAATATAATTTTTAAAATCTTTGTTCCATATTTTATCATGATAGAAGTTATTTGTGAGTTCATAAGTTCTAAAAGTTAATTGTTTCTCCTTGACTCCTTTTAAAAATAACATTTGCATTATGAAGTAAAGAATTTCACATACTGTATATTGTTTACATCTTACTTTTGTATTATAATCCTTTGAAAATATTACATTTAAGGGATAGTCTTGCAAAAGAATCTCAGAGTTAGAATCACTATTTCTGGGAAGGCATCAAAACATTTATTTATACACATTTTCATTCCAACAATATAATTTGATTTACATTGAATTTTATGTAACTTTTGTTAGTGTTGCATAATTTTAGAAAGTATAATGCAATTGGTTCTTCTGATACTACTATCATTTGTCTTGTATGCTGAAAGACCTCACATTCAAACAGGTAAAAATTGTGAAAATATGTATTAGAATGACAAAAACAATTTTTGGAAAATAATATTATCAGAAAATAGATTGGTTATTTGCATGAGTTATTAATCTTCTTAAATACAATAATATAATGTAACTGATATAATAAATAATGAAAGAATAAGATGCCATGATAAATGACATTATGTTAATAATTTTATTTATTTATTTATTTATTTTTATTTTTAAAATTTTTTTTCTTTTTTTATTATTAGTTGTTCAAAACAATTTTAAAGACATAGGAGAACAAGTTTTTCCCTTTTGTTTGAGAGTTATATGTGTGTGTGTGTGTGTGTGTGTGTGTGTGTGAGAGAGAGAGAGAGAGAGAGATAAGGACTTGGAATTTACCTTAAGAATCTCCTTGAAAATAAGAAGCATAATGGTTGAACTCTAATAACCATTCATCAAGTTCTAATGTGTATTATCATTAAAACATACTTCTTTATGGTATACATGGTTTAATGATTCAATTATTTTCGAATGCCAAAGGGTGTCAGGTAACCAAGCAAACATGTGGGGAATATATGGTTATTTTATCCTTAACAACATTAAATAGGAGTAGGGATTTAAAAGTAAGAAATTTACCTTTTTCATTATCTAATTTAGGTAGCATGGTGCAATGTCTATATAAATTCTGAAGGAACCATTGTTTCCTATTGGCATTTGGCATATTTAATAAAGAATTATTAGACCATTCAATCTAGTGTTCAAATGAGTCTTTAAAAATATTGACAAGAGTTAAAACACCATTGGTATAAGAAAAATGTGAGCTGACTAGAATTCAGCAGAATGTAATTCCAGTGCCAGCTCTGTTTAACTGTATGATGATAACAAGTGCATTTGGGACATGTTAATTTACCTCCTGGTGTTTAATTTACAGGGGGTTGGAGACATGTCTTTTTGCTTTTGTTTTGTTTAAGGATCAAGTTCCCTTTAAAAAATTATAAAGTGACCTAATTAGATAAGTCCACCAATGTAGACATAGATACTTGCCTATTATTGAAGTCAGAGAACACCCATAAGATAATTGCCTTGAATTCTTGATTAGAAAATAAGTTTGAATGCAAATTTAATAATGATAACTCTTAAGTTTCAATCAGAAATAACAGATACAGAAATATCTTTATTTTATTTAAAACAGTCTTTAATTACTGACTTTTGCTATCACCATAAGCCCATCACATAGCTGGTGATGTTGAGATTCTTCTCTCAGGAACAAAGAATAATGGGATATATCTGAAAGAATAAGTCAATTAATTACCTATAGAAAGGATGCAGATTCATTTTATTAATAAAATATCAACATAAAAAGTATTTGGCATAATGTATACCTACTGATTTCTGCTGAAGATCAAGGTATTTCTTCATGTGTTAGAATTTAAAGATCAGTTTTCAATGATTTTAAAGTTTGTCTTAGAAGTTCAATAATTAGAGTCAAATATAATAATCCATAACAGCTATATCAACAATTTTTAAGATGATGTACAAGAGTTTGCTAATTAGAGTGGCCAGAACTTCATTCTTATTTTATTCCTACATACACACAAACAGATCAGTTATATATTCCTGAGCCATATCTCAAAGTTTATATTAGCATTAAATTTTATGGTACAAAAATGAATACTATATTCCATTAAAAAGTATTTTATTTTGAAAAAAAATCAAATGGACTTGTATTTTCTTTCAACAGTTAAATTGACAATAAACTGCATAATTTAAATTGTACAATTTGAAAGTTTTACACATGTCTTCAGTCAAGAAACTGTCACCATCTGAAAGTGAGCAAAACATTTATCATTCTAAAGAGTTTCCTTTTGACCTTTTATAATATCTCCCTACTGCCACTATGAAATCCCTTCCTCCAGTAATAACTGATCTTATTTCTGTATTACATATTACAATGCCTTTTCTAGAATCATATGGTTCATTCAGGATATTAGAGACTCATAGAATTATGGTGTAAATTGAGAGGTCAATCTTTTATTACTGAGCAGCATTGACTTCATGAATATGTTGCACTTTATCCATTTGCTTGATGATGAACATTTGGGTTGATTTAAGTTTGGGGTTATTATAAATGAACGTGTGTGAAAACTTATATACAAATCTTTTGTATGAATGAACACACTCATTCATTTTTCTTGATTAAATACCTAATAGTGCAATGGCTAGCTCATCTAATAGACATATTCTAATTTTTAAAGAAACATCATTTTCCCATCCACAATATATGTGTAATTTCTAGTTTCACTACATCTCCGGTTCTTTCACATCTTGACTAGAAATTGTAGCTTTCATCATTATTAACTTTAGCAATTTTAATACATATATAGTGATATTGTGATTTTAGGTGGCATTTTTCTAATGTTTAAAATGCTAACAATCATTGTATACTTAATTTATTATTCATATTATCTTTTTGTGAAATCTCCATTCAAATATTTTGTCTAATTTTAAATTGGTTTGTTTGCTTTTGTATAGATTTTTGAGCTTTCTTTAGACAATGTGATTAAGAGCCTTTATCAGATATATTTGCAAATATATTTTTTTCCATTCTGTAGTTTCTCTTTTCATTCTCTCTCTCTCTCTCTCTCTCTCTCTCTCTCTCTCTCTCTCTCCCTCCCTCCCTCCCTCCCTCCCTCCCTCCCTCTCTCACTTTTTTTTTTGGTACTGGGGATTTATCATTACAGATTTTATACATATATCTGATTATCCCACTGCATGTGAGACAAGTACTCTGCCATCTGACCTATGTTCCCAGCCCACATCTTTTCATTCTCTTAATGATACTTTTGAAGAGCATACATTTTTAATTTTGATGAAGTCTAACTTACCAAGTTTCATTTTAGTGTTTTTTTTTCTAAATTATTATTATCTTTTCCTAACTCATGCACACATTTATCTTGTTTTAATTATAACATTTGGTTTTATATTCAGGTCTATAATCTATTTTGAATTTTTGATTATGATATGAGATATGTCAAAGTTTTTTTGCTGCATGTGGATATCCATTTGTCCCAGGACCATACATTCAGATTATAATTTGTTTAGTAAATTATTTTTGCACCTTTTTCAAATATACATTTCTCAACTCTATTTTGTTTCATTGATCTGTTTGTTAATCTTCACACAAATCAAACTTTATCCACAATACTATGTGGATAGATATTGTTCAATTTCTAAACTTATTCTTCCTTTTCAGGAATATTTAACTATTCTGAATCATTAGTATTTATCTATGAATTTTGAATTTGACTCGTCAATTTCTAACAAAATGTGGCTGAATTTTTCAAGCTTAAACTATGTTTACAGCAGGACTTTGAGGACATTGATATAAGTACAAATGACAGTCTCATATTTTAAAATTTATTTATTTGTGCAACTGCAGTTCTTCCACCTAACTTTGAATTGTAGAAGATTTATGTGTAATTTAGAAACATGTTTAAAAACAAATATATAGAGCAGACTCTAACAAAGAAGTTAATAGACATTTTTCTGTTACAGGTCAGTCAAAATTCTATAAGACTTTGAATACAACATATTGTCTGTGCTAATTTTTAAAAATAAATCTTTAAAAATGTAAAAGAAAATTTCTTAGCTTGGGTGTGAACAAAACAGGCTATGTGCTGGATTTTGTCAGGCCTTTAGTAGAATTCTTTAAATGCTTTTCTGATGAGAAGGTTCTCAAAATCTGAAACACATGGTTTGATATAATTATTTGCACTTATGTCGTGAAAAAAATAATATAACTAAATGGCTGTATCTGGATCTGGGCATTGAGATATAATCATTTTGGATTATGGCTTAAGAATTAGAGTTATAAATATTCACACATTACTTTAATGTGTTAATAAGATGTAGTAAAACTGCACTAAAATGTAGAGTCATATTTAGTTTCATAAGTGGAATGATACTTATGAGGATGTAACACTGTAAGGGTAGAAGAGAAAGACATTTTTTGGAATGTTTTCCTACCAAAGGTACAAAATTGATGGATGCCTCCAGGTGTTTATCTTTTGGAATAGTGCCATATGTGGGAGTGGTAGGAATGTCAGCTTTTTTTTTAAATATAGTGGTTCTTGATCCAATTCATATAGCTGTTAGTGCATTTCTTGCAAAGAAAAATGAAATTTCTCTGGACAATGCAACATACATTGAAATATCAGATATTTAAAATTTTGTTATTTAAATTAAAATATGGTTAAGGAAATAGAAATACTAACAACATTGATTTATCATTACAGATTTTATACATATATCAGATTATCCCACTGTATCACAGATATGTATGCAATTATAAATATAATATGTAACTTAAAATAGAAACATTATATTTGAAAAATATTAATTTGATATTGATTTTAATCAGAATTATTATTATTTTTAAATACATTATATATTTAAATTATACAACATGATGTTACAGAATACATACTGATAATAATGTGGTTACTACAATGAAGCAAATTAACCTATCCACCATCTCACATAGGTATCCTTTTTTGTGCGCGTGTGCAAAAAGCAGCTCACATCTACTGGTTTAGCAGAAGTCTCCATTATTGTTCAGTTTTATTAACTATAGTTTTTACATGAGGACCATCTTGGTTATTGTCTCATAGCTGTCTTGGTTATCAGGTCAACTGTCATGATATCAGTGCTTGTGTTTAGGTATCCCTTATTTAGTAAACTCTCCAAAGCATAAGAATGGTGATGCTACTCAGCCATGGTGGCACACTTTTGTAATCCTAGTTGTTCCAGAGGCTGAGGCAGGAGATCACAAGTTCCAGACCAACCTCAGAAACTTAGTGAGAACCTCAGCACCTCATGTAGGTCTTATCTCAAATAAAAAAAATAAAAAGGTCTGGGAACAGAGCCCAGTGAAAAATCATTCCTGGGTCCAATACCCAGTAACAACAACAAAAGGAATGGGGACTGTCAATACAGATGTGCCACAAAGAAGTGGTGATGTGTTCCTTCTAGGTAAAAAAGTGAGTATTTTTTATTTAATAAGGAAAGGAAGAACATAGTATGCTGAGATTGCTAAGACCCACAGTAAAAACCACTAAGTCTTCCATTCCTGAAATTGTAAAGAAGAATAAAAAAATACCCTTTGGTGTTACTGTCATGTGTCACACTACATGAGTCATGGCCATAGTGCATGAAAAGCACTTAACTTTGATGGAAAAGGAGTTAAATTTGTGTACTATAAGAAAAAACAGCATTTAAAGGGTTCAGTACTACCCCTGGTTTCCTGTGGACCCTGGAGATCTTAGAATGGTATCCTCTGTGGATAAAGTGGGACATGTAATTGTTTGGGACAATGCTGGAGTTAAAAGTATGATGTAAGTCATAAAGCATCACACATAAATAGTTTTCAACATACAATTTTAAATACTTATCCTTTAATAATTAGTCATATTGAACCAGTTAGTCATTAACATCTTTAGATAAGAAAGGATGTTGACTAATATTTATTAACATACCAATTAGCACAGACAAAGCAAAGATTAGCCAGAAGTTAGCTTTGATTTTTCCTTTCTTTCTGAAGAAGCAATTGAGAACTGGGAAATAAGTAAGTAGCTGATTGTTGTGGTTTGCAAAGAGAAAGACTAGAGTAACAATGGTGTTTTTGTCATCTTTTTTAATATAAATAAATATATTTTGTTGCTGTGACCCAAAGACCCGACAAGAACAACTTTAGAGGAGGAAAAGTTTCAGAAGTTTCAGTCCATAGATAGCTTGACCATTCCTCTGGGCTCAAGGTGAGGCAGCACATCGTGGTGGTAGAAGTGTGGTGGAGGAAAGCAGTTCAAGACACCTCACCAGGAAGGAGTAAGAGAGCTTTTCACAAAATCTATATCCCAAAGGCATAGATATGGGGGGACCTATGTCTTCCAGCCATACCGGATATGCCTTCAATTACCACTCAGTTAATTCCTATGAAGGGACTAATTTGCTAATTGGGTCAAGGTAGACATTTCACTGCTAAACCTTCTTGCATTATTTCACACTGAACTCTTTGGGGACAACTAATCCAAACCATAACAGATGGTCAGAATTGTGGATAATTAATCCTATTTAGTCAGGAAATAATATTGGAAATATAACCCTGTTAAACATTGGATGGTTTCTTTTGGCTATGTTAAAATAAATATATTAAAATTTTTTCTAATTCTTTCCTGACAGGCAATCAGTCCTCTGTATCCATGGATTTCCTATGTGAAGATTTAACTAACCGTAGATCTAAAATGTTTTTAAAAAATTGCATTTTAGGCTGGCGATGTGTCACAAGTGGTAGCACGCTCGCCTGGCATGCATGGGGTGCTGGGTTCAATCCTCAGCACCACATAAAAATAAACTAAAAAGATGTTGTGTCCACTGAAAACTAAAAAATAAATATTCAAAACTCTCTCTCTCTCTCTCTCTCTCTCTCTCTCCTCTCTTTAAAAAAAATTGCATCTGTACAGAGTTTTTGTCATTATTCTCTAAAAAATACGGCATTAAAACAATTTGCATTCAATTTACCTTATATTTTGTTTAAAGAAAATTAGAGATCATTTAAAATATGCAAAAAGGGATATATAGGTTATATGAAAATATTATACCATTTAATAAAAGGAACTTGAGCATCTGTGTATTTTGGTAATCAAGGGGTTCTAGGTACATCATTCTAAATCTTCAGAAATATTATCAGAAAACCTACCAACCTCAGCCCTATCTTTGCCAAAAAATTTACTTTCTTTAATACCCTGCAAAATATTGGGCTTATAGTTAATAACTACAGATTATTTTAACTGATTTGTTTGCTTTATCTTCAAATACTTTGCTGGAAAAGACATCACTATCTACCTTTTCATTATATCTTTAACAATTATCTTCCAAAGCCCACCAAAAATTATTAAAATAAAGTTAACTATAAAATTTTACTTGTTATTATAAACTCCATGAAAATGCTTCCTACTTAGAAACACTCGGAGATATCATGGATTAGCATTAATATCAAGTCATTCTAATAAATTCATGATTGTCATACCCTACAATCTCTCCCATTGCATTCTCTTAATCGCCAGATACATTAATGAGCACCTATTCCATGAATCACTGGTTGTTGTTTCCCTCATTGCCATACTAAGGTCAAGATATGTCAGTATCTAATTATTATGTCTCCACTCAAATATTGAGATGGCTATCACTCAGCATAAAACATCTAAGTAAGAGAATTTCATAGCCATTGTTGTTTTCCTCTAACTTCCCTTATGGGAGGTTTATATTGATATTTTTCAAAGTAGAAAATGTCTCTGAGTATCCAAAATTGAACTTGGACTCTGTCTTTTCATTTCAAAAGAATGTATCCATTTTGTTGATAGAAATAAAAAAGATTAATGACCCATTTTTCTTTGACAACAGCAGCAGTTTACATTATAATAGAGAAATTCAATCAGGCTAGAAATGACAGACTTTGGTCAGGAAATATATGAGAATATTGTAGGCATATGAATCAAGCATTTAAAATATATTTGTTGACAATGCAGCAAAATTCAATTGTTTTACGAACTACCTGATGGATAACTCATTCCTAAGTCAAATATTAGGCAAGCAATGCTATTCTTGAGGTTATTAAAAACCATAGCAAATGACCAAAATGACCCTCTACATTTCTCCCTAATCTCTGTTATGGAAGATATTGTTGAAAAATAAAGTATATTTGAGAAAGTACTGTATCAGTGTTTTTAGACTAGTAAAATTCTATTTAAGGATCTTTTCTTTAAGTGACTTAAATGATAAGTCTTAAAGAATTAATGCAGCTTCTAAAAAAATGTCAAATTTGCTCCAGGTGAGTAATTTATTCTGTTTAATTTTGGTATATTTTATCTCTAAAATAAAAAAAAAAACTAGAAATATTTTAAGGTAGGTTATTTTGGTTCATTGTTAATGAATCTATATTTTCCTAACATAAATGAGAGTAATATTCATTTCCATTTTTAAATGAAAGGGATTATGGAAATAATTTATCATAATAATTAGTTATGAAAATTTAAAAAAATAAGGTTAGGTTGAAAGAGTCATATATTTCTAGGTAAATTTGTCATGCCAGTAATATGTTTCATTAACTTAAAAAAATTCAATATGTTGTCATGTTTGTACCTATCTTGTCACTGCCCTCATCACTACAGCCCTCTCAAGAGCCAGCCAAATTATTCCTTTGGGAAAAGTCAGCTTTAGTCCTCATGAGAAATAATCAGATTCCACAGTTGTGTTGTGAAATTGCACCTTGTGTAGAACACTCGATCAGTTTAACATTCATAAGTTTGCAGTTCCTGGTCTTTCTGTGGGAGAAAGCAATCCCACAGTGTCATCCTAATAGGTGAAGTTACTTGGTAAGTTCTCCCCAAGACCACAGGGTCACAGGAGCAGGGATGCCTACCAAGGCTTTATCCTAACCAGCAAGACAAATCCAACCTCTTCTGTATGGGCACAGATGTAGTTGCTTAAAGAATCTGGTGTTCTCCAAATATGTCTGTTGCATTTCTTTAGATAAAGATGAAGATGGGGCCTTCAAAATGTGGCAACAATTTCTCCACTTGCCCCAAACAGGCCTTCAATGCTGTTTGGGGCAAGTGGAGAAATTTCTTAATGTCTTGTAGGTTTGGAATTGCAGTAGTAAAAGATCATTTATTGCTTTTCAGGCCATGGGCTAGATGAAAGCTGTCTAGAAATCTAAATAAGGAAGTAGGCTTTCAAAATGAATGTGAAATATTTATATATGTATGTTGTAACATGTCAACTTTAATAACAATAATTATTAAATTTCCTGTACTAATAATTGCTCTGGATAATATCTAATTTAGTCATCATAACAACCCTATGGGCAAGCTATATTTATTCCATTTTACATTGTAGGAAACTGGGGTTTAGAAAAGGAAAATGAGGACCTTAAGATTAAAATTGATATTCAAATTTAAATGTGTCTCATCCCAAAGCCATGTCCTTACCGTTACCCTGCCTTGTCATCCTCTTCTTTCAGAGGAGTGGGGTGTATGTCTCTTGGGCTGAACAAAGAGTGATTCTAGGGGGGAAAAATCCATTTCATCCCTTTATTGTCTTTGGAATTTAGACTACTTATTATTTATACCTCAAACAAAGAATCTTTGCCCAGAACATCTGAAAAGTGATTTTTTATTTTTCAACATGAAAGGCAACACAACTTCTTGTCATAAATTTTCTACAAGAACCTAGAAAAAGTGTAAATGCTTTTCATTTTTTTCCATGACACTGCATCACCCTGAGTCAACCTAAAAAAGAAAAAATGCAAAATTATCGTACTATCATATTATTTCATAGTCTTTAAAATAATCACATCAAATTGATCTGAACTTTTCAAAGGCTTTCTAGTATAGTTGAATAGAATGCAGCAATGGGCAATATGATGCAAATTTCATCACATGTTGATAGGTATTTCAAAATCTATTGTTAAAATTTTTAAAAAGTGATTCAAAAACAACAGCAAACAAAAAATAAAAATATAAATATTCTATGAAAATAGTATTACATGAAATAATATTATATTTATTATTCATTCTTGAAAAGTAATATACATCCTCATTATGTTCTGCAATTTATTTTTTACCATTATTATTCTAATTGTTCTGAAATTTTAAGTACTAATATTTAGAAATATTCACCTAAAATAGTAGACAAAAATTTTGTTCTTACTTATTAATATCATTTAAAGAATGGTAGGTTGGTCTACAAATGGCAGTAATTATTGGCTTTCTAAAAGTGTTAAAATTCTACTTGACTTACATAAAATATATTTTGTATCAACTTAATTATTAAAACAGACAAAAATAATAAAATAATTATAGCAAAATTACTTTTATTTTTAAATGGGGAAATAATCTGAAAGCAAGGAAGCAAGCACTAGAAATTGATAGAAAATGACTATAAGAAGTTTGGAATGGGATTCCCCACCCCTCTTATTCCCCCTTGTTTTGCTCTAGTTTTCACAGAATAGAGAAAATACTAGAGCCCTAACTTTCTGGGTCTGACCTATTTCATTTTGCCTGGCATTCCATTTCCATCCATTTCCCACCAAATGCCATAATTGAATTATTCTTTATGGCTAAGTAAATCTCCATTTTTAATATATGCTAAATTTTCCTTCCTATGTACATATATATCTCAGTGAATTTCACCTCAATGTATATCAATCAGGCACTAATTCAAAAAAATTATAAATAAATATAAGAAAGACCAGTAAAATAGAACAAAGGGAACAAGAGGAGGGAGTAGGGAAGGGAAAGGGGAAGTACTGGGGACTGAAATGGAATACATTACACATGTATGATTATGTCAAAGTTGCTTTCCAGTGTTATGTATAACTACAATGCACCATTAAAAAAGATTCTTATATAGACATATAAAGTATGTGAATGTATATTAAGAAATGTATGTTAATAAAATTTTAAAAGGTCTTAAAATGTATTAAGTTTAATTAATTTTAATGTATTAGATAATCTTATAAATAAAATATATAAAAATTAATTAATTTTAATGTATTAAATAATTTTATATATAAAATATAATTTTAATGTATTAAAAGGTTTTAAGATATATATTAAGAAGGTGTATTAAGAAATGTATATTAAGAAAATTTTTAAAGGTTTTTAAAGGTACACTCATAAGTTGCTGGTGGGACTGCAAATTGGTTCAATTGATACTGCCAGTTATTGGTGAGGAGACCTGCTTCCCCACATGTTGAAGTTTGAACATTAGAGAAGCACACCAAGGCAACCATATAAAGCGGAGTTTATTTAAAAAGAGGGGGCTGGGATTGTGGCTCACCAGTAGAGCACATGCCAAGCACAATAAAAATAAAGGCATTATTTAAAAAAAAAAAAAAGGATGGGGTGGGGGTATAGCTCAGTTGGTACAGTGCTTGCCATGCATGCACAAGGCCCTGGGTTTGATTCCCAGCAACACACACACACACACACTCTAAAATAAAGGGGGGATCTAACATAGGGAGAAGGGGGCCAGAGCCCATATCCTGGTATCCCAAGAAGAAGGTGTTCTTCCCTTTTTATATGTTTTAGGCTTCCTTTGTTCTCCTGTCTTTCCTCTCCTAATTTTTCTCCTTCCTGCCTACCTAGTTAGGCCCAGGAATGCAACCCGGGAGAGCCAAAAAGTGGGAAACTGCGGGGCTGAAGGGGGAAGGGCAGGTCAAGGACACAGTAACAACCTTATAGCTTCCTGTAGACAGGGGAAATTCCTGGGACAGGTTACCTTGGCAACATGTTGCAGCAGGGGCAAGTTCTTGATAAGGGTGGAGGAAGGGCTCTGAAGGAATTAACATTTCAATCCCTCAGGGAACAGTCTCCAACTTCCCAGACTCACTCAAATTTGGCCTCCTTGATCCAACTTGACTTGATTTACTTATCTATACTGACTGCCTGTCCAATTCTGGCTTCACAACCTCTCTAGAGAGTAGTATAGAGATTTCTCAAAACACTAGGAAAGGAACTACCAGTTGACCCAGTTATCCCACTGCTCAGTCTATACTCAAAGGAGTTAAAATTAGCACACTATGGGACACAAACACATCAATGTTTTGGGGAGTTCAGTTCACAATAGCAAAGCTATGGAACCCACCTAGGTGCTCTTCAACAGATAAATGGATAAAGAAAATGTAGTATATGTACACACAATGCAATATTACTCAGCCATAACTAAGAATGAAATTATGGCATTTGTCAGTAAATGGATGGAACTGGAGATGATCATGCTAAGTAAAATAAGCCAATCACACACACACACACACACACACACACACACACAAACACACACACACACACAAAAGCTGAATGCTCCCTCTGATATGTGGATGCTAACACTCAAGATGAGATGGGGGTGGGGAAAAGAAGAGAAGTTTATTGGATTAGACAAAGGGAAATAAAGGAAAGGGAGGGGAGATCAGATTAGAAAACAGTAAAATGGATCTGGATGGTACATGAATTTCCTATGTTCAAATATGAAAATACCACTAGTGAAACTGCACATCATATAAAACTCCAAGAATGGGATCCTAATTAGAATAAATTATACTCCATGTATGTACCACATGCCAAATTATGCTCTACTATTATGTATATCTTAAAAGAAGAAATATAAAATAAGTAAGTAAATAAGTAAGTTTCAAATGGGTTGGGAATGAAATTCACCAATGAGTGTTTGCCTAGCATGCTTGAAAATAAAAGCAAACAAAAATAAAAGCAAAGAAACAAATTGGAATTCTGCATGGTAAAAGATATATAAACAGCTAATTATGGTGACTCAGGTCTGTAATCCCAGCTACTCCAGTAACTGAGGTAGGAGGATGGCTAGTTCCAGGTTAGCCTTGGCAACTTAGAAAGACCCTGCCTCACAATAAAAAATAAAAAGAGTGGGAGATATAGCTCAGTGGGAAAGTGCCCCTGGGCTCAATCCCCCCCTTACCTAAAAGAAAAAAAAAACTTGCAATACAATGACAGCCTTATCACTAGCTGCCCAAGAGTTCCAGGCCTTGGGTTTTAGGACTACATCCAGCCTCAGAGGCATCTACAAACTAACAAAGGAAGGAGGAAAGGCTAGACTTATTCTGAGACACTACTTTTGATAGTAATAAGCAATGTAGATTTGCCCTCAAAATTCAACAATTACCATATGCATAGAAAGAATCAGCAGCAGGAATTGTTGAAAGAAGCACGTCAGTGATCAAACATCTACCTCTGATAATTAGAGAATCAGATCAATGGACAGCTACAATTTCCTAATCCATCTTTCAAATCTTCATTAGAATGTCTTCAGATAAATGTGCAGTATCGAAAATATATTTATTTCTTTTCTTAATACACTTTACTCTCTAATTTAAATAATAAAATTGTATCAAAAACATATTAAGAATCTCCACATTGCTGATTTTGAACAGCCTCAGAGGGTTTGACTTGACAATGTGAGCCAAGATTAAATCTCCTGAAAGTCAAATGTGAGAACAAAGTGACAGACATCCAAAATAGCAGAGATAAAAATCTAAAGACATTAAATTTGGTTTAGGATATATGAAAAACTCAAATTTTACCTTGAAAGTAAAAATTATGAAACTAATTTTTGTTTGAAATTAAAAAAAGGAAGGAGTATGGAATAAGGGTCATTCCCATTTTACTTCACAAAATGTGAAAGACCATAAATGTTTACATGTTATAAAATCCCATATTTTTTAGTATAAATTGATGAACTTTCAACTTTTGATGAAATCCATCAAAAATTGTTTTAGCATTGCTAATTAAATGTTGCTATAGTGTGGAACAGTTTTAATATTTCAAGGTTCTCTGCTCTTCTGGGAGCTGAGTTACATTCTCTGGGGTTTTGAATTTGACATTTCATTTAACTTTTAGTATAATAGTTGCCATGTTCCAGTGATGGATTAGAATCTTAGCCCAATTTAAGTAAATTGGTAAATCTGCCCTTATCATAATAATGTCAAAAGGTAGAGTTTCTAGCTAACAAAATTAGGAGGTCAGACTCATTGAGCTACTATATTTAATCTAACTCCAAGAATTAATCTACCTAAACTACTTCAAATGCTGTTTTTTATTCAGTCATACATAAAGTAAATATAGCAAATTTTAAATGAACTATTTTTGCTGCAGCCCGGCAGGCTGGGCAAAATAACCAGGGGGTGACAAACAAATTGTGTACATTGATACAGAAGGAGTGGGAGCCGTTTATTATAGGACAGGAGGAGTATATATACATTACACACAGCTTATCTTAATTAACATAAACTAGATACAACAGTCAACCAATAAGAAATCTCCACACTTAATGGCTCGCTGGCGTTACTTCACAAACCACTCCCTCTGGCAAAATGTCAGGCGCCATACTGACTTGTTTACAGACCTTAACAATTTTGAATGCATATTTAAATTTATACTATAAGAAGGAACATTGACAAGAGACAGAAATAAAACAAATCAATATTTTAAAAATGAAGAGTGAAAGCAAATCAGTATTAAAGGTTTTGTTTACTGTTTTCTACTCTGTGTATAAAAAAAACTGCTTTTGAACAGCTTTATGAATAAGAATGTCTGTGATTGAAAGATTTATTTTATTAATATATTTAGATACTTAAAAATTAAAATCATAAGTATTTTAGATATTATATATCTAAATATTTTTAGATAATTAAAATACTAAAATATTTTTAGATACTAAAAATATTAATCAATATTTTTAGCTACTTAAACATCTATGTAGACCCGAATGAAGTTTATTCTGAAAAGTAAAGCATCCCCTATGCTTATATACAAGAGACTTGTAACAATGAAATGCTTCTGGAGTCTTTGGTTCACATTTTCAAGTGGATGCCTTTTTTCTACTTCATGCTGTTTATGCATGTTCCAAAACAATGTTTCTTTAGTTAGAGGTAGGGCTAGTTTGCTCCCATCACTCTCTTTTAAGAACTTTTTGATTGTTCTTGTTTGTAATTTTTCATATGAACTGAATGATCAACTTGACAAATACTAAGAAGAATTTTAAAAAGAAAAACCTTGATAATTTATTTGTTGAGATCAGAGTAAATTTACAAAATATGATCTTTAGATTGTTAAGTTTTTGTATATAAGAAAACTATTAGCACAAAAGGACCGGGTCGACAAAAACTCCACGGATCACCACAACGTTTATTTAGGAATGGAATTAGCTCCAATGGACCTACTCTCCTGGTGGAAAATGAGCCACTGGACAGAGGAGGGGACTGGGCTTATATTGGTTATACTGACAGGTGACTTAATGAGCTTGTCAGTTTGGGGCATTTAGGAATTTGAGGTCTGCCTTATTGGGCGAGATGGGGCGTCTAGGGTCAGTGGTCAGTTTGGGGCACTCAGGAAACAGGTTTATGAGAATTTGAAAATTTGTTTTTACTGGGTAATATTTTTACTTGAAGAAGAATAGAGGGTCTGGGGTAAGCATGCAGTGCTTATCCCTTTCCCTTCAGGATCTCATTGTTCTGTCATAAGGAAAGGATTTATTTGGGGAAGGATCAGTGCTTTGGCTTCCTTTCTAGGGATTGTTCTGTCACTGGGAAAGAATGCACTGGGAAAGGATCAACACCATCAATGTGCTGTTTTTCTCTTCAGTCCCGCTTCCAGTCTGTACTCTTTTGGGGTTTGTCATTATCTAATAAGAACAGTGTGCTTTATATTCGTCCAGATTTACCTTTGTATCTTTTAGAAGCATGTGATTATTTTCTTATATAGATTTTTTTTCCATATTTTTAGCATATCCCTTGGGTTTTTGTTTTGTACTTTTTATAGAGAATAGGGAGTTGTAGCATTTGTCTTCTAATTAACTAATAGCTTATATAAAATTCACAAATAAAACATACAGATCAATGAACATCATTAGTTAAAAACCACACAAAGTAACAACATTCCCATTGTAGTCATTTTTTTAATCAAGAAAAGGAACACTGAGCTGGGTACCCTGGCATATGCCTGTAATCCTAGCTACTTTGGAGGTTAAAGCAGGAAGATCTCAAGTTTGAGTTCAGCCTGGGCAACATGGCCAGACCTTGTTCCAACAAAACAAAACAAAGAAAAGAAATGTTATCAATAACCCAAAAGAGGAGGCCCCTGGTGCCTCTTCAAAAGCATTGTCTTTCAAGATTCTGACATGTAATATCATACATTAATCTTATCTGACTTTGATCTTCACTTTATTGAATCATAGAGTATGATCTTCTGAGTTTTTTTTTTTTGGCTAACATTATGTTTGTGAATTTCAATTACGTTTGTGTAATTGTTGTTTACTCAGTGAATATACCTGTCACAAGCCATCCATGGGTTGTGTGTGGGTCATCGTGCATCAAAGCCTATTGGATAGAAACATCTGGTGTCTGGGAATGACCAGTGGACATGTTCTCTGGTCAATTGCCCAGGGAGAGTTTAAATTTCTATCCCAATCCATGGTGGCCCACATAGCACCTGAGATTGGTGTGTTCTGCTAAGATGTCAATCAACCAGCTGACCACAAGACATCACAAAGGAAGACTCTGCCTTTGAAACCTTATCCCTGACTTTTATGAACCCCCTTAAATAAACCACTGGAGCCATCTTTCCTTTGTCTAATTCTAGCACCCATGTGGACTAGATTTATCAGTAGCTCTGCTTTACATAAATATATTTCTGTTTTGTTCTCCACTAATTATTTGAGACTTTAAGTTTTTTGGTGGCTTTCAGCCTTCTCGGCAGGAAGAAGAACCCCCAATGGGATGATGGCCATATCCTCCATTATATATCCCACTTGATAAAACATTGAAAAATTACAGATTTGAATTAGATCCTGTATTGGATATTATAAACAATGGTGCTAAAACTCTTCTTGTGTATTTTTTTTTTTGGCAGGGAGTACTGGGGATTGAACTCAGGGGCACTCAACCACTGAGCCACATCCCCAGCCCTATTTTTATTTTATTTGAAACAGTGTCTCACTGAATTGCTCAGCACCTTGCGAAATTGCTGAGGCTAGCTTTGAACTCAAGATCCTTCTGCCTCAGCCTCCTGAGCCACTGGGATTACAAATGCCACTGTGCCTGGCTTATGTATGTTTGTGGTTAGTGTATGCATTTGGTTTGCATGTATCTATTTATGACAGTTATAAACTAGGATTACAATTGTTGGGTTATGTGATTCAAGTAATTCAGGTTTAGTAATTAATATCAATTATTGTCCTAAAGTAATTGTATTAATGATTTACAACACTGTCATAATGTTTAAGAGAATCCAGGTTGTCTTTTTTGTTTTTTGTTTTTTACGTAAAGATGTGATCTCTGAGAAGGAAACTAATTACTAATGTTGAATATACAGTACATAATCATGTGACTACTGTTGCCTGAAAGATATTTCATCTCTCTATTCCTCATATCACTAATGCTTCTATCTCAAATGAAAGAATGTTCAAAAATAAAATATATTGTATGATTACATTAATGATACTAAAATAGATCATCTGGTTTTTATTCATGATGAATGTATATACTCAGATATGAAGCTTGTAAACTTTTTATTTTTGGAACCTGGGATTGAACCCAAGGTTGCTTAACTACTGAGCCACTCTCAGCCTTTTTCATGCTTCATTTTGAGACAAGTTCTTGCTAAGTTGTTTAGAGCCTTACTAACTTTCTGAGGAAGCTTTGAAATCCAGATCCTCCTTCCTTAATTAATCTCCTGAGTTGCTAGAATTGCAGGAGTTTGCCTGAAGCTCTCACACTTTAATAAATAATATATAAATATTTGCAGCACAATCAAACAGTGAAATTTGAATATATTTGATACTTTTCAAAAAGAAAGTTTTGATTTCCAAATATATAATATCTTTTTTCATTCTCTATTTTCACTGAACACCATAACATATTGGCTCAGGCATGGAATTCACTAATAAGACCCTTAAAGCTCAACAAATGAATCTAAGAATCATTAGGTGAATTTCCATCAAAGTAAAAAAGGAAATGACTAAAAGTATGAAGAAAAAGCCTATGAAATTGGAGGAACTCTTTGTTACTCCTCCTACAGGGAATTAATATCCAGCATATATAAAGAACTAAAAAAACTGAACACCAAAAAAAAAAAAAAAAAAAACCACTAATAACCCAGTCAATAAATGGGCAAGATAATTAAACAGACATTTCTCAAAAAAATACAAACTGCTAACAAATATATGAAAAAAAATGTTCACTATCCCTAGCAACCATGAAGTGAAAATCAAAATTATACAGATTTCATTTCACCCCCATAACAATGGAAATTTTCAAAAATACAAATAATAATAAATGCTGGGGTGATTTGGAGTAAAATGTACAGTTAGTCTTTTTATCTATATTTAATCTTTTCAGAAAATAAATTTCTAGGTCCTCCCAGAAAAATAACCCAACAAACGTGAAACTATGCCTTGTTTGTCATGAGCTATTCATGGGTTGCATGTGGGTCAGGGCGCATGGAAGCCTCATAGATAGAGACATCTGGTATCTGGGACTAACCTGTGGGCATTCCCTTTGGTCAATTGCCCAGGGACAATGTGAACCTCTTTCCCTCTGTGTCATGGCCCACACAGCACGTGAGATGGGTGTGCCCTGCCAAGATGTCAATCAACCTTCTGACTATAAGACATCTGCCTTTGATGTACCCCCTTAAATAAACCTCTGGAGCCATTTTATGGTTAGTTCTAGAACCCATGTGGACTAGATCTATCAGGGATTTCACATTATGTAAATACGTTTTTGAGAATTTGTGTTTTGTTACTTATTAATTATCTGAGATTAAAAGTTTTAGGGTGGCTCGCATTCCTGGGCAGAAAGAAGAACTCTTTAATGAGACACTGGCTGCCATTTCCCTTCCCCCAAACTTGTTTACTTATGTCATAGACATGTGGGCTATTAAATTTATTAATATAAATTTAATGACATCCCCATGCCCAAGACACACAAAGCATCTTAGTATAACATAAAAATATCTCACCTAGGTAAAAGTTGGTAAATTTGAATCCTAATTTTGGTTAAAAATTGAATACTAACTGCTTGTGTTATTATACCAAAGTTTTGCATAGCTACTAATGAGAGAAATTGGATAAAGCATGCATATTATCTCTCTGTACTCTTTCTTTCTCTTTTTTTCTTTTGCTTTTTTTTTCTCTTTTGTTAATCTTTATCAGTACATTATGATTATACATCATAGTGGAGTTTATTGTTATACATTCATACATGCCTAACTTACATGCACATAATATAACTTGGTGAATTTCACTCCAAAGCAATTCTGCTGTCCTTCTTCCCTCCTTCCCTCTGATCCCCATCCTCTAGTCTACTTTTTAAATTTATTTATTTTTATATGACAGTAGAATGCATTACAATTCTTACTACATACATAGAGCACAATCTTTCATCTCTGGTTGTATACATAGTATATTTACACTATAATGATCATCACATTCTACCATCATTAATTACCCCATGTCCCCTCCCTTCCTCTCCAACCCCTCTGCCCTATCTACAGTTCCTTTATTACTCCCATACTTCCTATTCCTATCCCACTATGAATCACCCTCCTTATATCAAAGAAAACATTCAGCATTTGTTTTTTTGGGGATTGGCTAACTTCACTTAGCATTATCTTTTCCAAAGCCATCCATTTACCTGCAAATGCCATGATTTTATTCTCTTTTGATGCTCAGTAAAATTCTATTGTGTACATATGCCACATTTTTTTTATCCATTCATTTATTGAAGAGCATCTAAGTTGGTTCCACAGTTTAGCTATTTTGAATTGCACTGCTATAAACATTGATGTGAACTCACAATTATTTTAAATTAAAAAATAATACAAAATAATGATAGTTATGTTGAATTTATTTTATCATTTAGTTATTATCAGGAATAATTTAGGTAATGCATATTCAAGCAATTCATAATATACAAAATCTTATAAAAGTTAAAGTTAAAATATTACATACTTAGTCAAAAATTTAAACAGAAATTCAAAGTTATAGAGTTTAGAGGAAGACCCTTATTTAATCTTGAAAATGCAGGGTTTTTCAAAGTTGTTTTCTTTCAAAGAGTACTTAAGTATATACCCAATGAATGGAGGTAGAATGTCTTCAGGTACACATTCAGTATTTCTAAAGATGATGTCATAGCAATTAATAAAATTAAATATTTATGCATAAACAATATTTCACCATAAATGCTAAACACTGAACACTTTTCATACATTCAGTTGTAATGATACTTATAAACAAAATGTAATTCCAAAAATCTATTGCAAAAAATTTTAAAACAACATAAATTTATCACACAGAAATTTTACCATGATATGATGATATAAAATGCAAAACTGAGGACGATAAAACATAAAATGTCCACATAAGTGGTAGTTTTAATATGACCAGAGTTTGAACAATTCAAAATGAGAAAAAGACTAATATCTAAATAAAAAATATGCAAAGAATATGATTTATATTTCTTCTATCACATTGTGAAAGTTCGGTATGTTTGATCTCACCACTGTTTCAAGGGTGAAAGGAAAAAAAAATGTCTTCAGCCTCCACTCTTAAAAATACAAATTGTCTTGACAAGTTTGGAGAGCAATTTGACAATAACTATCAAAATATATAATCACAATACCTTTTGATCTACAGTGTTATTTCTAGTTTTTAATCATATTAATGACATCTGGGGATGCTCTTAAAATACATGAAAATTCATTCATTGCTACAGTATTTTTAACATCAAAAGACTAAAAAATTCAAATATCTTGAAATAAAGGATAGGTTATATTTACATGAAGAAATACCCTGTAGTCAATAAAAATCAATATGAAATCTCTATTTCCTTTTTTAAATAGTAAATACATCTTTAAGTGAAGAAAGTCTGTTGTAAAAAAAATATTGTAAGCTGGGCATGACAATAGGCATCTTTAATCTCAGCAACTCAGAAGAGTGAGGCAGGAGGACCACAAGTTCAAGACCTCCCAGGCAAAAAATTAAAAAGGGCTGGAGATGTAGCATAGTGATAGAGTGCCTCTGGGTTTCAATCCCCAGTACCAAAAAATAATATGTTTTTATAAGATGTAACATATATACAACAATATATGTTACATCTTATAAAAATATATATAGGGCTGGGATGGTGGCTTATTGGTAGAGGGCTCGTCAAGCATGGGCGGGACCCAGGTTCAATCCTCAGCACCACATAAAGAAATAAAGGCATTGTGTTGTGTCCATCTACATCTAAAAATAAATATTTAATATATATAATATATATACACATATATGCACCTATATAGGTATATAGAATATACCTATATAGATAGATATCAATGTAAACCCATGATAGATCATGTATATATATATATATATATATATGTGTGTGTGTGTATATGTATGTTTGTGTGTGCATATGTTTGTGTGTATATGTTTGTGTTTATGTGTAACACATAAACATATACACATACACACAGTGAAAAAAACCTGCCATGAGTTTATAGAAGATAAAGACATTACTGTGGAAGAGGATGAAGATATTCTTTATAGTTATCTTTAACGTTTCAGTTTTTATTATATATCTTACAGTTTTCTGAAATATAATAATAAATAAAAATTTTATTATACCCTATTTTGGATAAATCTTTGAGAAGGGTGGTCAAATTCTCTCATATTCTTAAGTGAAATGCTAGAACATATAAATAAAATTTATATGTTAATTTGCCTAAAAGTCCTGATAAATAAGTGTGTTTTTTTTTAATTTTCAATTTTTACATTTTTAAATTTATTTTTCTTTCTTTGGTTGTGCTAGGTATTGAGCATAAGACTGGTTTTATAAACCATATCTAATCAAGAGGTTGTATATTTAGAAAGAGGATACTTTCAGATTGTTTTAATTGTGTAAGATGTGTAGGCAAACCCTTTTCATCATTCAAGAAGGATTTTTAATGAGTCTTGTTAAAGTCCTTGTCCTCTTCGGTTTGGAAGATACATTAGGACCACTTCTGATTCATGGTTGAGGAACTGAAGGCTGAAGTCTGTATTTAGATCTTCAAATTCTGTTGGGAAAGCAAGAGGTAGCTCTGTTCACTTTCAGAATATGTAGAAGTAAACGTTGTCTGCTTCTGCTGGTCAAGAATGGGCATAAGAGGAAGACCTAATCTGAAGTTTTCTCTCCTGGCATTCAGTGATATCTCAGGAAAAGAGCTGGCTGAGGCTGTATCAACTATGTCAACATCAGGGAAGAAACACACCTAATTCCTGTTAGAAATGAATCACTGGCCTCAAAAAGAGGTGCCTGTGACTATTTCCCTGCATTGCCTGTGAGAAGGGATCTTCAAAAGTAGTATTACAGCCCCAAGTTTTAGAGAATCTGCTTTCAACACTTAATAAGTATTGAGAAATGCAGAAAGTCATGTAAACATTAGTATAAACAAGACAAAGAAACTTTTGATCATTGCAAAAGTTTCTACACAGCCCTTTGCAATCAACCCTTTCCATATTGTGGACAATAAAAAAAATCTGTTTTCTGTGAATACAGATTGTTTTTGCCTGTTCTAAAATTTAACATAATGGAAGACAGATTCTTAATCAAAAGGAATCAGAGACTTAGCATTTATTGCCCCCCCCCCCAAATTGAGAGTAGTATGCAGAAAAGTGGAAGATAGAGGACAAAGCTTCTATTAGTCCAGGCTTTGTCAGAGGAAATATAAACATGTTTTGTTTACACACAGTGATTTGCCATGGATATTGAACTACAGCCTTCCTAAATACCTAGCAAAATACAAATGTCATGTCAATGGTGGGAATACTATATTGTTCAGGGGGATATGACCAAAAAGACTGCATATTCATTACAGATATAGTGGTTTTTCAAATAGTCTTGATATGCAGTTGATTGAACCTGCAAGTACAGAACCCACCCATATGATGGCCAGTGCTGTTCCAGCACTGTTGGTTGTCTTTTCATCTGCTAATAGGGTCTGTCATAGAACAAAAAAAAAAAAAAAATGTTGATTTGCAATGTGATGAAATCTAATTTATTGATTATTTTCTTTAATGTATTCTTTTTTTGTGTGTATAGTGTAAGAACTTTTCTCCAAGCCTTTCTTTCAGAGGATATTCTCTGGTTTTGTATTCTCAATCAATTTATATTACCATGCAACTTCATTTCTTTGCCTATCAATGCTTTGTATTTTGTTATTTATCAAATAGTAAACTAGCTTTGTGTACTTGAAATTAACACTACTTCAGCATGTTGTTTTTTTCACTATATTGCAGAATTCTTCTTATAAGTATTCTATTTGTTAACATTTGTATCTATTTCATAATGTTATATAATTTGCATTTTTTCTTTTCTTTTTTTGTCTGTAATACTTCTCTCTTCCAGTACTATTTGTTAGAGTATTCTTTCTCCACTGTGTTCTTGGCACCATTGTCAAAGATCAGATGGTTTTAAAACTGAGATATTTAATTCTGAGATTTCTGCTCTGTTCCATTAAACTATATGCCTGTTTTTATGCCAGGATTATACTTTTTTTTGGTTATTGTAGCTTTGTTACATGTTTTTAAATAAGGAAGTGTGCTATATTGCCTTATATTTTCTCAATACTTATTCTATTTTCTATTGAACTTCTGTAAATTCTAATTATAGAATTGTTTTTCATTCTCACCCCCTATATCTGTAAAATATTATCATGGGGGATGTTCAAAAGGAAAGCATTGATCTGTACATCACTTTGGGTAGTATGGATAATTTTATATATTTATGATTTCCTATCTAAGAACACAAGAGTTGCTTGTATTTTTAAAATTATTATCATTTGTTTCATAGTGTTGATACAACAAATATTTCACCTTTTTTTTTTCTGGGATATTGGAGACTGAACCCTGGGCCTTGTGCATGCAAAGCCTTTCACTTCTTTTATTAATTTTATTTTTAAGTATTTTATTTTGGGGGTATTACTGTAAGTGAAATTGTTCTCTTAATTTCAATTTCAGAGTATTTTTTATTGTGTAAGAACACACTGGTATTTATATTAATTTTTAATTCTGAAACTTTGCTAAATTTATTAATTATCCTTTTTTTTTAAATGGAGACTTTAGTATTTTCTATACAAAAGGTCATATTGTCTGCAAACATGTACAGTTTTGTTTCTTTCCGAGTTGATTGCTTTTTTAATGTATTTTTTTTTCTTTTGAATTGCTTAACTAGCTTAGGATTTCTAGTACTATGTTGAGCAGAAATGGTGAAAGTAGACATCCTTGACTTGTTTTGGATCATAAAAAAACTTTTCAGTTTTTGTTTACCTTTTATATAGTATCAGTATGGATCTACTATTACACTGTGCAGAATGTTTTTAAAATATCTTTATGAATGTTGAAACAATCATGAGATCATCATCATATTGTAATTTCACATTAAGTGATTTTTGTATATTGAAATTCTGCACCCCAGGTAGGCAAATCCCATTTGATCACAATGCATGATCCTTTTATTATGCTATTGTGTTTTGTTTGCTCATATTCTGTTGAGAAATTTTATGTCTATATTCACCAGAGTTATTTTTCTCTAGCTTCTTGTGGTGTCTTTGTCTACTTTGATATCAGAGTATTTGTAGCCTCTAAAATGAATTTGTAAATCTTCCCTCTTATTACATTTTTTTGGGAATATTTTGAGAAGGATTAGTATTACTGTTTTATAGAATTCGTTGAATCTTCTCTAGAATTTGCCTGTCAAATTTGTCAATCCTGGTCTTTTAGTTAGTAGAAGGATTTTAATTATCAGTAATTAAATCTCCATAAACTAATTTTTGTTCTGTTAGAACTTTATATTTCTTCTTCATGATGTAGTCTTGGTAGGTTGTGTGTTTCTAGGAATTTAACTATTCCAGGTTTTCTTTTTAATTGGGATATAATCAATTATGGTTGTATCTTATGTGCCTTTTTATTTCTGTAGCTAATACAAAATGTAATAGATCTGTTTGACTATCTGGTTTAACTCTTCTTGTCTTTTTCTTACTCTAGTTAAGACTTTGTTGATTTTGTTTATACATTTGAAAAATCAGTTATTGGTTTAATTGAATATTACCACTATTATTCTATAATCTCCTTCATTTGCTTTTGATCAAACATTAGTTACTTTCTTCCATCACACTGACCACTTTGTTCTTGTTAATAATTTGAATAGGTTCTTTTTAGTTACACATGACATTATAATCTATTTTGATACATTTATGCAAGCATTAAATGTATCTTATTCTAATCAGGATCCCAGTCTTATGGATATACACTGTGTTGAAATTCACTGTGGTGTATTCATATATGTACATAGGAAAGTTATGTCAGATTCATTGCACTATCTTTCTGTAGCTCTTTGACATGTAAAATTAAGTTCTTTATTTGGACCATGTTAATAATATTTTCATTAAAATAAACTCTAATACTCTTTACATATATTTCTTGAGTTTTTCAATGCTGTTTTCATTTTTTAAAAAAAAATTATCTGATTTTCAAAAATTGTCATCTTTTATCCCAAGTTTGCTCAAGAGTAGGTAGTAGCTGTTTAATTTCCATTCTTAGATATCTATTAGTTTTACCTGTGCTATTGATTCAAGTTTCATTCCATTGTGATCAGATTAAATGTTTTAAGACTTATTTTGTAAGTTAATACATGGTTTATACCTTGTGTGTTTGAGGAATGTATATTTATATATTACATATGTATATATTATATGTATATATTATTTATATGTAATTCCTAGTATATTGATCTTGGTATCATTATGAAAAATCCTTCTTTGTCTCTTGTAACAAGTTTTTACTTAAAATTATATTTAGTAATAGGTATTACTATGTATTTTAGTTACCATTTGATGGAACATTTTTTCCCATTGTTTCATTTTTAGCAGATATGAGCTAGATCTAAAGTGAGTTTCATGTGGACAACCTATGGTTGGGTCTCTGTTGATATTGTTCACTCATCCATTCTAGGTTTTTTGTTGGAGATGATAATCATTTTAGATTTTTTTTAGTTGTACATGGACACAATACTTTCACTTAACTTGCTTATTTTTATGTGACGTTTAGGATACAAGTCAGTGTCTTACATGTGCTAAGCAAGTGCTCTATCTCTGAGCTACAACCCCACCCCTCTATTTATATTTACATTAATCATTCATAATGAACATTTCTTACTGCCATTTTGTTAATTGTTTCCTGATTGGTAGTTTCTTCTACCTTTCTTCTAATTGTGCTGTCTTCCTTTGTGTTTTATTGATTTTACATATTGTTGATTTGATTCCTTTCAATTTTTTTTCTTTTGCATGACTTCTATAGATTCTATTTTGCATTTATATCATTACCTTTGAGATAAAAGAGAATATTATATTGTGAACATTACAACTTAAGCTGATAAATTATATTCAGTGAGATGCAAAAACTCTACATTTTAATTATCTTTCCCTGCCACACACTGTATTTACAGGTGTCACAATTTACATCTGTTTATATTGTGTTTTCAATATAACATAGTTGTTTATAAAGTTTTTCTTTTTTAACATTTAGACTGAAAGTTATTTACCTACCACCATCATATTACTACAGTCTTCTGTATTTGTCTATATATTGGATTTCACCAGTGAGGTTTACATTTTCTTTTGTTACCACGTTGCTCTTAGCACACATTTATTTTAACTGGAAGGACATTATTTATAAAACTTGTGTTGTAGCAGATCTTCTCTACCACTACTCCATATTGGGGGGGGGGGGAATAATGATACCTCCTCATCAGAGCCAAGTGGGCTGAAATCTAATTTTCCACTGCTGTTCTTCATCCCCCAGAGTTGGGATTGGAGGTGCTCTTTGTTACAGGTGGGTTGGTGGATGGACAGATTCTTGGGCTGGTTTGCTTCTTCAGGATCCTCTCTAAGACTTTGTTAATAAGGCCTGTCAGAAAGAAAGAAGTCACCTCTTTACTGCTTAGCAGTTTTGTATTCTGTGTTTTCCCTAGGTTTCCTCTGAAACCACCACTTGTGGGAAGAAACAGATATCTCCTTACTGCCAGGTGGGAATAGAGACCTAGTAGTAGATTTGGCTTCCTGTCTGTTCTCTGGTGATCTCACCGAGTGAGTACAGTGCCCCCAACTGGAAGGAAAAGTCCAGCCAGCTCCATTTTCTGATACTGCTTGGCAAAAATTTGGAGGAATCCTTATGGCCTAATGAGTGAAAGACGAGTCTCTCCACTTGACCTTTTTGGGAGACTCATGGTGGGTCAACAGTTCTTTGCTATTTTTCTCAAGTACAGCAGTTATTTTTTACCATGCTAGGCTACTCGTTTTTCAGGTCCTTTGACTGGAGAGACTATTCCTTAGAGATTTGATCTTTTTATTCTTTTCTACACTCATTCACATTTCTGGTTTGGTAACCTCATTAGTATCCATGATATATACGGGGCAAAAAGAAAACCTAGAAAAATCACCGCTATCCTCAGTCCTGAGACCCATACAGGCTCCACCCTTTTCTTTCTACTTTCTAGAGTCTTATGGCATATATTTTAATTCCCAGGTCCCAGGGCATTTAAGTTCTCAAAACTCTTTATAAAAAATAAATATATAAAGGCATAAAAATAAAAGCTAGTTAGAAAATTATCAAAAGACAGGAAGAGGGATTTTTCTAAAGAGGTCATATACATGGTAAATGATGGAATAAATTTTTAAAATCACTAGTTATTAGAGTCATACAAATTAAGACCTAAAGGAGATACCACTACACATTTATTATAACATCTGAAATTCAAAATAGTGACCATATCCAAAACTGGCAAAGCTATATAGAGAATGGATTTCTTATGCATTGCTAGTAGGAATGTAAAATATATGATCACTTTGGATAATAGTTTTCTTGTTTCTTAAAAACAAATGAACACGTAAAAAAAATAAGCATTTACTTACCATATGATCCAGCAACCACATTTTAGATATGTATTCCTGAGAAATGAAAGCACATAAATAGATAGTTATAGCAGCTCTAGTTTTGTTGGTGGTGGTATTGTTTGGTATCAGGACTTGAACTGTGAGGTACTCACTGAGCCACATCTCCAACCCTATTTTGTATTTTATTTAGAGATAGGGTCTCACTGAGTTGCTTAGTGACTCACTGTTGCTGAGACTGGCTTTGAACTCGTGATTCTCCTGCCTCAGCCTCCCCAGCTTCTGGGATTACAGGCATGGGCCAATGTGCCAGGCTCAGCTCTATTTTCAATATATAAAATATAGAAATAATAAATATATACCTTAATAGGTGAATGATTAATCAACCTATGGTATATGGATGTAATGAAATACTCCTCAGCAATAAAAAGAAATAAAGTATTTGGCACAAGCAACAACTTGAATGGATTACAAGAGCTATTACTCTGAGTGATGAAGAACATTTCAAAAGGTGACATGTTTTTTGCTTGTATTCATATAAAATTCTCCAAAGGACAAATTATAGAGCTATATAGATAAAGAACATGGAACATGATAGTAGAAGTCAGGATTTAAGGATGGTGTACTTGTTTCTTAGAAATGCTTTAAGAAAGTGCAACATGCCAAGTGGTTTAAAATAACATAGACGTATTCTTTTATTTTTTTATTTTTTTATTTTTTTTAAAATTTTTTCTTTATTGGTTGTTCACAACATTACAAAGCTCTTGACATATCATATTTCATACATTAGATTGAAGTGGGTTATGAACTCCCAATTTTACCCCAAATGCAGATTGCAGAATCACATCGGTTACACATCCACATTTTTACATAATGCCCTATTAGTAACTGTTGTATTCTGCTACCTTTCCTATCTCCTACTATCCCCCCTCCCCTCCCCTCCCATCTTCTCTCTCTACCCCATCTACTGTAATTCATTACTCTCCTTGTTTATTTTCCATTTCCCTCACAACCTCTTATATGTAATTTTGTATAGCAATGAGGGTCTCCCTTCATTTCCATGCAATTTCCCTTTTCTCTCCCTTTCCCTCCCATCTCATGTCTCTGTTTAATGTTAGTCTTTTCTTCCTGCTCTTCCTCCCTGTTCTGTTCATAGTTGCTCTCATTATATCAAAGAAGACATTTGGCATTTGTTTTTTAGGGATTGACTAGCTTCACTAAGCATAATCTGCTCTAGTGCCATCCATTTCCCTGCAAATTCTATGATTTTGTCATTTTTTAGTGCTGCATAGTACTCCATTGTGTATAGATGCCACATTTTTTTTTTTATCCATTCATCTATTGAAGGGCATCTGGGTTGGTTCCACAGTCTAGCTATTGTGAATTGTGCTGCTATGAACATCGATTGGCAGTATCCCTGTAGTATGCTCATTTAAGGTCTTCAGGGAATAGTCCGAGAAGGGCAATAGCTGGGTCAAATGGTGGTTCCATTCCCAGCTTTCCCAGGAACCTCCATACTGCTTTCCAAATTGGCCGCACCAATTTGCAGTCCCACCAGCAATGGATCAAGGAGCTTGATATCAAATCAGAGACTCTGAGTTTGATAGAAGAAAAAGTTGGCTCCGATCTACATATTGTGGGGTCGGGCTCCAAATTCCTTAATAGGACACCCATAGCACAAGAGTTAATAACAAGAATCAACAAATGGGACTTACTTAAACTAAAAAGTTTTTTCTCAGCAAGAGAAACAATAAGAGAGGTAAATAGGGAGCCTACATCCTGGGAACAAATTTTTACTCCTCACACTTCAGATAGAGCTCTAATATCCAGAGTATACAAAGAACTCAAAAAATTAGACAATAAGATAAAAAATAACCCAATCAACAAATGGGCCAAGGACCTGAACAGACACTTCTCAGAGGAGGATATACAATCAGTCAACAAGTACATGAAAAAATGCTCACCATCTCTAGCGGTCAGAGAAATGCAAATCAAAATCACCCTAAGATACCATCTCACTCCAGTAAGATTGGCAGCCATTATGAAGTCAAACAACAACAAGTGCTGGCGAGGATGTGGAGAAAAGATGTATTCTTTTAGAGTTCTGGAGGTTATATTTCTGGAAAAGTAATGTTGGAATCTCCCGAAGAATCTCAGAATGTGTTCTGTGCCTCTCTTAACTAGTGCTGACTGTGGACAGCCATTGAATTTCCTAGCTTGTTGTTGTGTCACTTCAATCACTGCCTGTGTTAGCCATTTTTTCATCACTGTGACCATAATAGCCATTAAGAACAACTCACAAGTAGAAAATTTTATTTTAGGTTCATAGTTTGAGAGGTTTTTCGGATAGTTGGTCAATTTCATTGGTCTTGGCTTGAAGTAAGGCAGAACATGATGGTCAAAGGAGACAGCAGAGAGAAGATGTTCAACTCATGAAACCAGGGAAATGGTTGGGCATGGAGGGAAAAGGAGGGAGGGAGGGAAAGAGAAGAGAAGAGAAGAGAAGGTCTAAGGTTAAAATATAATTTCCCAGAGCATGCCCTCAGTGACCAATCTCCTCCAGTCACACCCCATCTGCCTACAGTTACCAACCATTTATCCATTCAAGCTATCAATTCATTAAAAGAATTAATTCACTAAAGAGGTTACAGCTCTCATGATCAGGTCATTTAACCTGTGAATATTCCTGCTTTAGTACATGAACTTTTGGGGGTATATTTCATACCAAAACCACAAGACCATCTCCATTTCAATATTGCCTTTTTCTTTATGATTTTGTGTATCCTTCCACATTTTATAAGGACATTAATCATCGGACTGAGTTTCCACCCTAAATATAAGATGATTTCATCTCAAGATTTTTAATCAGTTATATTCATGAAGATTCTATATGCATTTGGGTCACATTGTATAATTGTGTCTAGGAATGAATTTTCAAAGGATGCTATTCAACTCACTACCATAGAGAAGTGATATAATATAATATAATGGAGAAGCAATAAGAGATTCTCATATGTTGATATAGTTCTGTGTCTTATTTATAGTGATGGATACATGAATGTACACATTTGATAAAAGGGCATACAATTATAAATAATTTTCTAGTCTTAATGTTCAATTATCATTATAGAGAAATCAATAATCAGGGAAAACAGGGCAAAAGGTATATGGGGCCCCTCTGTATCACTTTTTTTAACTTCTTTTGAATCTATTATTGCTTCAAAATAAATATTTAATTTTCTTACAGATCACAATCTTTATATTAACTATATGCATAAGGGTATACATGTTAGGTAATATATACTTAACTAATATGTATTGATTTTATATAATTATATATATAATATACACACACAAACACACGCATATATATAATCTTAATTCTCTGTACCTGGTACAATACAAGAATTATTTCTGCATATTCAAGAAATGGGGAAAAACTATTTATAAATGCTAAAGTGTACCATGAATCATGTGTCCAGTATGACAGTAAACTGCTCGTATTTTCAAAGAGTTTATACATCTTCTCAGAATGTGTAAAAATGAGATACAGCAATTGTCTTACTGACTGTTCCTTAATTGAAGATCAGGCCTAGAGTGTCGTTTTCTATAAAATAAAGATAATGTTAAGCCCAAATTAATTTTAAACTGTCAGATTGCATCTTATAAAGCCCAAACTACTTTCTACCCTCAAACTAATTTGGGTATATTGAAGAGGTTTAATTGAAAACAGGATGAGAGAAGATAAAAGAGTTTTAAAAACATATTTTTCCTGAAGTTAAAAGGTAGCATTCATTCCCTGTATTTTCATGAAACTTTCTCAAAATGGGTAAAATACTATGTTGTTCAGGAAAAATTGTTAGCTTTGAAATTTACACGTACACACAAACACACACACAAATACACATACAAGCACACACAGACACAGACACACAGTGCTAAGTAAGTATTTTTTAATGATTTAAATATACTATTATCAAAAATTATTTTTAAAAGCTTTTTCCACTGAAAGTTTTTTTCCAATTACTCAAATGTATATGAAGTTTTCTCCTTGCTTTAAATCCATGTGATGACTACACTTAGGTCACTTATTTCAGGTGTCTGTTATATTAGAAATGAAATTCTTCTTCAGTCCACCTCAAATTTAACTCAAAGTATTTCACCAAGGAGAAGTTAGACCTGATTAGAATTTACATTTCTTTGCAGAGAAAACCTGCATAGGTAAAATAAAAGTGTCATAAGGGAAATAAATCTATAATATAACAGAAGTGCAAAGAAAGAAAAAAGAATCATAACTCAAGTTACAGATAATTTGTGAAAAGAAAAATGCTATTTTATAAATAGACTTGAATTTAAATTTTGTATTTACAAAGAGAAATGAGTCATGACTGATAATTTAGAGCTCTCATTTTTAATCTCAGTGACCACAGGCTTACAATGAGTTTTTAAATTATATGTTTTAACACTTAGTATCATAGCATAAATATTAATATCAAGAATTGTATCCTCCATTTATCTAGCATCTTCAATGTTAAAATATCAAAAGATTAAATTGCCTCACCTCTATTGTACAACTCACAAGAAATTCAAAACCAGGTATAGTACACTGCAAACTTATCTCATATGTAAAGCAAAATGAATGATTTATTTTTCAGAATCAAATCAAGTTGAAGTGGCCAAGACAAAATAATTAAATGAGGGAAAGTGTTAAATATTTGCTATAAATAAATGTTAAGTCAAATATGAGAACCATTGCATTAGACAAATCATTTAGAATTTTTGGGATGCTATTTAGAGTTTAAATGTGCTTTAGTACCTTTCTTGTACAAAGTTACCAGTGCAACATGTGATGCTGAAGATAAATGGTGATTAGTTAAGAGTGAGATCTTGAAGATTGTGCCTTTGCATGTAGTGTTTTCCTTTATGAATTACTTTTAATACAAAAATTTAAAGTAACAAGGAAGATCCATCCCTCCAGTCCACCCCAAAAATTGTTTTTAAGATTCATGTGCTTCTTGATTTTCAGAGTTTAAATTAATATTTTGGATTCTGTTATTCTATGTCATCTCACACAATTGTTCATTTCCACTTTTACTTTCTTTCAAATTCTATCCCAAGGAACTAACTGACCAGCAAAAGAGAAGAGTAATTAAATAAATGTCAAATAAATTATTGCACTACAATGCATAACCATAACATTGCTATAACATGTATGCATTGTAGTGCAATGTAGTGCAATTATTTATTTAAAAGTTGATCTCCTTTGTTTATTTAAATGTTGGTCAGTTAGCTCCTTGAACATAAATACTGTATATTATTCATATCCATTATCCCATGCACCTAGTACTATGTCTAGTTCCTTTCAACAATTTTTTTTGGTCTTGTACTATCTTCTCAAAGTTATTTTCATAGAAAAATCCTTAGTAGGCAGAGATCTTTTCTCCTAAATATAATATCATCATCCCAGATAAATAACATATTTGTTTGAAGTCTATTATAAAATGTTTGGATCCCAGAGTTTCTCAGCTACAATTCAAACCCATAATGTGTAGTATCTACCTGAACTACTACATGTTGTCCCCATTGTACTTAAAAATAATGATAAAATAAATAAATGATACTGATATAAAGTTCAAATAGTGCTATGAGTAATAAAATCCCTTTATCTCTTACCTAGGAATCAGAGGTCTCTTCTTTCAGCATCCATGAAGTTATACCAAGGTAATTTATTAGCATTCAAATAAGATAAAGTTCGACTATGCACACTTTTGACATTAATTATTCCATAGATGCATGTTAAGTGTATTTTGTTGAATTATGAATGGCAGAAGTAAAAACCTCTTCAATCATCTACTCAATGCTTCTTATCATCCATTTATACATGAGGAATCTGAGGTTCAGAGAAATTGTCTTAATCTCTGAGGTAATAATTAAAGCTTATATTTTGAAAATCTTTAATGATCCATGTGTAATTATGCTTTTTTAATTTTTAAATTTAAAAATACTTAATGAATTTTCTGTTCATGCAGAAAACGACTATAAATGCATTACTGACACATGATGTCAGTGGTAAGATTTATCATTTGCATGTATAATACATTGACTCCATGATGATATTTTTAAAATTATTTAGAATATTAACAAAGAACAAAGATGTGTGTGTACGAATATATAATCATAATGAGATAAGGTCATATTATGTTATCATATGATATATAAACAAAAGTTCTTTAGTAGTTTAAAATTTCCAAATGATACAGGGTAAGATAAAAGTTTTCCACGTTGAACCTCTAGATGTATATTATACAACATAGTAAATCAATATTATTGGTTTCAATTTTACTGATTTTTAAATTAGTTCATATTTAATTGTAATTTTTTGCATAGTACTGGGGAAATTATTGCAGTTTTCAAAACCCAGGAGCTCACACATGTTAGGTAATGACTCTACCACTGAGCTATATATAATGTAGTCTCAATTGCTCAGATTTTTAATATATGTATGAACATAAAGAATCTATATTTACATTATTTTAAATGTAAGTAACATTGTATTATAAAATTTTGAATTAACATGGAAGTTCACAAGAAAGATTTCTTTGTAAAATTATTATTTTAATTTGAAGATAATATTAATAGATTCAGTCACTTATATGACTGTTTCCTAAATAAAAAAGAATTTAAAAAATCTTAAAACCAAAAGAAATTTCCCAAAGAAATCTCTATATGTACATTGACTTACATTTTAGAAACCCAGCTCTAAATCAGTTAGTTTATGACAGAACAGATAGTTTATTTAAGCCAACGTCGTTGTATTGTGTAATTTTTGATGTTATTGTTACTATTTAGCAAGAGAATAGTTAAAAAATTTCCTCTTTTCTATTCATTGTTGATAAAGTGAAACACTTTCAGAATCTTAAGTAACCTAGTTGTAAGGAATAGCAAATAATATAATATTTGTGATTAAAATGTTTCAGGTTCTCCTGACAAAAAAGCAAAAATATGATTATCGTATTATTATTGACCCTGTATTACATTATACATGAAAGCAGATACATGAAAAATCAATATTCAACTAAATTTGCATAATCTCTTTATTTTCTCATCAAAAATTATAACTTAAACACATAACTTAAACAGTATTCTCACTATTCTCAAACATTTAGTTCATCAAAAGATAAAAGTCATCATTGGTGATATAATCTCACATCCCAGTAATAAGTGCAATTTTCTTTTGGTGTATTTATCCAACGATGTTTACCCCAATACACATTCCCTATGACACAGCCATTTATATTCACATCTCTTTCCATCTCTTTGGTTACTGTATTGATAGGATGGCTGACTAAAGTAAAACATTCCTAAAAATGATTCTTAGTATAAATAATATGGATAAGAGCATATTTTGAAAACCTACATATTTTAAATTGACTTTACATTTTGGAATTTAAACAGTTATTTTTATTAATATGATTTACACCAACACTGATGATGCTTCTCAACAGCAGAGCCAGAAAAAATTGATATTTTCCTGACAAACGTTTAATTGGAGGATTTATTTTCCTCAAAATGTAGTTAACATTTAATCACCATGCTGAAATGCCATTGACTTTCATACAATGTAAATCTTAATAACTGAACCCCGTCAAGAAGACTGGATTGATATGATGTCATGCAGAAGATTATTCTGATGTATATTATATTAAATGAAATCTGGTTTTCTTAAGGAGATAGATAGCTAGATATATAGGTAGAAATGAGATTAATAAGAAAAAAAGTACCTCTTCTGAGTAATAACATATCAGCAACCAAAGTCTTATAATTTTTCTGTGACTCAAAATCTGTTGATTGCCTTTCATTGATGGTTGAAGCCCCAATAGAACTCGTGGAAATCACTAGGAACAGAGGCGCACACCTGTAATCCCAGAGACTCCAGAGGCTGAGGCAGGAGTATCACAGGTTTGACGCCAGCCTCAGCAACTTGGTGAGTCCCTAAGCAACTATATGAGACCCTGTCTCAAAATATAAAATAAAAATGGCTGGGAGTGTGGCTCAGTGATAAAGACCCACTGGGCACAATTCCTGCTAATAAAAAGAATAGAAAAAAAGAACTTATGAAAATAATATTTACCATCCCCCAAGTCCTAAGAGGTGAGTGAAGAAATCATCTGAATGGCCAGAGGGGCTCATTTGTACCCACATTTAGAGAGATATTCAGAGCTTACTCAGAATTAGCCCAAGAAAGTAAGCAGAGGACAACAGTGTACTCTCCAACAGGCCCATTCTAACTCACCAGACCACTTTATGAACCAGGAAACTTCCACTGTCAGATGAATATGTGACATAGATTTCCTGTGATAATCTTCCTCCACACTCTTTCGATAACTATGTAAAAGATAATGGGGATGGGGTCTTCTCTACTGAACTTTAATCATTATAGCTATGGATTTTGGGGGGGGGCAGTGCAGATATAGGAGAATAAAATTCCCTACATGTGCACTGTATACTTGTCTGTTTTTAGCTAATAAAATTCTTTCTTATTTGTTACACACACACACACACACACACACACACACACACACACAAATACACACAAGATGATAACAAATATTAAATGATATGTCAGAAGAATCAGAACAGTATCATATACATATATTACACATCTAGTTTTTATCTAACTTTGTCATAGTTACTGGCGGGAAAAGACACGCAGTTGTTGTTTATCTCATCTTCTATATTCTAGAGATGTCCAAGGAGAAACCATGATATCAAATATCCTTATAAACAGACTAACCAGATCTTCACTTAGTATTTGTTAATGGGAACATCATCGTTGAAATTGTTTTAGTGGAATATGTCCAGTTTGCTTATGGTAAATAAATGGGAATATATTGATATAATTGGTATGACCAACTGAAAAATATCAGAATATATTCTACATTTGCATAAGTATAAAATAGAGATGTTTAATGAGTTAAAGAACTCTCCTTGTGTAGGCTATATTCTATGTGTATTATTTAAAGTCCTCACACTTTAAATCTAAGTCAAGACTTACCTTAGTGCTCCAAAGAAGGAGGCTGACCTTCCCAGACATCTGCATCCTTTCACTATGATTCACAATTTGGTATATTCTTTGAATTTTTAGCAAAGTGTGACACTGGATAAAAATCCCACTTTCATGAAAAGGATTTTAAAATATGATCCTTGCAGTATTTCATACATATTTTGAAAGAGATCTTCTTTCTTTTTGTTCAGAGAAATGATTAATGTTTGTATCCAAGCCATTGTGGTACACAAATGGGAAGACATTTGTTATATAATAATAAGATATAGCAGAATGGCAACTGCTTGCTAGTGTGACCTTAGGTATCTTTAAAATCTTTCAACTTTCTAAAAAATGTTATCTTCCATTTACTGAACCCTTGCAGAGTCTTGACATAGAACATCATTTGTCAACATATTTCATTCATTTATTACAACAAAAACCACAGTCATGTATTACTATCTTCTTTTGATGGGTGAGAAAACTGAGGCTCAGAGAGGCTAGCAAACTATTATTGGGAAGTACCAATGTTAACAAATGAGAGTTCCTCTAAGCTTTCTTTCCAAAATAGTTTTTTCCCAGGGTAACTCAAAATGTTTAAAAACAATGTTTGTATTTCATAAAGACATTGAGATATTTTAGCATATTTAGATAAAAAGTATACAAAATTATATATTAGTCCTTTAAATGTAGAGAGCTCGGTGATTTGTTTTGTAGTTCTGGGTATCAAATCCAGGGCTTCATGCCTTTTAGGTAAGCACTCTACCAGTGAGCAACACCTGGCTGCAGATTTTATTAATTTTAATGCTGTAACTGGAACACAAATGTTTCAAAAAAAATTCTTATGGAAGCACTTTGGTAAAAGCAGAAGGGATTTTTGAATAGATGAAGCAACAAGGTTCCTGTGTGTATTAATTCAATTCCCATAAGATGAAAATATTTGATTTGATCTGATTAGAAAACACAAAAACTATGCTTTTTAAATGTTGTCCCCCATGGCCTCATGAAGGGACATTATCTAATATCATGGAAAATTTTCTCATCATTAAAGTATAATTTTTAAAGTAAAAAATCATGACACCTCTGAAAACATAAAATTAAAATATCGAGTGTCTTATTCAACTCGTTAATTAATGAAGAACAAGTAAGATATCATAGCAACCTCAAAGAACATGTGAATAAACAGGTATTTATAATGTTGGGATAGGATTGTTGATTTAGAAACAAAACTGGTTAATGAACAAAAAGGCCATACAATGTAACATTTATGGTTATCTGTTTCTCTGGTAAGCAATTATTTGTATTTCTATCAGGATGAAGTCTACAAGTCAGGCTGGGGTGGAGCTAAGTGGCAGTTTGGCTTCCTGAAAAGCACAAGGCCCTGGGTTTCATCCACACCACCATATAATAAAAGCAAACAAGAAGACAATAAATGATAAGTTAATCACACCTCTATAGAGGTGTAAAATATCTCAGAATATGGGAAAGTCAAGCAGGGCCCTGCAACTAAAACACATCTTTAATCTCTGAATTATCATTAGCTGAAAAAAAAGTAAAGAATAAAAATTTAAAATATGAAGATATCCTGAAACTCAGATGAGGAGTAGCAAAATAAAGACAGACAATGTAATATAATACTGTTGAAAATAATAAGCCAGAAATATTGTTAAAAACTCTCTTTTTGTGGAAAGTTGCTCTATATGCAAACTTTTCTGTATTTAATATAAATCATTAAAATAAATTATGCTAAGAATTTTACAGAATAATTTATTTAACGAAAGATATTTACAGGCAAAAACCCCTACATTTTCTTTAAGAAAAGAGATGAGTAAATGAATACTGAAAAATCCAGACAGTTTTTTTGGGGAACAAACAATTTAAAATCATTAAATCATTTTGAAATCTCGAATCCCTCATTGTGTGTAGATTATTATCCTCTGAGTTGTATATCTGTATTTGATCTTCAATGAAATGTACTTATATGTAAGTCACAAGAACTGAAGTTTTCAACAATAAATGTAAATGAAAATAGAGAAAAAGTTTAAGTGGGAATTATTAAGAATATTATAGTGTCAAATCTCAAAAAATCACTTGAAGAAAGGCCACTTAGAAATTTTTGGCTTTGAGATGGTGTGAAGATTATAACATTCAAATTTGCTACAATATTAAGGATCACTCAAACATTTTCTAACATTTGGGCTAAATTTTTATTGCACCCTTTTCTAATTATTGATGATATTTGTTTTCCAAATCAAAATAATCAATCTTCAGTATCACAAATATTTCAATATTTAGAGGGAGTATTCATATTATCATGACTTACCTTATTTTTTCCTTTTGTTGATTGTACAAAATATCCAAAATGTTTATTTTCTATTATATGATTACACTAATGTCAAATGTGCTCCTCTTTATCTCACTAGTCAAAGAATGATGAAACCACTTCTTAGAAAAGTTGGAGCTTTTAAAATTATAAAGAATATGTTTTCGATTCAATGAAAATTAGTAGGCAGTAAATAAGATAAGATCATATGATCTTCAATTAAGAGAAAAAATGACAACAGAAACAAAATAACAAGTTATATAAATATAGCCATCATTAAAATGTATTTTTAAATAGCTATTATTAATGCATTTTCAATTAGGGAAAATTAATTTTATAAAAGGAAAATATTATCCCCAAATTGGAATATATTTGAACACAATCAGATGGGCATTATGGAAATAAAGACATAAGTAATATATTAAGTATATTAAAGGACCACAAGAAGATAAAAAAAAGAAATCTGGAGGATACAAAACTTAAAAGAAATAGAGAAGAAGGAAAGAACACTTAGCAGATAAGAAAAATAGTATATAAAAGTAGTATATAAAAATAGTATATAAAGGGGCTGGGGCTGTAGCTCAGTGGGAGAGCAGTGGCCTGGCATGGGTGAGGCACTGGGTTTTGATCCTCAGCACAACGTTTAAAAAAAGTAAATAAATAAAGTTATAAAAATATATTTAAAATAGTATATAAAAAAGTAAAAACAATGTAGGACATTGATTCATTTGCAAATGTGCAAAAGACAATAACTCACTTAAATCCTCTAGTTACCTAGTTTTTGGTTGTTGTTTGTTTTCTTTTCTCTCTCTCTCTCTCTCTCTCTCTCTCTCTCTCTCTCTCTCTCTCTCTCTTTGTTTTTTTTTTTTTTTTTAGGGATTGAACTCACAGGCCCTTAAACACTGGGCCACACGCAAGCCCTTTTTTGTATTTTTTTTTTTAGAGACAGGGTCTCGCTGAGTTGATAAGTGCCTCACTATATTGCTGAGCCTGGCTTTGAACTTGCAATCCTCCTGCCTCAGTGTCCTAGTCACTGGGATTACAGGCATGTGCGACTGTGCCTGGATTTACCTAGTTTTGATTACTAGGCATATTTTATTCTAAAGAGATTTGCTTATTTATACATAATGCTTCTCTGATTTCATATTTTATCAATAGCTTTGGCCATTTAAAATAGTGACAACAGTTATATTCATTCCCATGACCACACATAAGCTTCCCAGATACTTCTGGGGGTTTTGTTTGTTTGTTTGTTTTGCTTTGTTAATTAGAGATAGGGTCTCCCCGAGTTGATCAGGGCCTCCTTAAGTTGCTGAGGCTGACTTTGAACGCATGATCCTCCTGTTTCATTCTCCTAAGCCACTGGGAATACAAGCATGCACCACTCCATCCAGCTAGATACCTTTTGTTCTTATCCAAACAAGACAATTGCTGTGTAAATGCACTGCAATATTTACATGATGCTTATGAACAATAAGTGTTTATAATAAAATGTTTATATTATTTGCTTATATGAAGGACAGTACTGAAAAGAATGTGTTAAAATGTATTCCCATTTAGCTTAAACTTGGCTAACCTACAAGGGACAATGGTACACTATGAATGATATTGGACATGTAGTAACAAAGCACAAAATACAATCTCTCATATTTTAATATAAAACAGATTTTACACTTGCTTAGCATAGTTCATAATTTTATTTTATTCAAATCTTCCATATAGATTTAGTAACAAAAATATTTTCACAATTAGTAGATCCTGCATGCATTCATATATCTAATAATAGGTACATTATTATACCAAGAAGTTATTGGTATTACTTCTTTTCTCAAATACCAAGCAAGCAGTGGGTACAATTTTTTATGGTATAATGTACTTTATTTTACTTAAGTTTGGTTTTTGTTCATAATATTCATGTGTTTCAGATACTTTTGTCATACAATATATCTTTTCACAAAAAACACCAAAGGTAATTTAACTATAAAGTTATTTCATATCTACTGTGTGCTAGGTACTGTTGCCTTTATATTGATTTTTAATCTTTGAAAAAGCATTATATCAGCATCTCCTAATAACACCTATTTAAAGTTCATTGAAGTATAAGGGCAATAGCTAATTAGAAAGTAAAATAAATCCTCAGAATCTCAATCAACTCCAAGAATAAAATTAATGTATGTTTTTCATGTGAATTTAAAAGCTTTTTCCCCTAAGATTTTGTTGTTATTATCAAGTACTTGGTTGTTTTACACATACCACATTGAGTAGTCTTGTCAGTATTTATTAAGTTGTGTAGAGTTATACTCCAGAACTATACAGCCAGCCTACACAAATGTCTAAAAACATATTCCATGCTGCTAGAGGCAAGAAAACTCAACTTTAAGAAAAATATGAGAATTCAAAACAAGAAAGATACTTCTTTAAACCTTTTTCAAACATATAGAATAATTTACATTATATATAGTTTAAACAAAAGAACCAAATAGAGCATTTTCCTAACCACCTTGCATCTTTAACTGGTATTAATAATTCTTGATGTAATTATGCCTTGTGGATGCACACAACAGTGGCCCAGAATCTTGAGAACATGGTTTCTAATCCTGAAATTTGAGCTACCAGCCACCTTGGAACACTACCTTACATAAGAATTTAAAATCCATGGACATAATTTTTCTCATGTGTCATGTAAGATGATATCTAATAATTTGTATTACCTCTACTAACAATTTTAGTTGCATTCCAATTATTTCAGGTTTAGAGTTATTCATATAATTATTTTAGGGTTAAACATAAGAGCAAATCTTATCATCTTAAGCACTTATGTATTGTATTATAAATGTGCACTTATTGTTAAATTAAGCATTAAATATGTTAGACATTAAATGTGAAGACTTTGGTCAATGCATAAGATAAAGCTTCACAGGGATATATTTCTGGATCATAATCCTGGACTCATAGACTCTCAGTACTCTTTATTATTTGTATTATATTAAATCCAAGATTCTCTCATGAGACTTGATTCATTCCTGATTTCTGATAAAACTGCCTTTGGAAAGAATAAACTATTTTATCTTATTTCCACAAATCAGCAAGTGTGTGAAGGGCTGATGAATTAGAGTCAAGCAACAATGCTTTGCATTCCATTATAAACCAACCCTCTGAGTCTTCATTCATTCTATTTAGGTTTTCTTGTTTAACTAGATATTATGTGCAGGCCTCAGTATGGTTATTTAAAGATACATTAGTGTTCTGAAGCACTTACTACTGAGTAACCCTACTTGCACTCTTGTTTCAAAGAGAGTATATTAAATATTTATAATCAGAGTAAACAAAAACTACTGCACCATGATTATGATTCTCTTAAAATAAATTTTATCACATAAGTGTACTAAGCCATCTGTCAGCACTTAGAGATATATTTTTATTTCCAAATTAAAGACAAAATTGTCAACATACTAACATTTTAATATATTATTTTATTCCAGGTACAAATTTTTCTCATTCTGTAGCTAGTATATACTTATGTAGGTAGCTAGTATGGATTTAAGATATCAAATATTAATATCACATTTTGCCTTTCCCTGTGGGTTATGCTCACTCCTAAACTAAGTAGAAGCCAGTGGTGGATTGTTCAGTGTCTTCTGGAGGTCATTATAAAGTTGCCTTTCCTCTCAAGTGGAAGAAGAATGGCCTTAAGCAGAACTATTCTTCAGGTCAGCTCAAGACTTCAGGGTGTGATAGGCAGGTAGAACTGCGTGCAGCAGCTGGGCTGTGCCTTCTGTTGTCTACTCTGACAGCAGCAGCAAGTTTGCTAATTTTAGAATTTCTGGTGAGTTTTCTTCCATATACCCATAAGTTTTAAATAGAGAGGTCCAAGCCTCCTTAGAAAACACCGTGCTGCAGATATCCCAATCTTGCCACTGAGCATCTTCCTTCACAACTCTGTCACCAGCACTCTCAAATTTCCAAGTGGGCTGAAGGGAAATCCTTTTCCTGTTGGATACACCTAGAAAACTTGGATGAATAGACAAATTTGTGTGACTAAACCATCTTCTCTAACTGTAATTACTAATTGTAAAAGTTCATTCATTCTAACTTGGAGAAAAAACAAAATTTAAAAAGGTTGAAAAGTGTACAAGTCTCTAAATCGCATCATAGAAAAGTCATTTCATGATTTTGACCTTGATTTTAAAAAATAATCTATTTCATTTTACCCATTGTACATGCTATGAGATCTATTTCTTGTTTAGATCATGCAAACAAACTTAATCATCCTTTTTGGCTGAGGAGTCTTTTTCCTTATAGGCTTGATTTCTTTGTCATTATTACCTGTGTGTATAGTCCTACTTCTTTAACAGCTTCTGGTCTTCTAAACTAACTTCACCACTGAAAATCTTTTATTACTGGTTTTCTTATAAGTTTCTTGATTCTTAAATGACTATCTAACTTTATTTCTAGAATAGTCTTGACCAACTTCTGGAAAGTAATTGATGGTCTCCTTATACATTCAAGCACTGGTGCTGTTTAGATGAACCATTACTCTAAACTCCACAATAATGCAAACTTCTCATTGTACTTTCATGTGTAGCTAATAAAAAAATAATGCAAACTTCTGGGGCTCTTCCTTGTTTTAGCTAGGTCCTATGTTTGTCCTGTGTATTTGTACTCTACCTAATTTCACAGTTTGTTTTTCTAACTAGTCTTGGATTGACAGTTATTATATGAAGTTTCTGCAACCAGTGTGGGCAAATTAGCAGGTTCCAGTGAGGAAAGATAGGGGATTAGAAAAATAAAGACTCACATAATCAGATTTTGAAGATAACAGCTAGAATCTGATGGAATGATCCTCTTTTATGGAGAAGCAGGTCTAAAGAATCTTGCCAACAATATTTTATATGTCACATTAATCAGACAAAAGATTATGCAAGCATTATTTTTTGTATTCATGAAAGGTACAGAGTTAGCAACATTAAGTAGCTTGTTGTGCACTTACATTCTACAGTTGCAATGAGCAATGTTAGGAGCTTTGTATTGTTCTCAAGAAGTCCATTGTTTAAATTTACTGTTATGTGGGCAGGTTCAGGAGCGGCAGAGCTGGTGAAACATTGTGATTTTCTAGCAAGAGAATTTCTTTATTCCTAGGAGCTATGTACAGAGATCAAGGTCAAGCCTGATAAGACTCTAACACAGAGCTTCATCATGCAGTACATTACCATAGCAACTAGGCATCCTGCACTTTGCACAGAAACTTTCCCAGACACCAAGCATGTCACAGGCAAAAATCATCAGAGATCCCAATCTCAGACACTGCTCTCCTATTCTTTGTCCCCACTCTCCACATGAAGTCATTTGGAAGACTTTCAAGGTCAGCAGCTAAGATGGACTATGTACCTAGTTGACTGCATTCATGACCAAATGAATGTGCAAAGAGGAAGCAGCATGGCATTCTGCTTAAGAAGGTAAGGTTTCAAATCAAGTTGCCTGGGGTTCTATTCCTGGTTTCAGCACTTTCTAGGTATAAATGAAGAGCTGTAAGTGACCTTGGGAATGTTTCCAAATATATGTTCTTCTGTAACTTGCAAAATGTCCAACTTGTATCATCTGTAATATGTTAATATCCTTCATTGTAATGAGACTCTTTCCCCTTCTGTATCTACAAAAATATGTCTAGAAAACTCTTTTAGAATTTTTATTAAATATTTATTAAAAGGCCATTGGATAGCAAGGTCTTCTTCAGACCAACATTCCAAATATATTTGGAGATTTTTTTTCCAGAGATAGGGTCTCACTGTCACCCAGGCTGGTACAGTTGTGGACTTAGGTGAGTCTTCAGCCTCCTGAGTAAATAGTACTATAGGTATGTTCCACTATACCCATTTGCAATTTGATCTATGTTAATGATACAGTGTTATCCCCCTCTTTGAATAATGTTTACATGACCCTCTTGGATCTTAATTATTAAATGTTTGAATAAAGTAACATCAAAGTAGTGGAAAAGTACTATAAGAAGAATTAAAAGTCCACATTTTTATTGACAGTTCTCAGAATATTACTATCTTAGATGTTTAAATGAAATAATGCATCTAAAAATTCTTCAGAAATTTAATAAAATGTAATTGGTATCTGTTAGAAATTAGGCTAGCTTGTTGAACAAAAAATTAAAAATAAAACAAAATTCAAACAACCAGTATGTAAAAGCAAATAACCTCCATAGAGAGGTTTGAATGAGATAGAAACATATCCATAATTCAGGTAATACTGCTGGGCATGTGAGCAGATTGACAGAGTGATTGTCATTCAGGTAATTATGCACGGTTAACAGTGGCTAGCAAAGTCATCCTTAGAATTACCTCTGTTCTAACCACCAAGCAAGACAAAAGATAATAGAAGAGATTCCATAGGAAGATTTTATGGTCCAGACCTGCAGCAGACGTGTATGACTTTTGCTAATCTTTCCATTGGCTGTTATATTGTTCTATGGATAAAAATAAATTTGGTGGAGCCTTAGAAATAATCTCTAGCTTTCAATTCCATGAGTTCAATCTCTATATAATCCAATCCCATTAACTTTGGAAAGAAACATCTCACAATAACAAAATTCAATAATCAAAGGTTAGATTTAACAAAATAAACTAACATGGTAAAATAACACAGCACAATGTTCTCTATCTCTGGCAATATATCATGACTATAATTATACTAATTTATTAAGAAAAAGTTTAAATGTGTCCAATATTTGTTGCTATTTCTAATCTCTGCTGACCATTTAAATTATGCAATAACTTCATACAGTTTTTAATTTTTTTACAAATTTTCATAAAAATTTTGTTACTAAAAATAATGTATAAGAGGCATTTCAATTTACCAGAAAAAAGTGATGAATTATTTAGGCAAAGTTGATAGGTGTATAAATGTTTAGTCATTAATAGTTTAGTCACTAAGTCAGACCTGTCACAAATAAGATTTGGTATTTTAAATACTTAAGTTTGTAAAAAGAAATAAAACATACTCTAGAATGGAAATTTTATCTTAAAAAAAATAAAAGCTAAATCTACCCAAAAGCATTTGTATGAAAAAGCATACCATAATTAACAAAGTAAAATGTAAATTGATGGAAAAAAATATCATTTAAACTCTAGCCCAGAAAAAAATTGATATCCTTAATGTAAAAATCTTTGAAGATGTGAAGAAAAAGATTTGAAAATCCTGTAAGATAATTATATAAAAATAGGCATTCAATGAAAAGCAAATATATTTGATCAGTTCTCATAAAATTATATTATACTATAATAGATAAATACATTGTATGGTAATGTGACACCCTATTCACAGTTATCAATATTTAGTATAACAGGAGCACACACGTTTATTACAATATTTGTTTCTAATACAAACAAACTTAAAACTGTTTAAATAAGAAAATAAGTATGATGTGCATATTCATACTATGGAGTATACTGCAGCCAGAAGACATGGATTAGAGTTTACTAAAATTTTCTCAGAGAGATTGCACTGATTTTTTTTATAATATCCATACCAAAAATTTATTTTCTACCATTTAAACATATGATTTCAAACTGCAATTAACTGCAGTTAATAATTGCAATAAAACTTATTGCAATTATTAGTCTACATTTTTGAATTTTCATAATCCCAAACATAATCTAAATTATCAAGACTTCAACTGGAAAACACAGATTTTCACTAACTATTTTAATCTTTTTTTATTATTTTCTTTAACTTTAATTTTATTTTTTAATTTGTTCTAATTAATTATACGTGACAGTAGAATGCATTTTGACACATTGGGAAGGATAGCACTGATATATTTTTAACTATGAAAACAGTCATACAGAGAATTGAGTTTAATTTATTTCAATTTGGCAAAATCAATACATTTCTATCAAATGAATAGGTTAAAGTGTGAGTATCTGAGTTATTATGTACTTATTTTGTATGTGTTGTGGGCAGTTTAAACCTGAAAACTGCAAAGTGAGTAAGAAATACAAAAGTAAATTCATGTCAAAATTTTTTTTTCTATTATATTTCCAATGCTGTGAAACATTACCACAAATGCAATGGTTAAAATACCATAATTTATGTGTTTCAGTAGTGGGTTAATTGGATCTGCTGCTTAAATTTTAGCAGGCTGAAATCAAGATTTGTTCACATGTATAATTTCTGGTACTTAGGATTCATTTGAAACCTGTGCCATGGCTATACACAGAATTTAATTCTTCACAGTTCCTGAAGATTTCATCTTCCCATTCTCCCTTCTTCTCTTCCTCCCTTTTTCCTGCTTTCCTTTCCTGCCTGCCTGCCTTCTTTCCTTTGTCCTTTTCTTCCTTCTTGAATCTTTTGTTGGCTGTCATCTGTGGATTCCCTCAGGTGATAAATGCTTACCATACTTCCTTGTCACACCACCCCATACTCAGTTTTTAATATGGCTGGCAGAAGAGTTTCTCTCTGATGCACTACCTTCTTTAACAATTTACATTATTAGTTTAGCTCCACCCAAATAATCTCTTTGGGTTCACTCAGTTATTATTCTAATCACAGAAGAAAAATATGCCTATTCACTAGCTGGGTTCACACTCAAGGGGAGTGGGTTATAAAAGATGTATATATCAGGGGACAGGAACCTTGAAGGGCCATTTTATTCTCCCTAACACCAAAACAATTTAAATAGTATGATTCAACTTTGGTAGTAGCCTGTGGGGTGTGTGTGTGTGTGTGTGTGTGTGTGTGTGTGTGTATGAAATAATGACCATGTTGTTCAAAGAATTAAAATTACTGTTTTTCAGATAATTACTCCATTCTACCCTATGATTTTTATATAGTATAAACTTCTGTTGTTTTATGCTGAGTTTCTATTGTTTATAAAATCAGGACTAAGGTATTTTTTTCTATTAAGAATACAAAATTGTTCTGTGTGTTGTGCCTACATTTAGATTATAAATACATATTTTAGGCAATTGTTCAGTGAGTATAAATGGAAACATTGTGAAGAATATACTTGGTTAAGTTTTTCAGACATATAGTTATGCTGAAATTTGAGTTTAATTCAGAAAAAAATAAATTTTAATGATATCAGTTTTCTTCCACATCCAAAATTTTATTTTTTGTTCATTAGTATAAAAGCTCGCAGCACCACTGACTCTTGGTCTGTTTTAATATTCTTTAGCAGAGTGGTGTTTTATGTATTAGTTCTTTAAAACTGTGACCATGTTTTTTATGAGCAGGTAATTTGTACAGATGTATATAAAATTTTGTTTGTATGATTTACTATTTATTTGTAAATTGAGTAAATTTCAGTGTTCAGTGTATTTAATTTTTCTCACTTTAAATGTATTATAGTTATTCAAGTTGGATCTTTGATAGCATAAAACATTTAAGGATTCTTTTTGTAAGAAGTAAACTTGAGGATTAAAATAATTTTGAGGAGCTGAAATGATCCATCTTCCTGAAGTGGAAGTATAATTCAGTTTTTAAGTAGAAGATTGTCTGTAGGAGAATTGTGTGTGTGTGTGTGTGTGTGTGTGTGTGTGCCTGTGTGTGATTGTGTGTATATGTGTGTCTCTTAGATATTTGGATAGATAAAACCATGTACTGAATTCATATGTTGTAACCTAATCCTCAGTGTGATACTTGGGTTCTAATTTTGTTATGAGGTTATAGATTCCATTAATGGGATTAATGACCTTAGAAAAATAAACACGAGTAATCTCTTTCTCCCTTTTGTGTGATGATTCAGGTAGAAAGTATTGTCTGTACTGTAATATTTTTGCTGTTCTGAGTTAGTAGTATCGGGACAGGCTAAACATTCACTACAAAGACCATGCAGTGTCCCTAGACCTAATTCTTTCACTGGGTCTGGTTTTGTAAATGCTGGTGATAAACCAGGTCTCATTTATTATATGACCATTTTGTGCTGTCATTTAATAGCTACTATTCTAGGTTATCTCATACTGACCTTAAGAAAAATGACAATATATTTTATGTAATAACTTAGAAAGAATTGGTGATAATTTCAGACTCGTCTAAAGAATTTATAACCAAAATAGGAAATTTTTTTTGACAAACTAACAGTTGGTATGAATTGTCTTATAAAATCACTGTTTTGGGGAGTTTTCTTAGAAAAAAAAAAAAGGAAGCACTGCCTCTGTAATGAAGAATGGAGCCCTCATTGAGAAACCACTCAGGCTGGTATGATCATTTCGGACCTCCACAATGCATAATAATGAAAAAAATGTGTGTTAATCTAGCCAGTGTGGTAATTTGTTAAGGGACCTCAAAATGACTGAGACAGAAAGATAGTTTCTGGATGAATGGATAGATAATAGCGCAATAAATAGATATTTTTTAAACTGGAATTGTATTTTCTGGTTTAATTTTAACATGAGTCTTGTATTAACTTCAAACTATATTTAAAATTATATGTTGCTATTTCATGATATAGAAAGAATTTTTGAACAATTGCTTTAATATGCTCAAAAATCATTCTCTGCTCCTTTGTCAACTGCAACACCAATTGTGTTTTAGGAAAATACATGGAGATACTTTGGAGGCTGTTAATCAAAATCCCTATGCTTCAAATGTCAAGGGATGCAAGAGACCAGTCACTCATTAGTCCCATCAGGTTTGTCCGGAAAGCTCCTGCAGGTTAACACAAAAGCTGAAAACCATTAGAATTCATTCTTCCATGGTGACCCCATGGCACCCTGTCCATTATTTACTGCTTCTCTTGTTCCTTTATTTTATGAGAAGCCTGACTCTTAAGTTTTTCATTCATTGATACTCAACTGCCTTTGCACATATGTTTCCATGAACTGAAATGAGCATCAGTGTGAGGTTTTCTTTTCCCAAGAGCTTGTACATGTTAAACGTATTTTATTCTTTTGTTTCCTTATTATTTATGAAAATTACTAAATAATACTAGCATTTCTCTATCCCCAAACATGGCAGATATGACTGCAGCTTGTTTGATTATACTGGTTATTTTTAAAGTATGCTTCAGGATATTTTATAAACATTCAGCTGCATTACAATCTTCAAATGAGTCCCTGAAGGAAGCTTTCAAATAACTTGTGTTGTCTTTTTTTATATCATACCATTCCATAGATGTATCACTTAGTAAATATAATGGTGCTTCATTTTATTTCAAAAGACTAGAAAGAATAAATGTCCTTTTGAAAAATAATGTTACACCTAAAATCCAACTGAGAGTATTCCAGATTTTCTCAGGGGCATCTTAATGGATACCATTATTTAGCTTCAAGCAATTTTGCAATCAAGTCACATATAGCAATGACATTATTTAAATAAGAATTAAACTATGAAGGCAACCGCTTTTGAAAATGAATATGTCACTAGCTCTCTGCTAAGTCATTATTTTAGCCAGACTATACTATAGAAAGGAATATGAATCTTTCTTTTTATAGTTCAGGATGATGTAGCCATTGACAATGGAGCATTGACTTTATATATTATCAAACAAGCATGAAACAAGCAAGTCCTATCATATAAATTGTGGAGAACTTATTTTTATCATACTGTACTTCTTATTTTTGCTATTTTATTTAGCACTTCTCATAAGTTACTGGGTTAATTGAAGAAAGTACTAGAATCAAGATTGTTGAAATCTAATTCAGGTTCAGGCTTTTGTTGATATACTTAATCTTGATTTACTTGTCCTCATCTCATAACTTTGAACTTTCTTTTATCTTTTATCTATCTTTCTGAGAAAAATATTTTATGAACATATCAGTCATAAAAAATAAATTTTATAAAATGAATGGATTCAGGAAAAGAAATGCATAAACCATTGCACATTTTATTTTATACCATGTATCTCCTCCATCATTTGCTGGCATCATATTCAAATGCTACTTAAAGTAAGACATGTAACAAAAGACTGAAGTACATTGGCAAACCATGGCTTAGAACATTTAAAAGTCTTCAGTTTTCAGTTATATAATATAAAGTTTTAATAATACATGTCATGAAAATAGACAGTCAGTGTGCAGTTTTTCTGAATGAGAATGCTAAATTCAGAAAATACATTTATTTACTAATCTTCCTGGGACTTGTCTAGAAACCTCCTAGAATGTCAGTATGGTTAGAAACCCAAGGCATGGAATAAGAGAGAAAAAATGTTAAATAAATTTAGATGATAAAATGGGATAGGAATTTTGAGAACTCATTGCAATGGCCTTTTCTCCCTCTGGGTTATAAATTCTGCTTTATTGGTAGTTTCAGTATTTAGAGAAGTATATGTTTGGGATGTCAGAATACTATGCTAAAACACAATATAGTCTAATAATTATATGTACTTTCTATGTGATTAAAATATCTATAATCCCACCCAATAATCAGAGTAAGAACCCTATTCCTATGGTTCCATCAAACAGTCTTCTGTGTACTACACATTCTTCAAAAAAAGATGCCTTTTGAAACGTGCTTAAAGAATTTTTCACTGCATACATTACTGTTTCCTTATTTAGTTTTTTAATGAAAACCCAGAAATATTTAGATAACTATATTTACAAAACTATGAGGCAAGTAGATGTCATGATTTCCAGTTTTCAAGTTGAAGTTTATGTGAATAATATTTTTTACTAATAAAAATTCAGAATGTTCCTTTTTATGGCATCGCTCTTGATAGGCTGAAAAATGACTGATGTAGTCTCAGAAAGCATGTGTTATAATATAGCTTTATGATTCTTCAGTGATATGACAGAGTATCCCCTGAACCAAGCTAAACCTGCAGCCAAGAAAAGGTGATTATGATGCCATCAGAGAAGCCTTTCAAACCTAAAGGCAGACAATTCTCTGTTAATGCTACAGGAATCTATCTGAAGGACACACATGTTTCACTGTAGCGTATGTGTAAATTGCCAGCATGAGTAAATATCTGCAAAATACAGGTACAAAATCTAGTTTAAAGAGGAGCAATGATAGAGCAACCAAAGAAGTCACTCAGACATTGTAAATCATGTAAAATAGGTTACATCCCAGGAGGCTATACAAAGTTCTTTATTATAATATTTTAGTTGCTATCAGTGTTTAATATGATACAAAAAGCTAGTTTGATGAATTAGATTAATCTCATATGAGGCTATGGGAATATGGGTTAAATGGAATTAAACAAAAGCCTAGAGGGGTTATTAAATGCCAACTTATAATTGGTATTGAATTGTTGACAACTGTTTTTTTTCTATTTCAACTGCATAACATGGTACTAAGTACAATGTAATGAGTTTAATGCAAGTTCAGGAGCTTTACTATAGTAGTACTTTATAACTCTTTGTGATTTACATTAATTTGCAACATTAAATATTAAAGATAACAAGATTAATATACTATACTGTTAGAGTCTGTAAACAAGTAAGGATGGCACCTGGCATTTTGCAAAAGGGAGTGGTTTGTGAAGTAACACCAGTGAGTCATTAAGTGTGGAGATTTCTTATTGGTTGACTGCTGTATCTAGTTTATGTTAATTAAGATAAGCTGTATGGAATGTATATATACCGCTCCTGTCCTACAATAAACGGCTCCCTCTCCTGCTGTATGGATCTACACAAGTTCTTCGTCACCCCCTGGTTATTTTGCTGCAACCTGACTGCAGCACTATATCAAACCAATAACACTTTAAATATATACAAACTTTATTATTTTGCATATGATTTTTATTTTAACTAGATTAATTACTCCTGGGAATTCTCAAAAGTGTCTATTAACATTTATCCTAAATAAAGACCCAGCTAGAATGTGGAAGTGACTTCCTACATATATTTCTGTCCAGGTAAAGTTTTTATATATTGTTATTTTTCAGGAAAAATAGCAGAAAGAGTAAGTCTGATGACTATCTTTGTAATTGTGTTTCTAATCTCACTTGGTATGTATCAGTGATATATGAAGCATGATTAAAGTGTAAGTTATGAAACTGAAAAAAGGAGTAAGTAGAAAGAAGATGTGATAACCATTTTGTTCTTTCCCTCTGAAAGGTGGTGTTGGACCTTCTGCGTCTTTGAGAGTAAGTGTTAAAATTTGTTTATGATGGTTTATGATCAGCCCAGTTCTCCAGTCAGGAGAAACCGTACCAAGCAGCGTACTCTTCACTTTTTGTAGCCGTGCTTTGAAATCAATGAGTCTCTCACACTTAGTTTTATTTTATATCAGAGAAGAGTCTCCTGCAAGCACAATCTGTTTGCTCTGTCACATGAGCCATTCTTGAAATTAGGTCAGAGTTCATTACGCTGCTAGTGCCTCCTTTAGGCACAGGCGCAGAGGAACATAAAAGTTAAATCTTAGCTTGAGGCACAGAGAATGGATTTCAGTTTTGTAAGGAATTAGAAATTGCGTTAGGATAGCTAGATTTCACACAGATAGGAAATAAGTGTCCTCGAAGAAAAACTAGCTAGTAGAGGGAAAGAGTGTAAAGTAGTAGAAGACTTCTGGGAGAGCGACAAGCACACAAAGAGAAGGAAAATGACCAAGAGGTGTTTCATTGGGAGGGGATGTTCTGAGAGCATGTCGACACAAAAAGCGAATGTGGCACTAGTAGTCTGGCAGAAACTCAGTGTCTCACCAGTATTGCAAAAGGAGATGCCTTTGAAAAAGGAAGTTAATATTGAGCATATGTGGAAAGCACAAAGGGCAACAAAATACATAAAATTTGTAATCATTCACACTCCAGCATAAGAATGACATTATGAAAGTAAATAAAATTTGACAGAAAAAAAAAAGAAGTGGAGAATCAATAAGCTGCTTTAGAAATACTTCGGTAATAAAAATCTAGAACTCAAATTACTCTTCTTTCAGAAAGTAGACATTAGTTTCACGTAAGAAAGTATGTTATGCATTTTATTTGTACACATAAATGTGTATTTTTTTCCTGCTGAATACAAATGAATTAAATTCAATTGTTTTTCTTGGTTAAGGACAGAAAATAAAATAAACCAGTACCCTAGGCAATTTTCATTTTCCTGTGATTTAAGTGTTTACAAAATGAACATCACATTTTTTGTTTTGTTTTTGTTTATTGGAGTCAAGGATTCATTAGGTACATAGGGCATAAACTTCTGAACTATCTTTTCTATCTGTTCGTTATATATCATCTACTTACCAACCTACCTAATCTACCTACTTGATTGTTGTTCTAATTTTATTAGATACATATGTACATAAAATATATGTGTACATATAAATGAACATCTACTTATGATTAAATTATATGTGATCTACGGAGGCTGAGGAATTTCCCAGTACTAGTCCCTATAAAACTTAAGAGAAAGATTTGAAAAGCTTCTGAGGTCTCTGAGGTTGACTTACAGATAAAATTGTACTCTTATTTGATTTACCTTAAATTTTCTAATTTCTCAAAAATGACCCATTTAAAATTGTCCATAGAAACATACTGAATGCTTTCTTTGGTTAAGAAACTATAAAGAAGCGAGGCTTGGTGGCACACATCTGTAATTCCAGCGACTCAGGAGGCTAAGGCAGAAGGATGGCAAGTTCAAAGCCAGCCTCAGCAAAAGTAGGGTGCTAAACAACTCAGTGAAACCCTGTTTCTAAATAAAATTAAAAATTGGGCTGGGAGGTGGCTCAGTGGCCAACTGCCCCTGAGTTCAATCTCTACATGTATATAATACCCCACATTTTTTGGAGTCTAACATATTAATTGATTGTTAGCTTCCAATCCAAACATTAAGGCAAGTAACTAAGCTTGTTTTCTTCATATGTAAAACAGACCACATAGTAAAACGAATCCCGAGGTAATATCTAATTGAAGTAATAAATGTAAGTATTTAACATAGTGCCTGAATGTATAAAGTACACAATATTATTATTATTAGTAGTAGTAGTGTTGGATGATAATATTCATATGTATATATTTACAGAGCTATGCAAAATTCTAAGGCAATCAAAATTTCATAACTTTTCACTCAATGTGGTAGGGAAGTACAGACGGAGATAGTTTCAGACATTTGAGGAGGCTAGTTAGATGAATAGGTGAGATAAATAGAGTAGGAACAGAATGTTGAAGGCTTCATCAGCAGAACTAAAAGGTAAATAGTGCCACAGAAAAAAATTAACACACCTGGATTCTGCAATAACAGGTATGTAAATTACCTTGGTTGCAAAGCAAAATTAATTGCTTTAAGTCAAATATTTTGTATAATAAGTAAATGTATTTTGAATATTGAATTTTTATTTGTGCTTTACTAAAATGTCATATAGCATGTTTGATAATGTGTGTTGTCATCAAAGATAGCTGAGACAATGTTCTAATTGTTTCAACAATCAGAATTGAATTTTCTAAAATAATTTTCAGTATGAGATGTTTTTGAAAATAGGTCACTTATCTTTGCACTGTTTCCTATTCCCAAAGTAAAAGGAAAGTTCATATTTAAACTTTTTGCTTGCTGACATTTCTTTTTCCTGTCATTTTGAAACTCTTCTAAGACATGCCCAGAGGTTTTATTGAAATTCATTATATTGTGGAAATTGAACTTGGTCAGGAGCAAAAATTAGAAAATAATGCTGAGGATTGGAAAATTTTTGGAAATTTATAATCTTATAAAAGTTTGTAGACACTGTTAAGAATTTATGTTCAGCAGTCTGTGTCAGATAGTCTTTTGTGAATATGATATAAAAAAGCCTACTTGTTTCTTCTGAGTTAAAGCTGTATCATATTCCCCTTCTCTAAACTCCAAATTAAAAAAAAAAAAACTTTAGAGAAGTTTGCTTCTCCCTGGTTTGCACTGTTGTGTAGCATTCATTGCAAAAGATTTAAAGTTGAAAATAAAATTGAGAAGTATTGATTTATCCTAGGCTTGGAGAGAGTAGTTCAGTAAAACAGAATCATATGATAGGATATTACATCTTTTTTGTAAAGTGGCAATTTCTTTCTTTCAACCAAATACATTAGTTGAAGGAAATGTGCTCTAAAAACAGCTGTAAATAAACCTATTTTTCAAATTAAATTAAATTTATTTTAAATTGATGTAAAATATAAAAATTGTACATTTTATTTGGTATGATGTGGTATTTCAACACCTGAAGTAATTCTTAGTTTACAATTTAGAGATTGTTTTCTGTTCTTTTAAATTCTGGCACACTAGAGAGTAGTGTATAGATTACTAATATTATGTAAGTAGGCTCTAATGTTTATGAAAATTTAGTTAAAATATCATTTAGATTCTTGTATTTTCCCTTTGTAATAAACATACTTTGACGAATGTACATTGATCAGCTCTTGTGATTTCTTTGAAACTGAGAAGCTACCGGCACTAGCCTTTGAATGCTTAAACAGAACAGTTCTTGGCAAATTATGATGATTACTTACCTCTAGTAGTCCACACAAAAGATGGACATTCTCTAAATGGCCTCATGTCTTTCATATAAATACATTTAAATTCAATCATCAGTGAATACCTCAGATTTTTAGATAGGATACTGACTATTTTTCTTCATGAATATATTTTTGCAAAGAGCAACTGCTGTTGGAATCTCAGTAGTCATACTCAAAATAAAATATGTATGAACAAGTGAAATGACCACCTAGTACTAAAAACAATATTTAGGCTGGAGCTGTAGCTCAGTGGTAAAGCGATTGCTTTGCAAGTGTGGGGCACTGGGTTTGATCCTCAGCACTACATAAAAATAAATGAAGGTATTGTGTCCATCTAAAACTAAAAAAAAATTCAAAAATATTTATGAAATTATTACTCCTCTAATGAGGGGGATCATAGCTACATTTTGAGTCAGTAAAACTGCAAACAGATAAATATAATAATATGATACTAAGAAAATCATGGGCCACAGATACTAAAGGAAGAAAGATGTAATAAAGGTGAAAGCTGTCATGAAAGTGGAAGGGAGACTATTAGAGAAACAAAAAGTAGAAGGTGAACAGGAGGAAACATGTGAGGAAAGAAAGAGGGGTGATAGGAGTATAAATGATTAAAGTATGTTTTATGCATATACAAATATGCTACCATGAAATCCATTACTGTGTATAGTTGATCTACAATAATAATGGAAAGAACATGTAAAAATAATGATTTCATTTCTTGAATCCATTAAAATTAGTTTTAATGGATTCCTTGAATCCATTAAAATTAGTTAGCAATTTAGGAAAAACTAAAGCAACCAGAGGTTAATCCAGGGTGATTTGTTTTGACTGAAATAATGATTGAACTATGCAATATTTGTAAGAAAACACTCTGCATTTTTATGACAATTCACTGTACACTGTATATTTACTTCCTCAACTAAACTAACAAGGAAACTTAACATCAATTATAATGAAGGAGTAATAAGAAACTTCTTTAAGTCATTTAGGATGGAAATGTTTTTATATGAAACCTTCAAAATCTTCCCTTAATTTCAATTATCCAAACACTGCTCCATTTTCCTTGGTTTCTATCAGATTATGTTTATGTACAGTTCATGTTTTCAGACTTTATCTTCTCATATAGTCCTACCTATATGCTTATTTATATTTCTAGCATGTTCAAAATACATAAAAACTTTTATTAACATCTTTATTTAGTTGTTAATTAGACATTTCTGTTTAAGAAGGCAACATATAATTCCCAATCTATACCTCCCTTTTTCTTCAACAGTATGTGTCATCCACCATGGATCAACTAAAATCAAAATTCAGTGGGTATAACTGTTCCTGTCTTTACCTCTACCTAGAATATTGTCTGGTACTTCATTTGTCCCTGACAGATATATATTAAATATCATAAGAAATATTTAATTATGCTTGGGAAAAACATAAAGTAGAAGTTGTAAACTAATCTTTATCAAGTATATTATCATCATAAGAATTTCACATGTATCAATTCAGGTGCATATTTAATAACCAGAAAGTTTACAGTTTATAAATGTATTTACAAAATGTATTTGCATGCTTGCTTATATAACTACCTCAGGAGGATCCTGAAGATTATCAGCTTCATGTAGGTGAGAAGCAAGTCTTCTTTCTTACTTTATCACGGCACCTAGTTCTTATCACAAAGGAGATTTTTAATGAAGGTTTCTGGAACTTGCCTTTGTAAAACATTGACAATACATATGCAAAAGTCTGTCTAAAATTGATAGTTTATATTGTGAAAACATTTATAACTTTCCTTCCTTGTCTTCTTACTTAGCAATCATCAGCTTTTGTGTTTGGTGGTTATATCAATTGATTTAATCCAGTATGATGAAAGAACCCTAAATTTTGGGACCAGTCTTAGATAAGTTTGCCAATGCCAGAACTGGTTTCATTGGAAAAGGCAATGAACTTTTTTTTTTGTTTGTTTGCTTCTTCATATAGTAAAGAGATTTAGGGTAGAATATCTCAAAGATATACTAGAGGTCTGACTCTTATTATTTTCTTTCTTTCAACTTTTTTTAAATTTTAAGATGCTTATGTGACCAGAATTTCCAATTTGAGTCCTGTGTCAATCATTTTTATCTGATGTATGGAATTAAATAGTATACCTCAAATCCTGGACTCTATCTTATCTATTCATGCCATTGATCTCAGAGGAGCCTATGCCATAGAATATAATAAATCAGCTCAATTTTTTGTCACTCATGCAAATAATTCAACTTATATCTCACTCATATTCATTGTTGTGTTAGGGTTCTCTAGCAAAACCCAACCTATAGATTATATGTGAGTATATGCATGGATGTGTGTGTGTGTATCTCTATGTGGGGTGATTTATTAAGTTTGACTTACATAACCAGAAGCTAGATAGTTGCACAGTGTCTGAAGAGCTCAGGAAATCAGTCATTGCTCAGTTCAAATAGCTGGAAGCCTTAGAGCCCTAGAAGCTTCTTGGAGATTTCACTGGTATGAGTCCATATTGAAAAGCTGGAAAACTTGATTCTGATGTACATAGGCAATGACAGCATCAAAATCACAACTATGCAAGAAAAATCAAGCTTCTGTGTACTTGCAACAAAGCATTGTCCTTCCACTTTTTCTTCTATCTGGGACCCTAGACTATTGTACAATGTGGTCCACATTCCAGGCAGGTCTTCATCTCTGAGTTCACTAAGCCACATGCCAATAGTCTTCAGAAAAAAAAAAAAACTTTAGGGACACACACATAAAAGTACTTTACCAATTTTTTAGGTGTTTCTCAATTCAGCCAAGTTGATGAACAGATTAACCATCACAATTATGATTATTGATGAGCATCATGCCCTTGTATTATGATGAGTAATTCAAATTAAACAGAAACAATATTTCCAGAGAATCACTTTCTCTATAACACTTTCTCTATAATCTTGTTAAAGTCATCCATGTCCATCTCCACCTGTCATTCTCTCTCACATTGTGTTGATTTGCTTGCTTCATAGTTTTATCACAAACAAAACTATCTGTTATTACAGTGCTTATCCTCTGCCCACCTTCCATTGTGACCCGAAGTAGAGCAGAAGATTCCTGTTAACAGAGACTTCCTATGAATTTTATAACCATAGGATCTCATTATCTAATAATATTTAAACAAAGAATAAATAAACTATTCTAAAAATTTCTCAATGCTGTGGAGAAAATTGATAAGAAGAAACTACACATAGGCAAGTAATATTTGGGGAGGGTCTGGGAATTGAACTCAGGGTCACTCAACATCACTGAGCCACATCTCTAGTTCTATTTTGTATTTTATTTAGAGTCAAGGTTTCACTGAGTTGCTTAGTGCTTCACTGTTTCTGAGGCTGACTTTGAAATGGAGATCCTCCTGCCTTAGCCTCCTGAGCCTCTGGGATCACAGGCATGTGCCACTGTGACTGGCTAGGCAAGTAAATTTTTAACAAGATGATTTTGGACAACATTCTTACATAAGGCAAACTAAGCCACAACAAAATAAAACACAATACACTTTCAGAATGCATGACATGTAATTTAGAATATCTTTTGATTTTATACATTATCTATAAAGTAGGTAGGAGTCGGAATATCTATAGTCAGTGAATAATGTATTAAGAATGGTGCCAGTCAATATACTGAAAAAGGGAATTGTACTCACCAATGAGCTCTGCACTGTCCAGTAACTGTGCATACCACTGTCACACACCTTTCACAATTATGTGTTGCAATTACTTGTTTACTTCTCTGTATTCTTGTTAGACTATGGTCTTCCTGAGGGCAAATAAAGGATATTTTTCTAACATCATCCTGGTGAAAGTGTGTTTTCAAAATGGTGTGTTTTTAACAGTAATGATAAAGAAGCAGTGTAGAACAGGCGGAGAACAGGATTGTAATCATGACCATGAACATGGCAAAGACTGCCCTTAGAAATATCTTGTCCAGGCTTTCCTGCAGTATGCTACTGTCAACATATTCCCCTTAAGGTAACATTATTCTGTTCCTTTCCCTCCCATTTTTTTTAAGAGATGTTACACTCTGGTCATGTTTCTTAGTCCAGGTTTCTGTGTGGTTGTGGTTTTGTTCATGTGTATTTGTAAGCACACAGGAGAGCATATGTGTGTGGTTGGCTGGCTATGTGTATCTACATCTGTATGTATTAATATATCTTTCTGATGGTTTTTAATCTCATTATTATGAACAAAAGTTTTAAAAATGTGAAAGCAGAATATGTGAGTAATTTCAGACACAGAATTCTTTACTTCACATAATTATTTAAATTAAAACAATAGGCTTACAGGAGTCATTGATTTTGAAAACAATTAAATATTCTGACTAAGCATTAATTTATTCTGTCAGTGATTTAACAAAGTATCACTCCTACTCCATATTAATAGCTTGTTATCTGATTTTAATTAAAAAATCACAAGTGATGGTATTTATTTGAACATTTAAACTATTTCAAAAATATTATAATTTTGTTTACTTACCCAATTCAATAAAAATTCAATATTTTTACTTTTATTATAATGAATTTTCTCTGTGGTGCAAATTGCAATGGGCATGATAAACATCTGTTCTAATTCCCATTGACTAGTCAATAATAAAGTCTCCTTTATATACTTGTGCTAATGTGATTAACTCCATCTTTTTTAGATAAAAGTGATCAATTCTTTTTTGCTCTTTCACTCTGTGTCAGGCTAAAATGCTTTTCCTCCTGGTATCTTAGTGTCATGAAAAATCTAAACAATCAATATCTCTACTTTCTCATCTTATATATTCTAATTAGTGCCTACTGATAGAGGCTATTCACTTTCTCAAACTAAGTGTTTTGTAAATTCAACAATTTCCTTCTTACAATGATGTCTACTTTGATTTTCTTCTCTCTCATTTGTTACTGTTGATTATTATTTTCCCTTGAAACATCTTTTGTTTATATCAAATCATACTCTCTCCATTAATCACCTATTTTGTCTCCTAGTTTCAGTTTTGCTCCTAAAATGTCTTAAATTCCATGCTCTGATTCTCAGGTCTATTTCCCAAACTATGTTTTATTTTATTTTTATTTTATAACATCTCTTATAACAATCACTGCAAATCATCTATTTTTTCTAAATGTGAACTAAACTCATCTTTATCCCAAAGGATTATTCTAGCTTGACCACTTTTGGAGCACCAAAGGTGGTATCAAATGCTTGCTTTAGATTTCCTTTCCCATACAATCTGCATGGTTTTCATAAGGACTAGGAAGTTTATCATCTAGTTCAAATATTTGCTATGTTTCACTTGGTTACTATAATTTCCTAACTATTCTCTCTCTGCCTGAAAACTTTAATGTCTCCTTTTGAATTTCTAAAAAGCCATACTTACTTCACCATCTTTGTTTAAAATCTTACATGACTCTAATTGTTAACACATAAATTATTAGTAATAGGGATACTTCATAATTGGACTTCTTTTTCATTCTCATGTCCCTATATATCCTTCATATTTACTGTACTCTACAGAGAAAAAAATCTAAAACTGAAACTACATATATCCTCTTGAATGTGTTGTTTTATTCCAATATCTATTCTTAATTTTTTTTGAGGGGGGGGAAATGTCATAGTTGTTAGGGTCTTAAGCAAAATCCTATCAAGTTACCCCCTTCAAGATACAAAAAAACAAAGAACACACCATTTCTTCAGTAAAGTTTTGTCTGACATCCCCACATTAGTTTAGTCACATCATACTTCATAAACCATTAATTTTATTCTTATTTTGTTAACATTAGCATGACACTCTTATCATCTCCTTTAGAGGAATAATGTATCTAGGTATAGGATATGCTCTTGTTCAGAATGATAATTTTGCATTGGAACATTAAGATTTGGGCAAGGGACAGAAAATATCAGCAAACTACCAGAAGCTATGGAAGAGTCAAGGAGTATATTTCTGTCACTAGCCTCAGAAAGCCTTATTCTTAGACTTCCAATCAAGACAGTTGTGAGAAAGAATCTGTTTTTTGAGCTACTCAGTGTGCAGTATATTGCTATAGTCACTGCAGCAAAGTAATACAAACTTATTAGTGTTCATGAACAAAACAAAAAAAAGCAGACTCCATTAAGGTAAAGGGATCTCCATTAACAGTAGCAACAGATAGGATTAGCTACATAGGAATAAATTTACAAAAGATGTTTAAAACATTGATGAGGGGGTTTTCATTGCCATTGTTGTTGCTTGGTATTATTTTTCTATGCTCAGGTTTAAACCCAGAGTCTTGAAAACATGGTAGGCAGTAGTCTACTACTAAATTATCCCACAGCCTGATAACAGTGTTTTAAATACTTCTAAAAGACACAAAATTAGACTTGAGGAAATGAAATGAAGGTTCTTGTTCTTAGATAAATCAGCATTACAAAAACATCACTTCTTTCTAATTTAATTTGTAAATTAAACACAATCCTGACAAATATACTAAGATTTGCAAATTGGACAAATCAATGTGAAATTCACACTGGGAAAAAGCATAAAAGAATAGACAAGAAGTCATTTAAAAGCAAATTATGAGGTAGAAAAATTCATAGACTCTGTTAACATATATGTTAAGTGATATAAGTGATATTAAAAAACCAAAGGTAGAATGTTTTCTCTGATGCTTGGAAGCTAACCCATAATAACTGAGGTGGGGCAGAGGGGAACATATAAGTTCAGTAGATTAGGCAATGGAGAATAGAGGAAGTGGGAAATAGAAAAAGGAAAGACAGTGGAATGAATCTGACATAATTTTCCCATATACATGTATAAAACAACACAGAGGATCCCACCATCATGTACATAAGAATGGGATCCTAGGGCTGGGGTTGTGACTCAGCAGTAGAGCACTCACCTAGGACATGCAGGGCCTTGAGTTTGATCCTCACCCCCACATAAAAAATAAATAAATAAAGGTATTGTGTCCAACTACAACTAAAAAATAAATAGTAAAAAAATGGGATCAAAACTATAATAAGATATATTCCATGCTTGTATAAATGTATCAAAATAGATTCAAAAAGAATAAACAAAGAAGAATACTGATAATAATAAATGCTGGAGCAGATGTAGAGAAAAAGTAACACTTTTACACTGTTGGCGATTCTTTACATCAGTACAACTACTATGGAAATCAATATCAAGATACCTCAAAAGACTAGGCATGGAACCACCATATGATCCAGCTATATTATGCTTCAGTATTTATTTTGTAGAATTAAAGTCATCTTCCTACAGAGATAAATACATACCCGTATTTATAGCACCACAATTCACAATAGACAAATAATAAAACTAGCCTATTTGTCCACAAACAGAAGAATGGATAAAGCAAATGTGGTATATATGCACAATGGAATTTTATCCAGGTATTAAAAAAATGAATTTATGCATTTGCATGAAAATGAATGGAACTAGAGACCATCATGTTAAGTGAAATGTGGCTAAAATTATGTTTATATATATATATGCTTTTATATATAAATTATGATTTTATATAATATATATATATACATATATATGTATATATATATATTCTTGTTAATATGGAATCTTTGTGCAACTGAAATAAATTACTAAGAAAATGATTCCTCTTTAGAGGGGTTTAAGATTTATTTAAATTAAGTATGTGAAATGTTCACACAAAAATCATCAGAAAAAATATCATTTGACATCTTGTTAATAAAAATAATTATACTTCAGGAAATATCTTATATGAATTTTCACTCATCCCTGAGACCTAGGTGGAAAAAAAAATTGCTTCTCTACCCTTTGCTATTTTCCTTCTAAATGCAACTTTGTATTAATGAAAGACTTTCTCAGTTCACAAGATAAGGACACTGGAAGCAATTTAGAAGCAAACAACAACAACAAAAACATCAGGACATAGCAATATCTGGAATGATTCCTAATTATTTATTTAAATGTGATTTGATTTATTGCCTGAGGTGTTAGAGACAAATTTCTGAAAAAAAGACTGATAGATTCTGAAACATTTATTGAGTTTTCTTCACTAAATCATTAGAAGATACCACAAAACAGGCACCAATGTAATTATAAAATCTGTTCAGGTTTGCCTCTGGCTGTCGTCTGTTTACTTACACAGAAAATAAAGATTATTATTACGTTTGCACCTTCCTCTAAAAAATCAAGCCTGACCTTTGCCATGTCTGTAGTTTCTCCAAGTCTTTGCAGGCCACTCCACAAGAGCCAAATAAAATCATTTCAGCTTATTAACATGTTTCAGAACATGAGAAAATATTTGCAGGAAATACAACATATTTGAAAGTAGCTGTAGACAAGGAGGCAAATGTTATTCCTTAGATCACTTTATTAGGCATAAACTACATATATCCCACAAGTGTTGAGACTAGCTCTTTTATGGAGTTTTCCTTTCAATGTAAAATTGAACAACTAGGACATACCATAATTTTGCACTATAAAAAATACCCTAATATTAATTGCAAATATGTACCTGAAATTATATATTTGAAATACTATAATTGTAGGTGAACACTCTAGTTCATCTACAAATTCATTTTTTAGTGTATAAGATTTTAGTTGTCAGTATTATATGATGAGTTTAATATTGTTCTTTGTATGTGATAAGTAACATATTTGCTACTCTATTGACATGCATTATAATCCTTTGTTTAAACAGGACAAATAAAGCACTTAAATGAATGATATGCTAGGAAAAAATCTGCTGAAATGCTATTATTTGTACATTTTTTTCACATACTAATTGTTATTCTGACATACTAGAACTTTCTAAAATGATTAATGACTTTTGTAACAGTTTGAGACAAATCTTGTGCAGCTAAGGTGCAATAAAATTTTAATCTAATTTGATTTGCAAAAGTAATTTCTGAGATTAACTTTTTAAAAATGCTTCCGGGGAAAGGAAACTTCTTAACAATACACACATATGCAAATAATACACTCATGCGCATTGAAAGCATTCGTGTTCACATAGTCTGCCCTTACCATAAGCAACTCCATTCTGGATTTCATTTACACTCAATTTATCTCATGGCATAAACCTCAATGTTACATTTTTTTCTCTAATTTCCTTAATGAATTTTACTCTTTAAACTGCTGTGAATCATCATAGTTGGCAATTTTTTAATCAAATTTCTACTTCACAGACATTCAAAAATTTGTTTCTCTTTTATTGTTTCATAAATAAAGGAATATCTAATCAAATTTAAGTGCTTGATACAAAGGAGTCACTTTTATAGTTTTGGGGTACCAGAAGAGGTCAGTTCACTTGTGGAAACTACGTAGCCATTAGGTGACATTCCATCACTGCAGAGCAGATTGCAGATATATTTCACTCTACATTTACACAGCATCTGATGTTGTGGTCATTATATCAGGGTCATTCAATAAGTTTGTATATCAATATTTCCTCTAGAGATTGTTAAAAGTATGCATTCATAGGAACCTAGTTCGAAGTTATATAGTCACATTATCTGGGGACAGATTCTGACCATGTTTTCTTTAAGTGCCACTGATTTTAACTATGGACTTTAATGTATTAATTTATATATTTATGATATTAAAATTATAAATACATATTTCTTACACATATTTTTATATAGGTTAGGTAAGTTTTAATATTTTGGAACTGAAGAAGCTGGTATTACATTGCTGTTCAATTGGTTCATGAGTATTAAATTTACTAACAAACTAGACTGGAATATTTTGCAAAAAATTAATGGTTTATGCTATTATATAAGCACTTAAACAGCTAATGAAAATTGCACATTTCATAGTGTCTTAACAATTTTTCTTGATTGATTGATGGTCTTTTCTTAATAATGAATTATAAGCCCTCTCCACTTCTCTATCCAATTTCTCACTCTCCCACTTTGACACTCTTACAACTCTTTAGAGTTGAGAAGCTCTAAAGGACAAGAGAGTAGTGGCTTAGTAATTAGGGGGATCCCAGACAGATTTTCAGGTGGGATAAGAGTGATAGCTATTGTCATCCTCTTTAGAATATCTACATAGTTAATACACAAAGTATTTGGCAGTGCTGCACTGTGATAATAACACTGGAGATTTATTTCTTATAGATTAACTATAGTCGAGTAAAAGCAATTTCTAATACCAATGAATAAAGAAGAAATCAATCAAAGCTCCAACATATTCTTATATTTTACAAAAATTCTCTCTCCATAAGTAATTAGGTAAGCATATCTGCTCCAATAAGTTTGCAGATCCTCATTTTCTTTGGTTACTATTACAAAAACACCTTTGATAATAAACATTAATATTTAATATTTTATTATGGACCAGCACGTATATTATATGCTGCACATGAACTATGAGCTGCACATGCACTTCCACATTTTATTCTGACAATATATAGTTGGGACTACTGAGCTTTTACATTATGAATTTCTGTGATATTGATATACATTTTATGAGATAATAGGTCATAAAACCCTATTACTTCATCTCATTCAACAAGCATGCATTGAGGCCCTTTAAGAAAAACTTTTCAGTAATAAGGATCATAATTATTTATACAATGTGAAATATAATCAGTAACTTTATCTCACCAGTCACAGCAACAGAAACAATACTGTGCTCATAAAGAAAGGAAATGGATATGATAATTTGCTACATTGCAGTTGTCATTATGCTAGGTGGGTATCAAAACATTAAGTTGTGCATTTTATAAATATGCAATAAAAAAAGAAGAAAAGGGAAGATTTTTATATATGTTGGTAAATATGAGTCATTTCCTCTGTCTCAGTAATTTGGGAAAGCAATTGAAGAACTTAGAATTGACTTTAAAACAGAACATAAGGATAAATCGATATGACACCTACAGATCAAAACATGGGAAGTTTAAAATTTGTATCAAAAATCTGAGGGGGTGCTTTACTGGCATAATTGGGAGGGATTTAGGTAAAACAATTTTGGCTTTGTTGAAGCTGAATGTTTTTTGTCTTTCTACAGTTTTCCTTAATAAAATGTTAAAAGTTAGAAGAAAACATAAATCAATATGTAATTTAAAACTCTGAAGAGTTCACAAGCAACCAAATAGTTATTTCATCTTAATACTGTAGTTCAGTTCAGCAAGTTGCATGAATTTCTTTTCCTCAACTAAAATGCAATTAGTATCCATGAAATTATATAATTTCCTATTTGCCTTTGCCCACCTATAATAATTGTGGCTAACAGCCATCTAAATTATTCATTTTATATGGTGAACAAGTGATTATTCTTAAAACAGATCCTGTGCTCTTTTAAATTGCTTTCTTCATTCTCCAGTTGGCCCAGACCATTACTGAGTTAAATGCTTCTTAATGAAGAATACTGCCTCACTGAACTTTGCTTTGTCTGCAAATTAGAAGAATAATTTGAAATTCCTATAGTCCAGAACTGCATCCCAAAGTCTCATGGTGGAATGCTAGAATTTTGTATCTTTTCACTGTAGGCCTTTTCTTGAAATACTTTTTTAAAATCTTAGTTTATTTTAGAAACCAATATACTCTTGGATAACATATTTTAAATCTACAGACCTGTATGCAAATAATCTGTGTTGGTTATTTTAGGGAAGTTGATTTTATCAATTAAGGCATAAGAAGAATAAAATGAACTAAAACATGGTACATGAAAGGAAAAGGACAAAAAGCAGACTTAAGATGAATCTCTGCCTCCCTCCTGGTACTTCTTTGGAGAAGGAAAGCTGATGAATAATTTCCTGAGTTCAGCAGATTAACAGGGTCACACTTACTAGACACAATCCTAAAGTCGTCCATCATTCCTGCATTCTTTTTATTTTCACCTGCTTTGCATGTGATTCACTTCCATATAACTAACACATGCCAAGCTTAGTTTCTCATCAGAGTGTGGATGAAGAGAAAGATACCAGCATTTAACAGACAAAGGAAGAACACATTTCCATTAAACTCTGAACTTCAATACAGGCTTTACCAGACACTGGGTTATGCTGCCAATTTGGCTTCTCCCCTAATAATGTAGAATTTTAACCTGAAGAGTATTTCTTTCATATAACCTTTTTCTTCTCCCTATGATGCGTGTGTATGTGCACAGAAGTGTGTGAAATAAGGGCTTTCATATAGGTTCTGATATCCTGGGTCAAATTAATATAAAATTACCACAAGAAAACCTTAATTCTATACACTTTACATTCATACTCAGAAATGGCATTATATGAATACTAAATTATTTTTTATTTAATGACCAAAGAATGGTTTATTTTATAAAATAATTTCAGTCTGTTTGCCTGACTCAATGGTTACGGAATCATGGGTGCAAACATACCAAATTAAAACTTAAAAGTTGCAAAATCCAGTAACATTTACTTTTACTTCACCTATGTTTGCTTGAGCTTACAGTTGACACAGCACATCTCTAAGATATGGAAATCCCTTCTTTGCTCTCTTCAGGTGCCAGCAATTGATTTTTCAGCCAGCAGGAGCAACATACCCAGCTGAGCTCTTTTCATTTCTGCTCTGCCTTTCTTTGACTTTACCTTGTAGTTAGTCAGAAAGCAATCACACAACCCCAATGGTGTCAAAATTGTAGTTTTCTAAACGTCTTTGCCTTGTACTTCTACACTTTTGAAAACTGACTGTTGTTATCATCAAGGACCTGAAGTCAAGTAGGCACTTAGTTAGCCAAACTGTAGAGACACACATGTAGCTAAACTACTACATGTTGTACCACAAAAGTGATTATTTTAATGCAAAATTTTTCATCATAATGCTAAAATAAATTTTTATGTCAGATATAAATATGAAATAAAATTAAATAAGCATGTACACTCAGTTCATTATGAGCCAAAGAATGTAATAAAATAGCATACACTTAGTATACAATTTTAAAATAATTTTTTATTTGACATTGGTCATAAAGGTAATTAATTTAAACTTTCTTCAAAATAATAAATATGAAGGCATATAATTTATTATAAACTTTGACTTCTAGACTTAAGTTAATAATATTAATTTACACTTCTTTATCTTAGTTATTGCCCAAGAAAATAGGATTAAAATGAATTATGTATTCAGTTCTATGAAGAGTAGTACCAAAAATCTTCCAGAGAAAAGAAGTAATAAGCTATTAAAGATATTTTATGGATTTATATGGGCAGTATGTTTTTTAGAAATGGGAATATGGAAAATTCAGTAAGTCAGGTTTTCATATCTCTCACATAGATCGAGTCTATGGAATGAAGTATGTTGGTGGATGATATAAAAGTAGGACAAAGGGAGCTACAGGTTGTGATTCCTATGTCTTAAATATGACACCCATGAAGTGTCAATCTCCCAATATGAAAACTGGAAAAAAAATTATGATGTCCACTTGTGTATTTTTCTGCAGTCCAGTACACATTCCTTAGCATGCATGTCCTTAGCTTGCATGAATCAGGGAATATTTATTTTCTTTTAAAATTTATTTTTAACTGACATAAAAACATGAGATACTTATTTTCTCATATGACACATAAATCACTTTGTTCAGTGGTCATGCAGTTGTTCAGGTACTCCACTGACAAAATATCTCCACCTGTGGATACATTCTAGAAAGTATGCCTAGCTTTGACTTGAAAATCAGGGCAGTTTCAGTCTTATTAGTATGATAAAAAGTAAGAGAATAGAGTATTTATACTAGGCCAGCTATTTACTTTCATTACTGAGAAACATTTGAGTTATCTTTGATACTCTCAATGTTTCATTGGTTTATTTGAAACAACTAGTATATTGAACCTTTGAGAACTGGTTTATTTGCCAGGAACTCTAAAGGGCACTCAATTTGTGTATATATAAATATCCCCTCCCAAACTATTAAACAAAATTGTAACTATGGATTATAATATAAAATATGTTCTTGGCCTTTTTTCCCTAACAATGTTGAGAAAAATTTTCCCTATTGTTTATGAAAGAGGTTTTATCTCAGAGGTTTAGCTCTTATGCCATATGTAGTTTTTGCCAACTCCAAATCTCATCAGATCTGACCATTCGTTTCAGTTTGGCATTTTTCCAACTGCTCTATGCAAAGATTCTAGGATGATCTTTCCAAACTCACACTGATCACACTACTCCTTTGTTCAAAAGCCTCTTGTGACTGTTCATGAATTTAAAATGAATTTCAGTTTCTTACCAAAGCATTGAACAATCCCTGTAATCCAAATCAAACCTGTCTCTTTATCCTCATTTCTCTTCTATAATCCCACTATGTTGTGTGAACTTATTGCCTTATCAAAAATACATTGAAGCTACATCAGTCAGGGTTTAATGCAAGAAATAGAAAAAACACTATTTGAGGAGAAAAGAAAACTAATTCCATGTAGGGAATTAAATGACTGCAACCTGATGGGAATGCTGAAGGATGAAATCCAGATTCTAACTGGGAGTCCAGGATGATTCCCACAGTGATTGAAAACTGGTTCAACAGGGCAGCCTTTCTCTCTGACGCCCCCAAAATAGTTCATGCCACAATCAGAAGCCACTCTCAGAGCTGACTCAGGACTCTTAGAATACTGAACAATGAAGCAGAGCTTCAGAAATGACTACAAAAAACTGGGCTGAAGATTGATCTCTGCTTCACTTTTCTCCTCTCAGTTACCCTTTGAAATATCACTTTGGGGAATCTGCTTCCTCCTCTGGGAGAAGAGAAGTTTCTGGGAGATAGTGCCTGTCCTCCCTGAAACCCTTCTATTTTATTTAAGATTCTTTCTGATGTATGAGCATTTGAGTATATCTTCAAATATTTCTTACACACTCTATTTAGAAGAAAGGTAAAGTTATCTGGTAAATTACTTAAAATACAAAGGAAGACAAGAGTGCAAGAGATTGAAAAACAATTTAAATAACTACATATCTGAATTGATCTTAACTGATACTACATCTGTTTCTGTTTTATAATGATTGTGCATTATAAGGAAGACCATTTGTGGTCTGGTCACTTATACATTTTGCATTCTAATCAATTCCTTCACTCCTGCCATTCTTGCAGATAGTCTCATTCCAATTTAATAAATAAAAATAAAATTCTTGATAAAGTAGGGGTTTTGCACAAATTTGAATAGAAAATGTTAACATTAGAACCTAACTGCAATTACTTCCAATGCTCTTTATTCTGTAAAGTAACACTCTTCTAAGTATGTTTAAATTTTATTTCAGTAGAAGACATCAAAAGCATATTGTAGATTTAATTTGTTTAAAACTATGGAGAAAAGGTTAAACTGAATAAAAATAATTCTAATTATATATTACTAAGAGGGAATAATTTACATTATTTAAGTGGCATAGAGTGGAGTGTTTGGCAAGTATTCAAGTAATTCAAATGGAAAAGCAATAGTATTTCACTTTGTGGACAATTATTGGTATAATGTGTACTTTCCTCCTTAATATTGCATGTTCCTTTTGGTCACATCTGCACAAGACCAAATAAGTACATTAGCTACATGGTGGAAAAGACATTTGGTTTTAATTAAAATTAGACAATAACAAAAGCAATTTTCTTTATATTACTATTTGTTATTTGATGCACACTTTCACTGTCTGCACCCTGGCAATATGTGAAATGCTGCAAAGCATCTCAGCCTAGAGTTAAAATAGGTCAACCTAAAAAAAAAAAAAGTTTTATGCAGAGGAATTTAACTTAGACAATTTAGACTATTGTGTTATTTTCTAGTGTTAAAAAAGATTTTGAAACTTGAGTAATTTTAAAGCAATTATTTCAAAAGTGAATTGCACAATATTTCTAGTGTTCATATGGCAGGATCAGAAATCTAGAACTTACTGGAGATAACTTCTCAATGCATATACATGTTAAATTAGACTTTAAAGAAGCAAGATTGACTCCTCTGACTTGTCAAATACATTTTGATGAAGAAACAGTTCATCTTAAAATTGAGTAATGTGTCAATAAACCTTATTTCTTATAGGATTAAATTGCATTTAGATTGCCTGCATAATAATGTGATATAACCTATTTCTCTGCCAGAAAGGTTATTGACTACGTGTATCAGTTAGCTTTTGCTACATAAAAAAAAACAAAACAAAACAAATAAACAAAAAACTCCAAAATTTAGTAGCAAAAGATAACAATCATTTACTTAATTCATGAATCTGTAATTTGGCAGCTGGGCTGGCTGTATCTGGGCAAAATGGTCTCTGCTCTCTGTGGATGCTCACTCTCCAAAAGCACAGCTGAAACTTGTTTGCTTGGCAACCTTGCAAGATTAAAAAAAAAAATGTGAAAGTGACTCTGTACTCATTAGCCCTAGGCCCAGAACTGGCATATTGTCACTTATCCTGCACTCTGCTAGCTAATCAAGTCATACAGCCAGCCCAGATTATTGGAGAGGCAGAATTAATATTGTCAAAATGGCCATACTACTAAAAGCCCTATTCAGATTTAATGCAATTTTTTATTATAATTCCAATGGTGTTCTTCATAGAAATAGAAAAAGCAATTCATCTGGAAAAATAAGAGGCCTAAAATAGTTAAGCAATCCTTAGCAAGAAAAGTGAAACAGGAGGCATCACAATTCCAGACCTTAAATTATACTATAGAGGTATAGTAACAAAAACATCATGGTAATAACAGTAAAACAGGCATGAATGGAACAGAATTGAAGACACAGAGCCAAGGCCACATAAATATGGTTATAGGCAAAGGCTCCAAAAACATACATTGAAGAAAGGATAGCCTCTTCAAAGAATGGTGTTGGGAAAACTGGAAATCCATATTGAGAATGAAATTTAAACCTTATATCTCACTCTGCACAAAATTCAACTCTAAGTGGATCAAAGACCTAGGTATCATACTAGAAACCCTGCATCTACTAGAAGAAAAAGTAGGCCCAACACTTCAACATGTCAGATTTTAAACCACAGAAGTAAATTAAAAAATCAATAAATGCAATGGTAGTAAATTAAAAAGCTTTCTCACAGCAGGAAAAAAAATTCAGCGTTTGAAGAAAGAGCCTATAAAAGAGGCAAAGAGATCTTTGCCACCCTCACCTTAGATAAGGTGATGATTTCCATGATACACAAAGAACTCAAAAAGCTTAACACCAAAACTACAAATAACCCAATAACCCAATCAATAAATTGGCAAAGGAGCCAAATAAACACTTTGCAGAAGAAATGAGTGGTCACCAAATATATAAAAAAAATCTTGAACACTCTAACAATTAGAGAAATGAAAATTAAAACTGCTTAGATTTCATCTCATTCCATTCAGAATGGCAACAATCAAGAATACAGGTAACAAGGGATGTTGGTGAGGATGTGGGGAAAAGGGTTTGGTCATACATTGCAGGTGGGACTGCAAACTAGTGCAGTAATTCTGGAAAACATTACAGAGTGTCTTCAAAAAACTAGATATAGAGCCACCATTTGACCCAGTTATCCCACTCCTTGGTATATAACCAAAGGAGTTAAAATCAGCTTACTACAGTGACATAGCCATATCAATGTTTATAGCAGTTCAATACACAATAGCTAAACAATGGAACCAACTTAGATGCCCATCAACAGATACATGGTGTACACACACACACACACACACACACACACACACACACACACACAATGGAATGTCACTTAGCTGTAAAGAAGAATGACTTTATAAACATTCATCAGTAAATGGATGTTGAACTGAAGATTACCATGCTAAGTAAAACAAGCCAATCATAAAAAAACAAAAACTTGAATGTTGTCTCTGATATATGGATGATAACACACAAGGATTGGGAAGAGAATAGAAGTCATTGGATTAGACAAAGGAAAATAAAGGTGGGGAGGGATAGAAATAAGAAAGTGGAATGAATCTGACATAACTTTTCTATATACGTATATGAATACACCACAATGAATCTTAACATTATGTACATCCACAAGATTGGAATCCTAATTTAAGAAAGATATATTTTATGTTTGTATAAATATATCAAAATGGATTCTACTGTCATGTATATTTAAGAAGAATAAATAAAAAGGAAAAAAAGAAAAAAAACTCCAACCACTTGATGGAAAATTAAAGGGCATAAACAAAGGACACTGAAAGATTTTGTAGTCAGTGCTTCTATCTATTACTCCATGTTATAATACAAATGTTTTTAGTTATATTACCTCTTGATAACAAAGCTTCCTTCAAACAAAAGTAGGTTTCAGAAGAGGGAGGAAGGCCTGAATAAAACATAATATTTGATCCTTCCCAGAATAAGAGAAAATTCTTCCTAACAGTATTCAAATTATGGCAGCAGCTTTCTTTTCAGACTTGACTATAAAATTGGCTCTTCTTCGGTCTCAAGTCAGCTGGCATTGCAACTACAAGCCCAGATCTCCTGGGTTGCAGGCCTTCAGTCTTGAACTGCAATTCAATTTCCAGGTTTTCTGGGTCTCCACATTGCCAGTTCACACTGAGAATCATGGGACATGCTGGCATTCATAACCATGATAGGCAGTTGCTTATAACAAAGTCTTTTCACATGCATAAATGCGCACACACACACACACACACACACATTTTTTATTCTATATTCCTGGAGAACCCTAATAACACAAATATGTTTTAAATATCTTTGATAGTGATGGTTTTGTTATTTTCATTATTATATCCTCTAGGGCAAGGATATTTTTATTTCCTTTGTAGCACATTATGATCTACTACTTTAGATACTGAAATAAGTATTTGGGGTAAATTAACATATGCCTTCTCTTTCTGTATATGTGCATACATATGTATATATATATGTATGAAATTATGTATATATTTATATAATTCAGCTATATGAGTGTATGTATAAATATGTACATAGAAAATAGATATACTTAACCATTTGTTTTTCATATACAATAACCAACATATTTCTTAAATTCCAATATATTCATAGATTATAAATTATATTAAATTTTATATATTAAATTCCAATATATTCATAGAGTATATATTCATAGATAAGGCATTCTGTCTTCCTCTTTTCCTACTTTGATATATTCCCAATTAAATAATTTATGTGCATAATGGAAAAAAATTTGTATCTATTGAAAGGCATGAAAATAGCAATCATAGTGATTTTTAAATTTTTTTTACAAGAATTACAATAAAATTTATATTTTGAAATAAATTGAAATAGGGATTAACAAAAAAATGAAAGGTAGAATTAAAGTCTTATGAAGATATATATTTGATATATACAAATATATGTGTATATATACAAATATATATGTGAAAATATATACTCAACCTCATTTTCAGATTTTTATAATTTAATGCTGAGCACAAATAAAAATAAAAATTATATTCTCATAAATTATAGATAAGATTGACTGATTTTAAATCTATAATTAGGCTTTTATTTTTCTTTCATACAATAAGTCAAAATCCTAAATTTCTTTAGTATTAGAAATATCAGTTCATTCATGTTAACATTTTATATCAATGGTTTGTAGCTACATATGTCTGATCACACTTAAACTTTAACCCTGGCCTCCTTCAGACTATCAGAGTAGTGTTGGGGCTCTACTGTCAAATGATATTATGGTCAAACCTCTGTTTTTGAATACTTAAAAGTGTTTTTGATAACAAGATCCTTAAGCTCTCCAATACCCAATTTTCTGTCTCTGAAATATGAGTAAGAATAGCACTTATTTTCTGAAGTTAACTAAATAAAAAAATGCATGATTATAAAACTAGTGAAGAGTCAACATTCAATTCAACATAATAATTCAAACATCAGACTAGGTGCAGTGGTGCATCCCTACGTTCCCAGCAACTCAGGAGACTGAGGCAGAAGGTCCCAAATTCAAAGCTAGCTTTCACAATTTAGCAAGACCCTAAGCAACTTAGCAAGATCCTGTCTCAAAATAAAAAATAAAGTGGACTGAGGAAGTGGCTCAGGGGATAATGCCTGTAGGTTAAATCTCCAGTACCAAAAAAGAAAATTAAATAAAAAATTAAATAAGATGAACTCTTCTTGCTTTCTTTCTTATCTACTTCTCTCTCTCTCTCTCTCTCTCTCTCTCTCTCTCTCTCTCTCTCTGTGTATGTGAGAGAGAGAGAGAGAGAGAGAGAGAGATAAGAAAAGTCAGTAAATTTTTCTTACTCTTATTTGTTTGCAAAACCTTGGAGTTAATAGTTACTTCACAGTATTTTATGTATACCTTAAGAAAATGATATGAATTCATGCACCTATGATGCTTTATAGTAAATGGACATTTAGTTTACTTGTCTTTCAAAAATAATGTAACTAGTTAGGGGCTAGGGTTGGGGCACAGTGGTAGAGTACTTGCCTAGCATGTGTGAGACCCTGGTTTCTATCTACAGCACCACATAAAAATAGATAAAATACAGGGCCATCAACAATTAGAAAAATGTAACTAGCTTAAATTTATTTTTATTATGTTTTTTAGTGCATTATATTTATACATAATGTGAGAATCACTGTGAAATATTTTTACACACCTAAAATATAGTTTGCTTCCTTTTATTGTCTAGTATTTTCCATTTCCCTCCTCTCATCTCTCCCCCAACCCTCCTTCCTCTACACTACTGATCTAGTAAATGGACAGTTAGTTTACTTCTTAAAAAAAAAAAATTGAGGGCTATGGTTGTAACTCAGCAGTAGAGTGCTTGCCTAGCATGTGTGAGACACTGGGTTTCATCCTCAACACCAAGATAAATAAATGTGTCCATCTACAAATAAAATAAATTTAAAATAATCTTGAGACTAATTTTCAATAGATAACTACATTAGTAAGATACATAATGAGTGCAAGGTCACTTAACCATGAACAATCTATTGCTTGCACTGTAAAATATTCATTGCCTCACAAAGGTTGTATGAGCCTAAACATGGCACACTTACCAAGAACTACAAATTCTGATAATAACTCAATGGAGATATACTTATAGTGCTATAACAGACAAAGATATACAATAAGGCCCTTTTGTCACCAGCATAATGAGCTACCAGGTACAGGGAGTGGGGATGGTATGGATGGATGGTGAACTCCTGAAAGAAAAGATTTCAGATGAAAGACACAGACTTTCTTCAAGCCATTTAAATTACAATGATGTATTATCAAAGCAAAAGCACACTCCAGCCAAACTGAAGTGGGCTGTACCAAGAGATTTTGAGCCCAGCTCCCTCATAGTTTGGGGGTTTTATGCAATGCAATTTCATGCTCCTCATATTATTTAACAGCTGGAAAGTATACTTTTTTTTTCTATTTCCTAACTTTGCGTTCCTTTCCCTTTTGGATCTTGAGATGTACTGGTGTACATATTGAAAATTTCCATTCAGTCCCAAGGAAAATTCACAAGCAGGGGTCAGAACCACAATATGAATAATACTACAATGAATCCAAGGTCATTTAGGGGACACAATTTGCAGGTATTGCACATGCCTAATATTTTCTCTTTTTTTTCTTTCTTTTTTTTAAAAAAAAGATAAATTTTATTCATTCCTTTTTGAGAGAGAGAGAGAGAGAGAGAGAGAGAGAGAGAGAGAGAGAGAGAGATTTTAAATATTTATTTTTTAGTTCTCAGCGCACACAACATCTTTATTTTATTTTTATGTGGTGCTGAGCCAGGCAAGCGCGCTACCGCTTGAGCCACATCCCCAGCCCCATGCCCAATATTTTCTAAAAAGGAAGAAGGTGGATTGTTCTTTTATTTTTCTCTTAACTGAAAAGCCAAAATCACTAGAAGACCACATTCACATAAAGGGAGAATCTCTAACATAGCAAAGGGTGATTCAGTGGTTTGGGGTTCACATCGACCTACCTGCCAACCCTCACACTTGGATTTAAAATTCTGAACATCTCCCCTGTACACTACTCTATTGTTTATACATATACAGATACATGCACAAAATCCTCTATGGAAACTTTTTTTTTAAAATCTGAAACAAATTTATGAACAAAAAAAATTGGTTAAACCTTTTATGATTATTGATCCAACCTTATACTGTTGATCTCTTTTCATCTATGAGAATATAATATTTATTTAGAATGGCAAAAAAAAATTAAGAAGGACTTGAGTACTTGCAAATTGAAACATCAATCACAATATTTACAAGGTCAAATAAAATTAAAATTGAAACTACTGTCATCCAAAAGTTATAGGCATTCTAAATGCAAAAGAATTGTGGGATTTACTGAACACTTCCATACATTCAATTCCGTTTAAATTATAAGCTCAGTTAAATAAACACTTGACTTGTTTTATATGTATGTCCTTTCTACGTTTAAAATGTTATTCTGTTCCCATTTTGTGTAATTAATATTTGAATCTTCAAGAAAATGATTCTCTAAAATATATACATTTCTCTAAAACCAATTAAAATAATTATTTTTATGTGATTATTTTTTAGGAAAGAAAACAGAGGGCAATTGTGTTTAATTTTATTTTTTTCCTTGTAAGCATGATATTTGCCTCTTTTCAATCATATTTATAATTTTACTAGTAATTTGTTTTAATTTGTGGAGAGCTATTTGAATAGCAGTAACATTCAACTAAAAAAAAACTAACAATGATCTTCATAAGTTGACCAAGTATATTAACACAGTCAAAAAGATATTACCTGATTCTTAGATTATTATCTTTAGAATAATCATATCAATACATTATTTTTTTTATTTTCTTCAAAAGCTCATATATAGTTAATTTGTTGACATCACAAAATCTACACTTTATTTTCTAATTCTTAATTCAAACTAATGCATAGCAAATATAACAGCTTAGATTTTACCTGCCAGCAGAAAAGATAAATAACATTTCAAGATTTATTATGTCAGGTATTATGATGTTTTATAAGTATAAAACAAGTGTTTGATCTTTTAAAAAAATATTGCAAGCTAAATGTCATTCCCATTTACTACTGAAAATGTATGCCTTAGAAAACTTAAGTTCAAAAGAATATATATACAACTGGGATATCTAACACTGTCTGCTAGACTGAATGATTCTAAAATTAATGTTCTGATGTGATTAACCCTTTGAACATAAATTTTTAAATTACTATTTATGTCATTTGAACTCATATATTCAAGATATGGTAATCTTCACAACTAAAATTCAAAATATATTAAGAAAGTCAATAAAAGAGACATTGAGATTCACTCACTGTTAGTTTTGTCACATTAACAAGTAACCAATGAAGCTACTTACTGCTTCATGAAAAAGCAAAATAATCTTTCATTCATTTTGGGGGCAGTACAAAAACAAAAAAACCAAAGGTTACTTTTTATTTTAAATGGTTTCTCCCTCATTTTCTTTTACATATGAAGTAGAAAATTCTGTTTTTCCAGCTCAAGACAACAGAGATGAGGTTAGGTGAACAAAGTCAGAGGCAGAGACTCTTTATTAGCTTTATTAGATTTTCTGGAGCCTTTGTAAGAAAGGTTAAACATACCCAAAGTGACAACCAAAGTATTTGAAGAAAGATAAAGTGGATGAAATGTAGTATTTAAAGGAACTTTCAGAAAGTTAAATGTTTATTTCCATTTTCAATTAATAATCAAACAATAAAAACTAAATTTCAAACACCTTAACATTTGAAGAAAATAGCTTTATAAACAAATAAAAATTAGAAAACTTATCTGTATGTTCTTTTTGTACTGTTTTTTCTTATAATGGATGAGATCCTTGATTTCATATTATAAACAGAAGATTTAAAATGAATTGGTCTGCCAGGCATGGTGACACAAGCCTGTAATACAGCATCTTGGGAGGCTGAGTCAGGAGGATTTCTAGTTCAAAATCAACCTCAGCAACAGTGAGATTCTAAGCAACTCAGTGAGACCCTGTCTCCAAATAAAATATAAACTACAGCTGGGATGTCTCTAAGAGGCTGAGTGTCCCTGAGTTCAATACCCAGTACCAAAACAAAAACAAAAACCCGAACAAACAAACAAACAAATAATGATTAGCTCATTTTTAAACTCAGAAATGTCAAAGACAGTGGGTACTGTGTAATTCAGATGACAAGCAGATTTTTTTCTCCTCAGTAGAAGACATTTGCACTATCTTTATTGTCATAAGCATTGTCAAAATACACTTGATTGAATCATTATTACATTTAATCTTAAAACAGTACATTCTAAGAAAAAAAACACTTTTTTTCAGAAATCTTAATTTCTTATTTTTACAGAAAGGTTTTTAGTTCTTGTCTGTAGTTACATATATTTCTTTATTCATCTCAAATTTTTGATGCATGTGAAAAAAATAGATCTTAACTAATGTTACATTAGACTTTGCTTATTGTAAAAGTAATTTTTTATGCAGAATATTATTTGAAATAGTCCATTACTGCTGAGTAAAATTTTGTCATTTCTGGGTATCATTTGGCCATTATGTCACTTAGTTTGTGCATTGAACAAAATAGTAAACAGTTATATGATATTCTTTTTTCAAATTTTAACCCATTTTGTTTTTACCTTATAACATCCCACTGTTTTATTTATTTTTGTTTTTGTCTTTTGCTTTCCCCTTTGCTTCTTTCTTAAGAAATTCTTATTTGCTTTGCAGGACATAATAGAATATTAGTTATCATTAACTAAGTTGTTTTTTTAATGGTCCTTAGTATGCAAGTAGAAATAGCTGAACAAAATAATAAAAGTGACAATGTCTGTTCTTTGATCCTTGAGGCTGCATAGAATCACACAGTACTGTGAAGTGTTCTGCCTTGGTGCTTCTCATGTATTACAAGTATTACTCAGTCAAGTGAATAAATAGTACATTTTGACTCTAGGGATGAAAATTGGGATATAAGGTGTATAAATGTTAAAATATTAAAAAGGTGAAAAGCCAGAGAGAGAGAGAGAGAGTCTATGTGCCCCATTTGACTTAACCTTTTGTTATATGTCTTCCAGTATAAACACTGAGCTAATCTGTTAGCCAAGTTCACAAGCCCAGAATCATCTGCTAGCCTTCTTTTGGGATCTTAGCCATGGGGTTATCATTTCCAGTTATGACAAACTAAGTCACGAGGATATGGGAGACTATGCAATTTAATGGATCAGTGAACACTGAACATACAATTTATTCTGGGAAACTACTATCTTCAAGTTTCTTTTAAAAAGAGTATAAATCCATCTCTACATACATATGCTAGAAAAATGGTTTCTGCTAACCACATTCTAAAATACCTTGACCTCTTTGAAAATTTCTTAACAGTCCTTGATCCCACTTTACACTCAGTTTATTTGACCTTCTCCCTCTAATAGTGACAATTAATTATTTGTTACTATGTCCTTCATTAAAATCTCATAAATATTAGTATTTGCACTTATACCACTATGCTATAATAATTTGTGAATGCTCTTTTGTCACTTTCAGAGCGAACACCCTGAGGGCAAGAACGTATTTCATTATAATTTTTCATCTTTTCTTTTATGAACTGAAATACATCTGAAACAAGAAACAGTTTTTTTGTTTGTTCATTTGTTTGCTTTCTGCCACTTGGGGGAATTGAACCCAAGGCCACACACATGCTAGGCAAATGTTCTCCACAACCACAACTTCTACCACAACCTCAAATCACAAAGATCTAGTGAAATTGTATTTCTTATCCTATCTACTCTCCATTGTACTAGCAATAATTATTGTGTCCTATTCCCACAAGCAATTTCAATCACAACAAAAATACTGACAAATAGTGATCAACCGGCTACGACCATTATTTAGCTCCCATAGCTATATATTGCCACCACCCCCACAGAATCTTCATAAATCAGTTCCAACTCATCACCAGTGTGCTACATGCCTGGCTAGAAATGAATGGTCTCTAAAGTGTTTCCTGAAAGAATTTCTAATCCATGCTAGGACTTCAATTTATATTTCTTGAATTGACTGACTTCCTCTGCGTCTTGAACAAACTATTATGAAGTAAAGAGTAGTTACAATAGTAGCTATAAGCATGGAATATGAAGCCACATTCAGTGTAAGGGTACATTTTCTTTTGGCTTGTCCTCCAAAATTCTAACTTCATTTATCTTGCTTTCCTTGAAATTTTGAGTTCTTCAATTCCATGACCATTTATTTTCATTTATTATGTTGTTTTTTTTTCTTATAAACATCAACCAATCTTATTTGGATTAGCTGTGTGTATGAATATGTTTCCTGATGTCTCTATTTTTCTTACATCTAAGAGTGGTCCATCATGCATCATTGCCTGTGTGATTTAATCAAGAACAATTGCTCAAATTTCAAGAAATAATTTTAAAGGAGGACAAAGCCAGCCAGGTTTTATTTTTGCTCCTTGTAATTAAGTATATTTGAAGAAGAAGATAAAAGACTGCATCATCAAGCTGCTGTGCCTAACGTGGACTCCTTTAACTACTTATTTGGTAAACTAATAAAGACTTTGGATTGTACTGATAAACACTATTCTCACAGATTAAAAAAAAAAACAGAACAAATAAAGGCTAGGGAAGGATAATTCCTTACATTAGAAAATGTAGTAAGTATTGTTTTGAGTAGAATCGATACACTGTGAAATACATATTACATTAAACAATAAGATAACAAATAATCCAATCAACAAATGGGCCAAGGACCTGAACAGACACTTCTCAGAGGAGGACATACAATCAATCCACAAGTACATGAGAAAATGCTCACCATCTCTAGCAGTCAGAGAAATGCAAATCAAAACCACCCTAAGATACCATCTCACTCCAGTAAGATTGGCAGCCATTATGAAGTCAAACAACAGTAAGTGTTGGTGAGGATGTGGGGAAAAGGGTACACTTGTACACTGCTGGTGGGACTGCAAAATGGTGAGGTCAATTTGGAAAGCAGTATGGAGATTCCTGGGAAAGCTGGGAATAGATCCACCATTTGACCCAGCTATCGCCCTTCTTGGACTATTCCCTGAGGACCTTAAAAGAGCGCACTATAGGGATACGGCCACATCAATGATCATAGCAGCACAATTCACAATAGCTAGACTGTGGAACCAACCTAGATGCCCTTCAATAGATGAGTGGATAAAAAAAAATGTGGCAGCTATACACAATGGAGTATTATGCAGCTCTAAGAAATGACAAAAATCATAGAATTTGCAGGGAAATGGATGGCATTAGAGCAGATTATGCTAAGTGAAGCTAGCCAAGCCCTAAAAAAACAAATGCCAATTGTCTTCTTTGATATAAAGAGAGCCACTAAGAACAGAACAGGAAGGAAGAGCATGAGGAAAAGACTACCAGTAAACTAAGACGAATGGGGGGAGAGAAAGGGAGAGAGAAGGGAAAGCATATGGAAATGGTAGGAGACCTTCAATGATACACAAAATTATAAGAGGTTATGAGGGGCAAGGGGGAGGGGAAAAAAAGGGGAGAGAATTGAACAACAGCAGAGGAGGTAGAGAGGGAAGATGGGAGGGGAGGGGAGGGGAGGGGGGATAGTAGGGGATAGGAAAGGTAGCAGAATACAACAGTCACTAATATGCCATTATGTAAAAATGTGAGTATGTAACAGATGTGATTCTGCAATTTGTATTTGGGGTAAAAATGGGAGTTCAAAACCCAATTGAGTCAAATGTATGAAAGATGATATATCATGAGCTCTGTAATGTTTTGAACAATCAATAAAAAATGAAAATATGAAAAAAATAATTTTAGGCAAGTATATAAATTCAATAATTTTCTACAAATGTAGAATTACTATAAAAGTATATTCATGTGTCCAAAACTGGAGCCTAAAAGTCCAAGGATTTCAGGTTCTTTGCAGAGGTCCACCAAGAAGGTTAACTAATTGAGCGTTACTGAAGAACACATATCCATTAAAAAAGAATGTTTTGCTCTGTAATTAGAAAAATCCAAATATCAAATTAAAAAAAGAAAAACTTCTTAAAATTAAAAAAAAGAAATACATTTTACAATTTTATTTTTTAAATATTCTTCTTGGTGAATTGTATTTATACATAGTAGTAGGCTTTATTGAAATGTACTCATACACTCACATAGTATAATTCGGTCTAATTTATCCCCTCATACCTATACTTTTCTCCCTCCCATAAATCCTCATCCTCTACTTGATTGGTCCTCGTTCTATTTTCAAAATAACCCATTTCCCCGCCTCTTTCTCCTATATATGACCAAAAAAAAACATGTGATCTTGGATTTTCTGATTCTGCCTTATTTTGTTGAGCATGGTGTTCTCCACCATATTTTTTCTTATTTACTTATCTGTTGATGGACATCTAGCCTGGTTCCATATTCTAGATATTAGTCCTGTGTCAGAAATGTAGCTGGAACAGATTTTCTCCTAGTCTATTGGATCTTTATTCATGTTCTTTATTGTTCCCTTTGCTCTGCTCTGCAGAAGCTTTTTAATATTATACCAATCTATTTATTATTTGTTTCAATTTCTAAGCTTATGGAGTCTTGTTGAGGAAGTAATTATCTTTGCCTATCTGTTGGAATATTGACCCTATACTTTCTTCTAGCAATTGTAAAATTTCTGTTGTCATTTCTAGAGGGGTTAGTGCTTTCCATATGACCTTAACCAATCCCAATCCTCATGACCACCTCCCTGTCAGTTTTACTAATTGTCCCAGAGCTTTGGCCATCAATTCAAATGAAAGGGCCCTTTGCTTTTATGTACTCTGCACATTTAAAAAAAAATGGGAACTGCTATGGCCACTCTGGATTTCTCCTCATTCTGTGTTGCAGTCTCCTAAGTCCAAATTTGAAGACAAGGTATATTAACTTGAACAAAAATCAAAGTACAAACATTGAAAATTTTTCTATACACTAATAATGAATTCATTGAAATAAAATTAGGAAAATCACACATCACCTCCATGGCCATCAACTGAGATCCTTGGAAAAAGGATGCAACACAACCCAGATAAGTGTACAGGACTCAAAAATAGCATAGAATATTATTAGAAAAATACTAAAATGAGCATGTACATATTTAATTTATTAAAATCATCCAACATTTGTAATGAATGTCAAAAATATCAAAGTTAGTGATTAGTTATTTAGCAGAAGGAAATCAATAAGGTACTAATGAACCTCATAAAATAAAATTGTGCTAAATATTACCTATCAATGGAAAAAAAATTCCAGTATCAGTAGAAGGCTGAAACTAATATAACACTAGTAATTTTCAAAAGTCATAAAAATAGAAAGGAACAACATGTAGATGTTATATTACATATATCCTGAAACTGTTATGGATTCCTACATCTAAAAGAGTTGTTGTACTACCAGAAAAATGCCCGGAACAAAAGTTGCACAACTCTCTCTCTGAAACAGTTAAAAATTCATAGGAACCTATTAGTTTATTTACTCTAGAAGAATACCCTTTATAAAGTATAAACTTATGTTCTCATAAGAAATCTTAAAAAGAACTTTGTTTTTAGAATGACTCATTTTACAGTTGATAGTTACTTGCTGTTCTGATCATGTATTATTCAGATTATATTTTTTAATTGATTTTTCTATAAAAAGTTTAAAGTGTTCTACTGATTATCACTGTTCTTCCTCTTAAAAGTGTGACCAACAAAGAACTATAAAACTTTAATAAAATATTATAATTATAGGTTTAAAAATAACATGAGAAGTCTTGTTTCTCTGCATAAGTATCACCAAAACTCACGAATAAGTACTCTAGATTCTGCGTTAATTGTTTCATAAATGATGACACATTTTCTTCACTTCTGGATGAACCACGGGATGTTTTTCTTGTAGGTTTTTAATTCCTGCTTTCATTCTTTTTCTAAATGTTAGTACCCTTTATTTCTATAGTTGTCTTATTCACTTGGATGATGTCTTTCTTTTCTTCACATTAAATCTCAAACTACTTCACTTATTTCTTGTTTGAAGAGAGCTTTTCATTTGTTCAATATATTAGTAACCCTCTTTTGAACACACATGCATTGTCAAAGTTCTTTTTTATGCTTCCTCCCACCTCTAAGACTAGAAAATTATTCATACTTAGAGTTGATTGACTGAACCAAAATGTGGTACTTCACATGAATCATAATTGTGTTTTCTGAGAACTCTTAAACTCCTTACACTTGCAGCACAAAGAAAGCCTTCAATAAACGTTGCAGAGCAGAGCATTGAATGGATGAAAGGGGAAAAAAGATATTAAATTTTTTCATGACCATCTTCAGATAAAATCCAATAGGCTTCTCTTCATATTTGCAACCCTTTCTAAGAGAAGAATGTTTTATATTATCCATTGCAGAATTTTACTTCATGAGAGAAAACAGACTTAAACTTTGCAGGTTATACTTTTCGGTTTTCAATCAAAACTATTTTTTTTCCTATAACTAGTCCTCCTTGACCTCTCCTATTTCCTATCAACTTTCTAGTTCATGGCTATCAAATCAGGTATCTTATCTCTATATTATTATAATCTTCTAAGAATATATTTTGCCCAAGTTAAATTATTTAAATCCATGTCTCTCTCACTCATAGGGTGCTCGATAATTCTTAGTGTTTAGGCCCCACCCCAAACCATTTGTTTTCTCCCTTTAAAAATTTTTTAGTATTTTTGACAGAATAGCAAGAAATAAAATGAAATTAATTATTAATTATGATCTTTTCTGTCGTGTTTCCTTCTATTTACCATTTATCCCAATCTTCTGGCGAATGAATTTCTTGTGTTTTGTTTTCCAAAACAGTAGCTCATTTTCTTACACATTAATGCCAATGCCTCTGAGTCTTCCTTTCTGTGCTAATGAACAGGAATTTTCAATTTGATTGGGTTAAGAGATGCCTAAGATTAAGAAGCTTCTGGGTATATCACTGAGGGTGTATCTAGAATGATTGGCATGTGGGATACCCTAAATGTGAACAGCACAGTCCAATAGATTGGGGGCCCGGATGAAACATTAGTTGGAAGAATGAAGAAGCTGTAGTAGATGCAAGCTCAATTTTTCTTGAGTGAGTGTTTTGATTGCTACAGACATCAACTGAAGATGTGGGCCTCTAGTTTATTTTTCAAAAGCAGACCCTCACTAAGTTTCCAGGGATTTGTTCCTGGACTGGGGCTGAATCATTGATCTCTCTTGTTCTGAGGCACCAGCTTCTTGGACAGAGCAGTTACTATTTTCTCCAGTCTTCAGATGGCCATTGTGATACTATCCAGTTTCTTGTCACATAAGTCAATCTTATAAATACCCTTTTATGATTTATGTATTTGATTTGATTCCTCTAGAGAACCCTGGCTAATATGCCTTCTCTTTGTCTCTTTAAATTCCTCAGCCTTTGTATGCTGCTACTATAGTTTTGTCACCAATAGCAAAAATAGATTATTCCACATTACAGTTTACTTCCCTTTCTCATTTATTTGTACTCAGATAGTTTTTAATATTCTAAACTCTTATTATAATCTCTTCTACTATGTCAATTTTGACATATCATATTCTTTTCTAATGTGTTGTTTCTCTTTCTTCCATAGATCTGACTCTGTTAATATACTGCATTCCATGTGTATCTCATTCAGTTTTTATCTGTAGTATATTCATATGTGTACATTCACACATGTAAATATGTGTGATATCTGATAGCACATGCCTAATATAGCTAAACTACTCATCATGAAACATCATACTGTCTGGTTTATGTGTTAATCTCCCTGAGGCACTCAGAGTTATTTGAATATACTTGTAAATTTCCATATTTCCAATGCTTAAACTTCAGAGGAGATGCTCAATACATTGCCTTTGAATTTTTGAATAAATAAAAGGTTAAATACTGCAATAAAGATTTTATTTTATTTTTTTAATTGGTGTGCTTTTATTTATTTATTTCTTACATACATGACAATAGTGGAGTGTATTACATTCATAATTATCCATTCATGCACAATTTTTCATAACTCTGCATATAGAGTATGACCATGAGTCCTCTGAAGGTCTTGATATAGAATTTATATTTGTTTCTTTTTTTTCCCTTGTTGCTCTATTTTTTAATGTATGAAATAAGATATGTCAAGAGCATTGTAATGTTTTGAACAACCAATAAAAAAAATTTTAAAAATGCAATAAAGATTTTAAATACACAATATTGGTAATATAGATTGTTTAGTCAGCTTTTTTACTGCTTTGACCAAAATACCTGACCAGAACAATTAGAGGGGGAAAAGTTTATTTTGGGGCTTAGGGTTTCAGAGGTCTTAGTCCATAGATGGCCAACTCCATTCCTCAGGGCCCAAGGTGAGATAGAACATCATGGCAGAAGGGTGTGGTGAAGGAAAGCAGTTCAAGACGTTGTACCAGGAAGGTGAGAGAGAGACTCTACTCACTGGATGCACAACATATAACCAAAAGGTCTACCTCCTTCAGCCACACCTTACCTGCTATATTAGCTTTTTCACTGCTGTGACAAAAAGATCCAAACAGAACAATTGTAGAGGAAGAAAATTTGGGGGCTCAGTTTTCGTGGTCTCAGTCCATAGGAAGCTGGCTGCATTCCTGTGGCTCAAGGTGAGACAGAACACCACAATGGAAGAGTATGGCAGAGGGAAGCAACTCACATGATGATCAGAAAGCAGAGACTCCACTCATCAGATACAAAATATATAAACCAATGCCTATATGCCCACCTCCTCCAACCACACCCTCCCACCTTTAGTTACCACATAATTAATCCCCTGACTCAGAGAAGGCTCTCAGAACTCAATCATTTCTCTTTTAAACCTTCATGCATTATCTCACACTTGAGCTTCTGTGGGGCACCTCCCATCTAAGCCATAACATCTGCCCTCAGTTACCACTCAGTTAATCCTTAAATTTACCGATTAGATTACGGCTCTCATAACCCAATCATATCACCTCTAAACCTTCTTGCATTGTCTTATATATGAGCTTTTGGAGAACAACAATATTTAAACCATAACAATGGATTGCCTTTTGTTTTAGTCAGCTTTGTATTACTGTGACCAAAATTCAGAAAAAAAAATATTTTAGAGGAGGAAAAGTTTTTCTGGGGCTCATAGTTTCAGAGGTCTTGGTCCATAGACAATTAACTCCACTCTTCTGGGCCCAAGGTGAATCATCATAGGAGAGGCCCAGGAGAGGAAGTATCCTCTCCCCATGGCAGCAAAGAAGAGGCTGCAAGAAAGATTCATCCTTCCAGGTCATGTCCCCAATGACTCACCTCTTGCAGCCATACCCAATTTGGCTATAGTTACCACCCCATCAGTCCATTCAAACTAGCATGGATAGGTTAGGGTACGCTTTTATAACATAATAATTTCACTTGTGAATAACCCTGCATTTCAGGAGCTTTGGGCAAATACTTCATATTCAAATGATAGCATTCCTTTTATTATAATGAATTCTTCATTTATCTCACGATCATGTTTTTCTTCTTCAACATTAAATTTCAGAAATATTCTCTGCATTTTGTGGAACTAAAATTTGTGAATTACTTATATTGCCCTTCTAAGAGTTATTTCATGTTTTAGTTTGAATTAATCTTCAGAGATTTTAAATATGATTGTATTATTCTACCAAATGGTGATTTAAATTAGATGCCAATATTTATAAATCTATCATCCCACCCAGTTAAAACTCTATTTGCTGATTAGATGTTACTGTGATCATCAATTAAAAGTGAAAGGACACCTTATATTAATCTCCCAGCAATTTCTATTTTTTAAAAGGACCTTCTGGTAATTTTTTATAATTCAAACCTTCAGATAAACAGCAGATCCACCTGACTCTGTCTTGAATTTTTCTATGGTTTCCCATCTATTTTAAATCCCACTAATAGCATAATAAACTTGCCGTCTTCAATTTAATTTGTTGTTACATACTTTTGCAAATGGCTCTTGTGAGATGTGCTTCCATAATTTTCTATTGATGAAGGTCCCTGAGATGCCTAAGTGCAGGCTCCCAAGCAGCATGAAAAACCACTTGGTCTACTATCTGTAGAGTTCAAGATGAAGAAGCTGCTAGGTTGAACAAATTAGTTTCTTCTTGTTGTGAATATAAATCTAAAGAATAGATTTTAATTCCCAAGATTTAATTTTTCCCACTTAACAGTGTAAATAATGAACAGAGTAAGATGATGCTAATTGATCTCAAAACTGTCATGCTTCCAAATTAAAAAAAAATGTTAAAATAAAAAGATCTGCTCTTTGTACCTAACCCCTTCAAGTATTTGTAGTTACAAATATAAATATCATTTGTGAAATGAAGTGTCTGGATCTATTGACAATGTGTCTGAATTCAGCTGGTTTCTGTCTTGCTAAAATCAATAGCTAAGTTGTGAATCTATAAGACAAGTTAATTCTGGCCCTTTGTTAGAATGGTTTTCATGAGCTGAAATGGTTAAAAAGCAAGAGAGGAAATACAGCTCTCTAGACTCATTTGCTTGTTGGTATAGGAAATTTCCTCTGCTGTTGCCAATTCTTTGATATAGGCAGTGGTACTTCAAGAGAGAGTCTTCAGGAGCTAATTCAAATAGATTGTTTATGAATTTAATTCCTCATTCAGGAAATAGTACAATATTCAAGTATAAATGTGAGATAATGTTTGAGGGTGATTAAACATATTTTGCTGACAGAAGAAATGACCAGTTCATGGAATAAAACACCATGGAACATGTCTTAAATATGAGAGATGATAAATTTAAGTACATTTCCTATCTAACTTTCCCGTAAACATAAACATGTTTTTTCCATTACATGTTTTTCTTTCAGTTTCTTTTTGCTATTTCTTAAAAACAAAAGTTTATTTTTTCAAATAACAAATAAAGGAAATTTAATTATCAAAGTGTACATACCCAAATGTATATTAAATGCATATGAAACTCTTTTATACATGAAAACAACATGTGTTATATTTGCTTTTAAATTTTATATAATGAAAATACATAATCTGTATTTATTTGCCACCACGATATCATGGAGTGTAAAAACAAAAATTACATAGAACTTTTAGCAGTTTAACTTTGTGAAAATTTAGTCAAATATAATTATAATAATTTTTTTCAGAATCATTTAATATTCTTCCCAGTCTTCTCCCTCTTGCTGTGATCATTTTTAATATATTATATATAATGTGTTAGTTTTCCTCATGACCAAACACACTGATGGTCAATTAATATCCAGAATTATATTAACTTTGAGGCCCATAATGCCTTAAACACTCCCAGAATGAAAATAAAATGAGTCACAGGGAAATATCCAATCTGAGAAATAATTTCATTTCAAAGATAGATATAATTTACAAAGGTGCTTTTGTTACAAGTTTTTCATTTTCCTGTTTAAATTTATTTTTAAATTTTAATTTGTTATATGTGACACCAAAATTCATTGCAATTCATATTACACATATATAGAGTACAATTTTTTATATATCTGTTTGTAAAAAAGTATATTTACACCATTCATGTCTTCATACATGTACTTAGAGTAATAATATCTATCTCATTCCACCATCTTTTTTACCCCATGTCCACTCCCTTTCCCTCCTACCCTTTTGTCCTATCTAGAGTTCTTTTAATCCTCCCATGTTCCCCTTCCAATCCCACTATGAATCAGTCTCTTTATATCAGAAAAAAAAATTGGCATTATTTTTGAAATTGGCTAATTTCACTTATCATTATCTTCTCTAACTTCATCCATTTACCTGAAAATGCCATGATTTTATTCTCTTTTGTTGTTGAGTAATATTCCATTGTGTATATATGCCACATTTTCTTTATTCATTTGTCTACTGAAGGGGCTCTAGTTTGGTTCCAGAGTTTAGCTACTGTGAATTGTGCTGCTATAAACATTGATGTGGCTGTTTCCCTGTAGTTTGCTGTCTTTAAGTCCCTTGGGTATAGACATAGGAAAGAGATAGCTGGGTCAAATTGTGGCTCCATTCCCAGTTTTCCAGGAATCTCCATACTGCTTTCCATATTGGCTGCACCAATTTGCAGTCTCAACAGCAGTGTATGAGTGTGACTTTTCCCCCACTTGCTCACCAACAGTTCTTGTTGTGTGTGGTCTTAATAGCCGCCATTCTGACTGAAGTGAGATGAAATCTTAGAATAGTTTTGTTTGCATTTCTCTAATTGCTAGAAATGTTGAACATTTTTTCATTTATTTGTTGATTGATTGTATATCATCTTCTGAGAGGTGTCTGTTCATTTTCTTAGCCCATTTATTGATTGGGCTATTTGTTTTTATGTTGTTTAGCCTTTTGAGTTTTTTATATACCCTAGAGATTATATATGTGTGAGGGGTAAAGATTTGTTCCCAAGATGTGGACTCTCTATTCACCTCATAGCTTGTTTCTTTTGCTGAGAAGAAGCTTTTTAGCTTGAATCTATCCCATTTATTAACCCTTGATTTTAATTTTTGTGCTATAGGAGTCTTAGTAAGGCAGTTGGGGCCTAATCTGACATGATGGAGATTTGGACCAACTTTTTCTTCTAATAGATGCAGTGTCTTTGGTTTAATTCTTCGGTCTTTGATCCACTTTGCATTGAGTTTTGTTAATGTACAATGTTTTCACAGTTTTGAACATCTTAAACAACTGTCTTTAGCAGACTACAATTCTGAAAAGTCCTCATTCATTTGTATTGTAATTGAGCCCAGTTTTAAACAAATTACTAATAACTACTGTAATATTTAGTATCCAAGAAAGCATTAAACCCCAAATATACCCATCTTACCTATCATATATACATTGTGTTGGCCACAACTGGCTGTTATTCTTTAGACTTCTTTTTAGTGATCCTGAAGCAATGTCTATTCTCTGTTTAGTTCTGTAGGATTCCAATGCTAACATAATAGTCTATTGATAATTCAGAAACCTTCTCAATTTTCTTTTAATGAATGATCCATTTCCCTAAGAGATTCTGTTTATGAAAGTGTTGTTTGAGATACTAAGACAACCAGTTTGGGGTTTGTTCAGAATATAAAGCTTAGAAAATTTGAAATGTCCTCTGGAAGAAAGAGAAAGCAAAATTGCAATTGTTAAAATCAGTTTATAAGTTACAACATAAATCACAACAAACAGAAATTTCCAGAAAATTACAAATTTTGTGCAAGCATGAAATCCAGAAAACAAATTTTACTAAATATCTGTTTTACCTCCATCCACAATACATTTATCTTACAGGTGAGTTTTTGGTATTTTTGATTGTCTAGTCACATACTGTCAATTTTATGATATTATTTTTAGAATAAATTTGAAAATACATAATTCTGTCTTTCTTCTAGCATGGTTGATGAAGACATTCATTATTAATTATTATTTAGAAAGTTTCTAAAAGAAGCTTCATACTCATTATTGGAAATGCCATATAAATTTTGGGCCACTTCCAAATTCGCCAAAATCTCTTTTGAGTTTTTGAGTATAAGCTTGAAGACTTCAAGAATAATTATTCTTCCTCCTCCCCCTCCTCTTTTCTTAACAGTTATTCTTAAATATTTTTCAAGTGACCACAGTTGACTGTATCTTTAAATGTTTTATGTGTTTATTCCATCACTGTCATTGTCAGTTCTGGTGTCATTCAACTAAAAATTAATAAGAAACTATTAAATTAGAACCAACCAAGTCATTTTAAGCTAGAGGAAGAACACGAGAAAAGGCAGAGTCAAGAAGATGTGAGCCACAGAGTAGACTAGGATGTGTGGATGGCACAGAGGTAGGGAGTAAGAATGGAAAACACAGAGGAGCCAGATGAGTAAAAGTGCCAAATCTGGAAGTGGCTAGGGATGGACTAGAATGCTTTTAAAGTAAAATGTCTGTTGATGGGTCATTGACCATGAGACAGATACTAATGCATACTGTAAACACCATTAGCATTAATGTCAGACAAATTGAGGTCTGAATCTTAGTGGTGTCCTTATTAGCCTGTGAAGCATTGTTAGCAATAACTGAGTTATACATAGAACTAAGTGCACTATCACATGCACCTACTAAATCTTAACTAATTGTGTTCCCAATTTAACTCTCTTTTATCTGGTTTCCTAAAATGCTTGTAGTTACTCCAAAGCCATCTGAAAAAAGTGCAGCATGAAAATGCCAAACAGGCAAGGAATATTCAAGGATATTGGACTGAGAGTGAGACAAGAATATAGTCTGAAATTAACCACATTTAAGTCAAGCAGAAGTATTTTTAAGAGCTGAGTTTGGAGTGATGATAGGCCTTTTGTCTTTGCTAATTTGAATGTATCTAAAGTAAAAATAAACTCTCTTATTTTTTATGGCAGGAGGTACATTTAAAACTTGGAGCAAGATGTCCACCAAAATTAGACTTCCTCCCATCCTGGATACTTGGGGAAAGGGGCTCTATCGTCCTTGACCATTGCATTTCAAAAGAATGTTTCCCAGATCTCAGAGAAAGACATTTCTACATATAAAACTGGAAAGATAATTTTTCAAAGATTTATATCTCAGTTAGGCTGGAAAATAATTTATAATAACAAGTTTTCTAAAGTAAATACTCTAAGAAAAAAAGTAGCTGGGGCTTAGAATCTGACTAAAACCTAAGGTTTAGTCAAGCTGAAAGGAATTTAAAGACTATAGGTGGAGGATTATGAAGGAAAAGGAGTCTGAGCAGAAGGCAGTGGACTGGACATGGCTAACATGTCTTTGACAGGTCCACCCCAATGTGTCTGAAAGTAAAGAACATGGGAGTTGGAATTGCTTTTATTCCCAATACATCTATCTCTGTAAAAGAACCTGGGACCATGATAGGCATATGTTTTGTTCAGTTGTAAAGGAAGTCTGATAATAGTGGCAGATTATACAGGACATGTAAGGACCTTGTTTCCTACCATGTGTACAGAGTTTTAAACCCAACTCTGTCTTATAGTAATAACAATCACTCTTACAAATGAGGAATGTAGGAAGATATAGGAAGACAAATATGAAGTTAAGGCAACACTGAAGGTAGAAGTCATTCAGCATAATAATATCAGTAGGAATGGAGAGAAGTCATCAAACGTAGAGCAAATGAGATTCCTGTGAATATTTTATTGGATTAGGTAAAAGAGAAGAATAAAAGGTGACAATAAGAATTTTAGAGCATGAAAACTGGAAATGTACAGATGCCAGTTATTGAAACTGGGAATATTTTGAAAGAAACAGACTTGGTCAGAAGGAAGATCAGGTGTTTGATGTAGATCCTGTAAAATATGAATGATTGCTCCAGGGCAGCTGGATATGGGAGCTCCTGGGGAATGTTTAGACTGAACATATAATTCTAAAAGCTGTCACAGCATAGATGATATTTATACTGCACACTGGTGGGAAATCACCAAGGTAATAATGTATACTGAGTCATGAGACTTTCCATATCTTTAGAGCAGAAAGAGAATAAATTAGCTATGAGACTGGGAACATAGTCAGTGACAGAAGAGAAAAAACAGAGACTATAGTGCCCTATAGGCCAAATAAAGAAAGTGTATTCAGGAGGAGACAGTGATCATCTGTTAAATTTCACTGATGAACCAACAGGACAAGTTCTGAGATTGGAGCAATACAGCAAATAGAGGTTACTGAGTGCCTTGCTAACAACAATTGTAGTGAAGCCAAAGGTATGAACATCTGCTTGATAAATATTCAAGAGAAAATGGGGGAAAGGGACCAAACATCTCTTTCAAGAAATTATGATCTAAAAGTGCAGGTTAATGTGGTCATTCTCTAGAAGAAACATGAAAACACATGAGACTATTTTAAAAAAAAATCATATTATATTGCTGGCTGGTTTGATTAAGCAGAGAGTTAAGATAGATTAGCCAAAGAAAGGTTGGAAAGTTTCTGGGAAAAGAGTAGAATACAGTACCTAAGTCAAGAATTTAGCTTCCACAGTTATAAGAGAAAATGCTGATTACATGAATTTAGGTGTCTGTAGGTGGGGACCGCTATATAAGCTATGTGATTTTATGGTTGTGCTGTTTTTCTCAGAGTATTGATAGGAAAAATCATTACTGGAAAGTTAGAATAAGAAGATCTTATTTATGTCTTAAAAAATAAGAAAAGAAGTGTTAAACTAATGAAATAGACAATGAGAAAATAATAGTTTTTCTGTGTTTCACTAATGGACAATTCCACACATGCATTTATTCACTGAATGTTTGACATGATTCTTCTATGTTCCAAGAATTTCTCTGGGATCCTGTGATACAATAGCAAACAGAAGAGACTCCTAATTATATAGAACTAGGTTAATGGTTATATATTTTAATTGAGATTATGTTCTTTGAGACAGGTTCATTCACGAAATAGAAGAAAAAGTCATTAATGAGAATCAAGGTTTTACTAGAGAGTGATATGAAATTAGACACATAGAATTGTAATTTTATTGGTGGACCAGGGAGTTTTAGCTAGTAAGGTGTGAAGTGGAGACATTTGATTTGTGATAGATAATAAAAATCAACAGTAAGATATGTGGATCTGAGGAACATAATTACTCTAGGTACATGTATGACTGCATATGTGGTGAGACTCTATATCATGTACAAACAGAGAAATGAAAAGTTGTACTCTGTGTACAATGAATTGAAAAGCTTTCTGCTGTCATGTGTAACTCATTAGAACTAATAAAAATAAATTTTAAAAAGATATGTAGATCCTTGTAGAAATGAAAACATTACTCAAGTTGGAACATTAAAGGGACTAGGCTGAAATAAAGGGGTGTTGTTTGAAAATTAGATATTGAATTATCATTTTAGTAGCAGCAAAAATTTATCTGAGAATGTGAATGACAATGATTCTTTTGTAAATTATAACAAAGCAAATCACAAAGCTCTAGTGTGAGTCCTGAACTTTCTCATTTTTAAAGTGTTCTCTAGATGGTTTTGTTTCAAACATATGCTCAGGTATGACCAGGGGAATGGATGGCTGAAGTTCAAGTTCAGATCTTTGGAGAAACAGAGGAAATAACTACTTGCAGTGCTACCAGATCTTTACAAGCACCAAAATTTGTAATAGAGCAAGTGGTAAACAGAGTAATGGTGATTTAGGAACTCTAAGGGAGGATATGCAACTCTGAAGTGGATATTTAAGGAGTACAGAGTTAATGTGTGTGATTCAAAGCTGGGTTGTTTTGTTCTCATTTTTGAGAGATGAGGGAAAGAGAATGACTTTGTGGTATTAATACTAAGAGGGACTTTATTCTACTGATAACTCAAAGGTTTGAGAGATGTGAGGAAACAAAATAACAAACTTGTGTGCCATACAAGTTGGAAAAGAAACAGTATCTAAACTCAGAGAAGAGCCAAGACTGCAAATTACCCATTACAGGTTATGAGTTCTAGAAGGACTGGGAGATCATTCCAGGATTTAGGGATTGTTGTTGTGGTCAGAAACACAAGTTGCTCACAGCCAAATAAAAAGGATGTAGAGAGTCCAGACGCTTTATGGTAACCAACATGTACAAAAATAAAAGGCATAGCTGTTTCTGCTCTTAGGCCTTGGCAATATGAAAACAAACAAATAAACTCTTTTGCTTGGTTTTTAAGAATTAGGCACTCTCCCAAAGAAGTTCTGATTTATAAAAGCTTTAACAAGCAAATTAAAATTTAAATTGATTACTATATACAAATTACACAGAAATTTAGATAGTGCCCTAAAATTATACGGTTCAGCTTTTCTTTCCTGAGCCACAACCTGTCAGGCAATAATCTAATCATCTCTGAAATTAGTTCAGGTCCTATTAGAGACTACTTGCTCTTCTTTGTCAACAATGATACCTTCTCCTTCTGGAGGAAATCAGCTGTAGTGTGTAAAACACCAAACCATGACAAATTAGCCTTCACTATGCCACAAATTCCCTTGTACAGTGACATGATGAAGAACACATCTCATTTCCTAGTCATGTGGCCACCAGCAAATGACTCAATAGTTCCTGTCTTCAGCTTTCTATATTAGAAAAATAGGTTGCAATAGTATTTGCTGTATATGGTGATTATGAAAATAAGAATATTAACATAAAAACATAATGGTTGTCATGTATTATCCGCTCAATAATGTCGCTAGTTTCTAACTCTCTCTCCAAACACTCCTGTAATAGATGCTATGATCGCTTCTTTACAGATAAGGAAATAGAGGAACCATGACTAACAAATGCAGGGCCAAGTTGATTCATACACCAGGTTCCTCATACTATAATTTGCCTCTTTTTGGGTGAAACAGTGGCAAATCACCTCTAAGACTGACCTATAGATGTAGAGAGGGACACATTGGTTGAATACTTATTGAAAATTTCTCCAAGAGCCCTTTGTAAGTGAATCTGCAGTCAATGGGGGGAAGGAAGCCTCATTATCCACCACTATGTCAGAACTCGACAAGAACCTAATGTTCTTTTGATATCAGAGATAAGCTCATATGTGAGATCAGATCTTTCCAGAGATTGCAGTGTTCTCAGTTTTTGTGTCTCTGCTGAGAGTATTTCAGGATACTTAGTAAAGGTTTAGTGAAGTTCATTAGAAGAGGATTTTGTGCTCCAACTTTTATTGGGATAGAAGGGAGATTATTAGAAGGTCCCAGCCAAGGGTAACCTCTCAATTCTGGATTGGCAGACTACATTAGATAACAATCTAAGGTCAATTCTTAGTCAACTCGGCCTGACTGAGGCCCTAAATGGAATGGATTTCCGAGAATTTATGGTCAGGGGCTCCAGTCTTCATCACCTTGTTTTCCTAGGTCTGGGAGTCTCTGGTCTGTGTTGTTTGTGTAGGGTTCTGTTCAAGATTTCTTAGCAACTAGGCCCTTCTGAGAAAACCTATCTTTGCCTTTTGGTTCTTACCTCCTGAATTGATCTATCCTCCCTCTGTTGTAAGAGGATTCATTTATAAAGTAGAGATAAGGCCAGGGCCCTGAAATAGCTATCTTGTCAGACCTCATAGCACCACTAAGGCAAGGAGGTTGATTAACCAATTTGTTGCATACTAAGTATTTTTTTAAACCTTTGACCCACTGCTCACGTCTCACTGTTAGTAGTATTTTCACCCTAGTTCCTCAGAAAATCTATCTGTGCAGAGTTATACATTCAAGCTATTTCTAGCAAATATATATGTGTAATAAATAGTTTATAAAGCTAGGTCTAGCAGCTAACATCTAACAATTATTAATATTAATAATAAAATAAATAACAGATTAATTTTTTAATCTATAGGCTTCAAAGATTTAGTGATATGGAGAGCTGCAAAGTGTTATAGCAGTTGTGTTATGGATTGGGAGAATTTTTTCAATAGCCTCTAATTATTTAGAAATTTATCTGGAAGAACTTCTTGAATAGCAAGAAGAAGAAATTTTATTTGATGCTAAATTTAGCTTATATCTTCATATCCTTAATAAAGGTATTTATGTAAGAAATCAAATCATTTTAAAGAGCTTGACTGTGTTACATTTTCCTTTCTAAGCAACATCAACTGTATTCTTTCTATAGAAATATGAAAATGTAGACTTTGCATACATTTGCAATAGAACAAACAAAACTCAACAACAACAAAAAAATGTTCCCTTCTGATAAATTGGATAGCTTTATAAGAAAATATTTTTCCTTCATACATGGTCCCAAACTTCAATTGAAATAAGAATTCAAGTAGCACAACACAATGACTAGTTAAATCTAGTAGACAGAAATGAGTTATAGAAGGATAGATTTGGTAGAATTTTAGACTGAGCCAGCTGTGCTGACCCTTTCACCTGCTTTCATTTAAAAAACAATTTACCTAAGATCTCTCTGGTCCTCCCCTGACTTACCTCAATAGGATATGTTATATTCCTCAGGTGAAAAAGACTATTGTTTTGGGGAGGGAGGAATGAAGGTCCAAAGATATCTCCCTGCCAATAACAGGAGGATAGTAAGTAGAGTGTACTTACACAGGCCCAAAATTCTAGGATTCAGGAATAAAGGATATTAGAAATGCATCCCATTGACCATCACATCCGACAGAACAATGTGTGGGTCAAAGTGACTTAGAGTTTTCTTTAGATCTTTAGCATGTCATAATGTAAAAATTTCCTCTCCATGTATTTTGCTTGGGTGCCTGTGGGTAAGACCATGAACAACAGGGACTTGGAAGCTGAATGTAGTTTTTGATGTTAGTCAGAAACTGAGAGACGAACCTTGGTGGAACTCTCTGGAAACTTCTCTGGGACACCAAATAAACAAGACAGTGCACAATGCTGTCCCTCTCTTAAGAGGACCTGTTCTCTTCCGTTCTACCTTGAAAGTTTCTTTTTTTCTCTTTCCTTTTTCTCTGTAATAAACTTCTGCTTGCTACTACATGATACTTGTTTGGACTTGTGACCTGTGGAGTCACAAGAACTCATGATTTGTGGATTTCTGAGGTTGCTCAGCCTCTCAGGGTTTCCTCTACATCAACTGGGAGCTTGGTACAACAGGCAATCTTGTATTAAAATTCTGAGGCTATCACTAATTTAATATTCTAAGCCTTGTTTTTTGGCATTCATAGAATGATAATGAAACCATTAACTCATAAAGTTGTTCTGAGTTTTAATTAGATAGCTTAATATAGCAATTAAAACATGATGCTTACTCAATATTGCTAGCTATTGGTTGTAGTGGAAGTCATACAAGGGCTGAAAAGCTTTTATTATAATAGTCTTGACAATATATAAGTCTTGTTAGAGAAAGACTGAGAATCTCCCCAAAACCACAATATGAAGGGATTCCAGCTCCACTCTGTCAGAACTGTGAAACCTGTTTGCATCACACCACTGATCTCAAGTCTGTGTTTACAATGGGGGGCTGTTCTTGTTAGTTGCAATTCAGTTACTTGGTGTTTTAACAGAAAAGAAAGTAAACAAAAGCCAAACAAAAATGGCAGTTCAGAAAATAATGCAAGAGTTTGTTATTGTCATCTAGAAATCATATCCACAGCATTTCTAGTTTACCAAAACATAATATAAATAAAGGATGTGGCCTGGCTCAAGGACACATTCTGTGCTTACCAGTTTGTTCAGTGGGAAGAAGTAATCTTGTCTTGAACAAGAGACTAGGCACTTGTATCTGTTACTTATTTTAGTCCAAGAGGAAGATGTTAATGTTCTCTTAGCAAAGATTAGAGATAATGAAATTCACAAGGTCAAAAAGAGGAAAGCCAAGGACATATGATAGCAGAACAAGTAGTCTTACCTGACTTTCCATAACTCCAGAAACCTTGCACCTTTCTCTTTCAGACTGCCTACAAAGCATCTAAAAATGGTGCCAAAATTTTCTTTAGACAATAGATTTTTCCTTCTAAAAGTTGGAAACATTCGTGTCAAAGGATATGTAGCATGTTTCCCACTGCACTGGGTTTTGAAAAATTGAAAAATAAATTAACATTAAATCATAATGACTCAGATTTTTAACATGATGGGAAACGCCAACTCCTTCATTTCCTATAAATATAAGTGTATTTGCTTTAAATGAACTGAGTGTGATGTTTTTGTAAAAATTATCAGTATTGGCAGCTATATACAAGTCAATCAAAAATAGATTAGTGAATCTTATTTGTCCTTATTAATCTGACACACTTATTTAAAAATATTTCCAAAATAAATGATACAGTGAACTAATACCTTCATCATTGGCCATGGAATATATAAGTTGCACATCCTAATTTAAAAACATGGAATACTAAGTTTTTAAAAATCTGAAAATTTTAAACACTTACATGATACTACCTATTAAAAATCCCACAGCAAAAATTTTTTTTCTTTAGGGGCAGGGATTATGGCTAAGTGGTAGAGTGCTCGCCTATCACACATGAGGCACTGTGTTTGATCAGTGCTACATAAAAATAAAAATAAAGATATTGTGTCCACATAAAATTAAAAAATAAATATTAAAAAAGTTCACTTTAAGCAAAAAATTACTTAAAATAGCATGAAAATTACCTTCAGGCAATATGTAAAAGGTGTAATTTCATCTATATCCAGATACAATTCCTAACTTTTCTCATTATATGTATGCAATTATAAAATCAAAAAATACCAAAGCATGAACCACTTCAAGTCCTAAGCATTTTGGACAAGGGATATTCAACCTGTACTCTAAAATATGATTATACCTTTAAGCATGGTATTTTTTTTTATAAAGTTAAATTGAAACCTCATCTTTTTATCCCATATATATATATATGTATGTGTGAATGTGGTGAGCCGTTTCTGCGGACCATAGCCACCATTACAATATGGTGCTGGCTGCCACTGTGGTCAGTGATAAACAACTCCTTATTAGGGAGAGTTGGCGCGTTTTGAGATAACGCCCTATGAGAAAGATCCACGTGGCAGCTTTGCATTGGGGCTCAGGGTGCTTTATTAAGGCTGGGAGGCACGGGTGGGAGAGAAGAAGCTTGAAGTCATGACTGAGATAAGGTCTGAATAAACTGCTGAAAGAAGAATCCTGTGTCGCGTCTTCCCTTGCCGGCTGGAGGTCGCGACATGTGAACAATAAGAATGAAAAGAAATTAGCACATATAAAATTACATTTAAGAAAGGTAGAAAGTTATGAATGTTTAGCAAATAATTTGTTAGTAGTTACAGGTGATAAGATAGAGAATGTTTGTGAATATTTGGTGATAAAAATTATAATTTTATCCACATTAGTGTAATTTATTTTCTCTGAGTTTTTTTAATGTCTTAAAATATATTTTATTCTACATTGAAAAAATAAATTTTCAGTATCATTTCATAAACTAAAAACTAGAACCTAAAGATAGAAGACATTGGTGAAATGTGTGATTCAAATGAATAAAAAATCTGCTTACATGTTTATAAAAAAATCATAAGCTAAAATATGCCATTTTTAGTTTTGTTGTAAAGGAAAGTGGATAAAACACATAGATTTTCATGGTATAACTTTATTCTTAGTGGTAATGAGAGTAGTAATTGTAAGTAGTAAGACAGGAAGGGTAATGAAGGTCACATGTTATCCCCAAACTCATATCTGATTTCAAGATTAGTATTATATTATTTTGAACATATTTTCAAATCTTGTATTGCATTTCAAATGTAACAAGCTATCAAGTTTTTAAATTTAACTATTATCAGAATATAGCTTGGGTATAAGCTTGGGGAATTGTTGGTGAATTTATATCTATCAATAGCAGTCTATCCACATCTATATTCTCAGTCTTGAAGTCAATAAATCAAATTCCTAAAGGTACAAAGGAAGAAATATGAATGCAAGAACTGTGCAATGTTCAAAACACAAAGCAGTATTATTAATCTATCTTATTTTCACTTCTGATAAAGATATGATGTAGACTCTGTTATGTTTTAAATTGTGTTTCAAAAAAAATTACTGAAATCTTACCTCCTAGGACCTTAGAATGATCATAGTTGGAATTGTGAGTATTGCAAATATTAGTTAAGATGTAGTCCTATTTGGGTAGGATTGGCTCATAGTCAAAGAGTTGGTTTTCATATTTTTAAACTTCTATGACGCAATACATTTCTGTTTCTTTAAGTGACTAAGATTATAGTGTTGTTGTTTTTTTTTATAGCAGACCTAGGAAACTAACACAGATTTTGGTGCCAGGTAATAGGCTGATAATCCCAAAAGAAAGCAAGAAAACAAAAAAAGTTGAAGTAAATTTAGAAACAGACCATGGGTAGAGGTTAAAATAATTTTGAGACACATGATAGAGGATCATAGATTTCCTTGAAGAGTCTGCTATTTCCAGTATAGATGGCAATGGTGATTCTGCTGATGGATCAGAGGGAAATCAAGAATATGCTATTGGAAATTGTAGAAAAGGTGATACTTGTTTTTAAAGGGAACATGGGTATTTAGCTAAGAAGAAATCCAGTAAAAATGTTGAATTCACAGCCTAGTTTGGCCCGGATGCTTATAGAAAAATGCCAAAAAAAAAAAAAGATGAATTGAGAAATTCTTAACCCACCTAGAGAGTAGTATGGAAACAGCCCAACATTATATCTGGACAACCTTTCCTTAAAAGAAAAAATTAGGTGTGTGACTTATATATGGAATTTACTACCTAATAGAGACAAGAGACAAGATATTGTGATGTGACTACCTAGGAAAGATCTATGGAGGACCATCCTGTTTGATATCTTAGTAAATTGAATTGCACAGGAGGCTAACAAAGATTTTAGAATTTTATATGAGCAGGAACACTTCCAACTTGAACTAAAGGAACAGAGATGAGATAAAATGAAGAAGAGTGTCTCCAAGGTGAACTACGAATGCAGAGACCTAGGCAGCCATAGCACCCTGAGTTCTAAAGGCTGGGGCTGCTGCCGAGTGCTGAGGGGCAAGCGTACCTGTGCCTCTACAGGACTATAGATCAAGACCATCCCACCGCATAAAATTATTCTTAAGCCTCCAAAGTTATTGGATTTCCCTCTATGCATTGCCAATTTGCTTTAGATAAGAGTTCCTCCCCTTCCCCTTCCATTTTCCCCTTTTTGGAATAGAAATTTCTCTCCTATACTGATAATTTGCTTTCTGGTTTTATAGGTCAACAGATGGGGAGAAATTTTGCCTCAGGATACAGCATACACTAAATCTTGAACCATATCTGATTTGGATGATATTTTTTATGGAATTTAAAATTGGTGTTAGAATTGGTTAAGATTTGGGGGATGTTAGAATGAGTTGCATATATTTTGCTTGTGGGTGGGACATGAACTTGAGGTGGAGATCAAAGGATTCTTATGGATTGAATTATGTACCTCCCCCCAAAACAGAAGATATGTTGAAATCCTTACCCGTAGTACCTCTGGATGTAACCTTATTTGGAAACAGGATCATTACAGATGTAATTATTTAGAAGTCTAGATTGGAGTGTGTTTGGTCCCTTATCCAATATAATTAATGTCCTGAGAAAGTGGCCCTGTGAGAACCGTGTTACACAGGAAAGTACCATGTGAGGACAAAGGCAGAAATATTGGAGTTATAGATGCACAAACCAAGAAATACCAACCATTGCCAGCCCTCACCAGAAGCTGGAAGGGACAAGGTAGGATACTGCTACAGGTTTCAGTGGGACCATGATCCTTCTAAAACCTCGATTTTAAACTCTGAGCCCCCAGATCTGTTAAATAATATATTTCTGCTTTAAGACACTCAATTTCTAATGCTTTGTTACAGAAGCCATATAAAACTGATATGGAAGCTTATATTCTTCTATGAAAAAAAATAACATATAAGTAACATGATGTGTGCCAGCTGGCCTGGAGGCTTACTGTCAGGAACCAGGGAAAGATGGGAACTATGACAACCAAAAGAGCAAGCACCTTGTCTAAAGGACATAATCTATTGTTATCCTAGATCTCGGGGTTTGGCTGTCCAGTTCTAATTTTTCAAGATAGAAGAAAAACTAAGAAAATAGTACCAGATCATGGCTGATATAATTTGCTTGAACTGGTCAACTACAAAAATTTGGCCCATCTTTAAGACTTCTTCTGTCCTTTTAATCTTCAAACAGTGCAGTCTAATGCAATAGGAGGAGCATTGGCCTTCACACTGCCTGTCCAGCAGGAGGACTCAGTCCTCCTCCTTATGGTTACAATGCTTCCATCACCATTCTCTTACTCTCCTGCTCAGTTGGTGGAAGTAAGTTGCATGAAAGACCAACAATTTATTAATGATCAAGAGAAATATGGAAATAATTATGTAAATTCAGTACTTAATTACTATTGTTTACTTAAAGATAAGCTCAACATTTTTTTTTCCTGAGCAACACTGTCTACATTAGGGTTTATCCTATCTTAAATATGCCCATTATATTTTAGTAATTTTGGAATAATTATGTATTTTCCTAACTTTATTCTAATACTCCATTTAATGTTCAGAACCATCTATCTGATGATTTCAGAAATAAATATGAAATTCCCTCTTAGAAGACAGCCTTAACTATATGGTTTTAAATGGCATTCTATCAAGCAATGTCTGCCATCCAGTGTGCCCTTATTTACAACCATCTGGCAATTGGTTGCTTGTTAAAAAAAAAAAAATACTGTGTCTTCTTTGACTCTGGAAGTAATTTTTTTTCTTCCAAGAAAATGCAAACCAACTGGCAACATGGCTTTCAGCCATAGGAAAAAGTTTATAAAGACTAGCTCTGCAATCAATTAGTATTCAAACCAGCTACAGGAATGAAAGGTTAAATATTAATTCGATTTTCTTATTTTCAATCGTTAAGGGAAAACCCTTTTACAACTGCAGCATTTCATTTGTTTTGGTTTCAAATCCATTATTCTAATAAATCAGCTTTTATTCACGTGAATATTGATTTAGGTTTTGTTTTTTAAAAAGAGAAAATGCACTTAAGTAAGAAAACCAAAGAATTTACAGCTCATAGAAAGGAAAGAAAATAAATGAACAGAATATAAAACCAACTCCCAGTGCAAAAGCCATTTATACTATGTTTGAATAATACTTTGTAAATGAAAACATACTATTTATAACACCTGTAAAAAGAGAACAACATTTGTAGAAACTATTTATTTGCAATGCCTTAGCACTTCCTGGGGAGGAAGGTTTATGGATTTTCTTTTCTCAGAAGGTGCCAGCTCCTCTCAGTCTGGCCTGCTATAAACTGTTGGTAATTAACAGGCTGTCAACTATTTCTCTAAAACTTCCCTGCCTCTGGTTCCCATGGGTGCCACCCAATATAACCCTATGTTTCAAACACACAGATTCATATGATAAAGAGAAAAGCCTTGTTTACTTTCCTATGTGCTGGCCTTTGATTATGAGTACCCCTAAAATTGTTTTTGAAATAGAATTTACAAATATTTTTTTAACTGCAACATCATATCCATGGAAATAAAACTTTTACAAAAATTAGTGTTTATGGATACCATGGGTTCATGAATGTATTTATCTCTATGAAAGAGTAAAAAAAGACATTGTTCAAAGAATTCTGTATCATTTACTCTCTTTCCATGTTAATTCTCTCCAAACCACACCAACCTGCAGCTTTTCCCTAAAGAATAGATGTGATCTGTGGTATCTTTAGAAACCAAATACTATCTTTCCTAACACAGAAGAATTCTAGAGGGCCATTTGACCCTGCTGTATTTCTCAATCTTACAACCTGATTGCAGAGTTGCCAGCACCCTGCCAGGGTAGATTCCTGCTCAGGAGGTGTGAGCCACCTGAGAAATAGAAAATCTGAAATAATTAGTAAGAAATAGATAAGTGGAGCATCTGGTAGGTCTTCCAGTCCTGATAGGAGTTGGAAATGAACAACTGAAAAATGGCTCTGATTCTTTATTTAAGGGGGAGTACATCAAAGGCAGAGATAAGGTTTGAGTGGGAGGAGTCTTGCTTCTTGGTGTGGCAGGGGGCTTGCAGCAAACATGCTAATTGGCATGTTGGCATGCCACACCCATATCCAAGAAACTGTGTGGTGCTGAATTTAGAGTAACCTAGGTAGGAAGTCACATAATTGGGCATTCTCAAACCAGCAGGGTTGGCCCTGGGACTTTTTGATACCAGACTTGCGCCTAATGGTTTCCCCGTTGTTTTGGTTCATACATGTTCACGGATGGCTCTTGGCACATCTGCAATTATTTTATGCTAAGAAAGTACAAAACAGTGTTTTTAACATTTTTTTTTTTTAGTTTTAGGTGGACACAATATGTTTATTTTTATTTTTATGTGGTGCTGAAGATCGAACCCAGTGCCTCATGCATGCTAGGTGAGCACTTTGTACCACATCCTCCTAGCCCCATACAAAGCAATGTTGTTCCATCAAATTAGAGTTTAATCCTCAAGGGCTTAAAATATTTAGAGAAGCAAGAAACAAAGGAGCCAGCCTATAAAAACAAGTCTTGATCTTGTGTTTCAAGTGTCTCCCCTTCCAAGGGCCCTAGAAACATCTGTTCACAAAGTCCACAAGGCAAATATGTGTATAAGTTACAAGTAAAGTAACAGCAACTGGTTAACACCCTACCCTAAGTTAATCGATGCCCTTTTTCCCCACTTTCATTGCATTTAAAAAAAAGTATTTTCACTGTCTAATTTATCATAGTTGCCCCTTATTGCACAGGTATTATATGTCAACAGTGGTTGTCTACCCTATGAAAAAAAAATAGAACACAACAGAAAAAAACTCAGGTCTCCATCTTTCTAAATCCCAATCCCTTGCCTTTTCTCCAGTGGAATCCTCTATAATGATATTTTAAAACTTTTTTAAAATTTGTTTTTGCTATGTACTATGAGCAGTCTATTGTATGGCCAGCTCCATGTTTTTGACAAACAAGTAAAATATAACTTAAAACATGCAGATAATGACATAATCATACCTCCATGGAATTTGTAATGCTTGACAGGCACTAAAATGATTCCGCAGCCTTGGAGAGTGATTAATGCATTTTATATGATAAACTTTACTCCCACTATTGCTTCCTTTTGAGATAAGAAATGCAATTATTTGAAATAAATATTATACCCAGAGATCAAAAGGACAGTTAGGCAGTTTAAAGACTGCCATGGCCACAAATGAATTCAAGAATAAATTTAGTGTAAGTTTATTAAAAATGGATTTAACCAATTAAAGTATACACATCCATTAAAAAAGTGGTAATTCTGTAGAAATCATTTAATTACTTGCTTGGAAATCCATCCTTAAAGAACACTTGCCCTCTCTCATCTCCCACTATAATGTCATATTGCTGTAGGCGATGGCATTAGGTTTTTGTGTCTGTTTGCTGAGAAAATTGTAAATCTTCAGTTCCTTTACTCCAAATCTTTCTATCTTTTCTAGAGCATTGATCATGTCTCTAAGTTATAAAATATTTGTGAGGTAGGGGTATGAAACTGTATAAATAATCCTGTTTTTCTGAAAGCAAAAATCCCTGAAGTTTTGTAAGCAATTTTCCTAATTGTTTGCACAGCTTTATCTTTCATTATTACTCAACAGTATAGTTCATCAAGAAATGAAATAAAATGTTTTAGTTTTAGTATATCTAGTGTTGTCTACCTGTGAGTATGTATACAAATCTGCTGTTCTATAAAATCTTATAAATTAAATAATAATCGTGATTAATCAATGCACTCTCAAGTAGATTATACCAATGGATTTGGGGAACATTGGTTCAGAAAAGCCATGAAGTTATTTGTCAGAGAAAGTGTAGATTACTAACACACTGTAATTTTCAAGTCTGCTTTAAAATAGATACATTTGATACTCCTTCCACCTGAATGTTGTTATTTGAATAATGGATTAATCTAAAATTCTCTCAGATATTTTCAAAATATAGTATTTATACTATATAAATACTATGTATATATATAGTATTTGGAAGATAGATAAATTAAAGACAAAATTGGTTGCAAACAATACAGACACAAATGAGAGATAGTAATGTGAATCAACTAAAGCAATCATGTTGTCCATAATTTTCTCATTTTCTTTCGTGCATTAAGAAATTCTACTCTTAAATGTGAGAGTCTTAAATAGGTGACCAGTTGTTTTCCATGGGAGGTGGTCTCAATTCTGTCCTCAGGCATTGCCATTAGCACCTTCATGAAAGATTCTCTCCAGAATATGTGTATTAGAGCAGAGTGATTAGACCTCCTAGCAGCACAGGTGACAGGACTCTGTGAGATGAAGGTCACACACTGCAAGGTGCTAGACCCAAGTGTTATTCCCAGGATTACCCTTGCTTTCAGATTAGTACACACAGACACAGTGGACCTGCGGAATCTCTGGATAAACATCTATTTTGTAAACTATTTATTTCCCAATATAAAGCACTTTCAAACACCCTTCTATTAAGAAAAAAAATTAAGGAGATTGGAGATTTTAATAATGATAATAAAAATACTTAAATAAATACTTTTGGATGATTGACTTCTGATCGGAATGATTTGAATGCTAACTACACTTTCATCAGACTGTATATATATATATATATATATATATATATATATATATATATCCCTTTTTTTAAAAAGACCTTTTTTTGGCACAAGGCAGACAGCAAAGACATACAAAAAAGAATGTGGGTGTTGAATATACAGTGTATATTTAACTGAAAAAAGAAAATACTGATTAAGTCAAACAGAGCAACCTAGAGTGTTTTGGTTTATATTGTTAGATATAAAGCTGACTTATAGCTCTAGAATTCATCTGCATATACAAACATGGCTGTTACAGTCTCACAATAAAGCAATTGATATTTTAGAAAAATCTAAAGTGCCCTCCATGTAAATATGTATTATATTAGTATGTTGGACTTATAATAAACAAAACCCAATGAATCAGGTTTTAAAGTAATTTCTTTCTTTTTTTTTAAAGAGAGAGAGAAAGAGAAAATTTTTAATATTTATTTTTAAGTTTTCGATGGACACAACATCTTTATTTTATTTGTATGTGGTGCTGAGGATCGAACCCAGCACCCCGCACATGCCAGGTGAGCGCGTTACTTCTTGAGCCACATCCCCAGTCCTTAAAGTAATTTCTTGATCAAAGCTATCTATATAATTTCTACTGATTTAGTTCAATATATGGAACTATGGAAACAAAATATTCATCTAACCCATCTTGAAGAAATAAAGGTTTTCAAGAAGGGCAGATTTTATCTTAGTCTTAAAAAACAGTGGCATTTTCTAGGGGATAAGAAGCATAACTGAGAATGTGGGATGAGGAAAAGCTAAGAGAATTCTGAAAGGAACCAGCAACTGGAGCAAGCAAACAGAGATGATAAAGGGCACAACAGGAGGGAGGGAGGACAGAAGAAGAATGGTATGGCTTGGATTAACATGTCTAAAATATCAAGAATTTATGAGGATGTGATTCACTGGGAAATATTATACAGACCTAAATATTACAATGAAATAATAAAAACACATTTTAGAATAATTTGTTATCTGATATTCTTTAGTGTAACTTGGTATACTCATTTTGGAAAATAATTAATTTTATCTTGTTAAGATGAAAAAAGGTCATTGTCATTGACCACAAATTTATTCCCCTCAGATGTTTGTGTCCTAGAGAAAATTTTTGTATGCTTGGAGTAGACTAAAACATGGACACGAAAAGACATATTTAGGTATAGCAAACAGTAAAAAAAAAAAAAAGTAATTCATGAACAGATAAAAGTAATACATTATATTATAATAAAGGACTATTTACCAGGTCCTATTACATACTTCATGTCCAAATTTTAATTAAAAATTATCAGATGTGCCAAAAACTAAAAGCATAGACTGAATACACAAAGAAAACACATGAGTACCAGACTCAGATAAGACATAGATTTCAGAGAAAGAATATAAAATGACTATGAATAATAAGCTAGAGTTTATGATGGAAAAAATGGGAAACATGAAAGAACACATGGGAATATAAGCAAAATATGGAAACTCTAAAATAAAATAAAAAGCTATAAATCAACAACATCACAACAGAAATGAAGACATTTGTTAAGTCCATCTGTAGAAGACATGGTCAAAGAAAGAAATGCAAGGATTTAAGATACATCATTAGAAACTTTCCAAGCTGAAAACAGAAAAGAAAAATAATTTTTAAATGTAACAATATGCTATTTGGGAGCCCATCCTGGGCAGTTTAATGAGATCCTCTCTCAAAATAAAATTAGAAAACATGGCTGGGAATATAGCTCTATAGTAAAGAGCCCCTTAATTCAATCCCCAGTACCACACACAAACACACACACGCAAAAAAGCAAAATCACCAAACAACAACAACATGTGCAGTACAAGATGGAGAAGAAAGAAACAGAAGAAAGAATAATGGCTTGGAATTTTCTCAAATTCATGACCCACATCACACCACAAATCCAGGAGAGTCAGACACCAACAATTGGGATAAATTCCAAAAACTACACTTAAATATACCATATTCAAGCTATAGAAATCACTGACAAAACAAAAAAAGCTTTTAAGAATCTAAGAGAAAAAAAAAAACTTTTACATTATTTTGTTTATATTGTAACATCATAGAAGCCATAAATTTTCAGTTAGTTAAAAATAAAATTAAGGGCCTGAGGGTGTAGTTAGGTGGTAGAGGACTTGCCTGACTTCTGAAAGGCCCTGGGGTCAATTACCTTCACTAAAAACATAATAAAATGAAATCTTTGTTTCTACAAGTTAGAAAGATTCATTATTTTGAGAGACAATGCCTCTTAAAGCATCTTCCTGAGAATCAAATCACTACAAGGGTGGGCTATCTGGCTCTTTTATCTGCTAAGTACCCCCACCATCTATGCTTCAAATACCCACTTTCTAGATGAAACTAGGAATACTTGTAAAAAAGCACAAAAATCAATTGTAAGTTTTCTCTTTGTCATTGGAGCTCAGGGTGCGGTGAAGAGTGTTAACTACACATTCCTCACATTTGTGTGTTATAAATAGGTCCTGACTTTGATCTTACATAGGACAGAGATTTATGCAACTTTTCAAGGTGACATTTGATGAAGCAATTTTCTGCATGATAAATGTCAGGCATACAGGAAAAATGTCAAAAGCTAAGGACATCTAGTTTTTAAATCCAGTCTTTTGCCCAAACTATGAATCTTTTGCAGCTTATATTATTTCAGATAATAGTTTCCAAGCATTAATGTAATAGATATTACTTTAAAGGTTAAAAAAAATGTAGAGATAATCTGATTTATTCGTTTATTTCATTTGAGGATATGGGTAAGCTCAGTTGATGTAATTGCTGAAGGAAGATTAAGAGTGAACTATATTCTGATTCAATTGAGATCAAATGAAGTTATATGGTAAATTCATGCAAAGGGTAAACACAGCTTTTGATCTTCATGTTTTAACTTTTGTTGCTTTTATTTGCTTTTGCCTTCTATGATTTATTTAATTACACCTGAATGAAATGTGAGAGTCAATAAAGTATGAGAGTTTTATGGCCCCTGTTATTGTATTAATGATGAGATTCTAGACACAATTTTCTGAGGTGGACATTTGGGCTCACCACTTTCTGAGATGAAGTTTTCAGAACTGTCTTGGATCTCCCTCAGGGTAACATAAGCCAGGACCCTTGAGTAATAGATAGATGACAGCAAGTATTGACTACCTGACTAGTTAAAGAGATGTTTTAGGCCAATTTTCTTTTCAAAGTGCTTCACCAACAATAATTTAAAAGGTGTAGGCATTGATTCATTCGAATCGCACATGTCACATTGAATGAAATATTATTTCATCAGCTTCTAACACTGACATCTAAAATGTGTATTGTCTCTTAAAGACCGTAAAGTGGATTGTGAGGATACTTTGGAAGTATTTTAAATAAGAAAGAACTTTGGTATCAGAATCTTTTTAAAAAGAAATTCTCACTAATAATTTTACTGTTTTAAGTGGGGTTTTGTAATTAAAGGCAATGACAAATTTTCATATTAAATGTAGAGTCTGAATATGCTCATTTCTCTTTTTATTTTTTTATTTTCTTGAGAGAGAGAGAGAGAGATTTTTTAATATTTATTTTTTAGTTTTCAGTGGACACAACATCTTTGTTTGTATGTGGTGCTGAGGATCGAATGCCAGGCAAGCGCGCTATTGCTTGAGCCACATCCCCAGCCCTCATTTCTCTTTTTAAAGTATTGAGTTGGAAGCCTATACAATGTATCATATTCATTTATGTCATATATAATCACATCGTTCATATTCTAAATATATTTCAAATGTTTGCTTATACAGTTATTCAGATTTACATATTTAAACTTATTATCGTAGGAAGACTGCTACAGTCCTTATTTTAATTATTAAGCTAAAAAGTGCTTGAAGATATAAGGCTTACCTAGTTTAAGTATTGAATTCTCAATGGGTAGCAGAAGCTCTGAATTCCTAGAATACAATGTCAGTTACTTAATATTTTTGCTTGCTATTTACAGTTGCACAATAAATTCTCGTGTATATATTTAGAAACCATGGCTTCTAGTATATACCCATTATAGTCCTTGTAGCTCTAATGACTTATTATTTTTGGTTCATTATAGCTAAAATATTCCTAATATTTATAGAGATAAAATAATATGATTATAAAGATGAACATAGAGAACTTAAACATATCATTTAAAAATGGGACAATAAGAGTTGTAACATCTGATAATTTTAAGGTTAAGTTTGACTAAATTTATTCAGCTGATAACTTTGATGTTTTGTATTTCCATTACTCAATGGCTGAGAAATTATTTTTTGCTTCAGCAGCTCAGGTGCAAGAATGGGTAAAAACACAAGCATAAAATATTCAGAAAATTCTGAAATTCATACATGAATCTTTAAAATTACAATATCTGTATTAAAAATCATTCTACAAAAATGATACAAATGAAGAATAGCTAGATCAATAAATTGCAAGAAACTAGTTAACTGGTCACAGTTTCTTGTTTTCGTTCTGATTAAACCTAATTATAAATTTGAGGACACGTTCATAGGTAAGAGTTTTAATCCTGTCCTTTGTGTAAATGATAGTTAGGTGGATATTACTTTTTTTTTCCTTATTGATTTTTCAGCAGTGCCTGTTTATACTTGCATTATGTCATTTCTGTTCTAGGTGTCCATCTCTCTGGAGTTCACAGATGGTGGGCCAGACCTAGAATTTGAAGCTGTGACTATACTGCCCATGGTAGCTAGCTAGATTATCTGAACTTAAACCATCAACAATAATTTGCTCCATTCAATAAGATGAAATTACAAAGCCTAACAGGCATGCTAGTGAACACTTACTTATCTCTAAATTTAGGCATGCTTTCACAGGGAACTTAATAGGAATGATCCTGAATGATGATTTTTTTTTTTTTGCTAACCTCTTATATTGTAGGGAACTAGATAATCATATTGAGTAAAATAACAATTATTTTGTGAGGAAGAGATGATTATATATGTCTATATAAATAATTAGACATTTAGCTCTTTTCATGTTGGCCTTTAATAATATTAATATTTTAAATCTACATGTAGAGAAGTTAATCATTTTGTGCTATTCATATAAAATAACATAGAGATATCCTTTTTTTAAATGAATGGTTATTGACCTTTAACATAAAAATTATTACTCTGAGGAAAATAAATGTGAAATAAAGTGAACACCTGATTTAACCAAATGTTAGTTACATTTTTAAATCTCATGACAGAAAATTTTATAATGTAGTCAGGATAACAAATTCCCTCCTATGTTTAAAATAATAGACTTTTTTGAATTTAGATTTAATTATATTAATATATTTAACTCTTTAGTTCACAAATGACTAAAAGTAAGACAAAGTTAAAAATCAAACTTTCAGGAAGTGAAGTTATTCATACAAATGCATAGGTTACTCCTATTTATTTCCTTAGATGATAATTTTTTTCTTTTTGGGGGTACCAGGAATAGAAATCAGGGCACTAGCCCACTGAACCACATTCCCAGCCCTGTTTTATATTTTATTTAGAGACAGGGTCTCACTGAGTTGCTTAGTGCCTCACCATTGCTGAGACTGGCTTTGAACTTGTGATCCTTCTGTCTCAGCCTCCTGAGCCACTGGGATTAGGGGCATGTGTTTCTGTGCCAGAATAAGGATTATATTTTTAATAAAGCACATTATGTTAGTTTTCTAACAACCATGTAACAAATCTCCATAAATTGAGTGGTTTAAACAATGAAAAATATATCTTCTCACAGTTTCACAGCTTAAATCTCTATCAAGTCATCTGGTTGGCCAAAGTATGATCTGAAGGTTCTAAACAAGAATCCTTCCTTCTTCTTAGTTTCTGGGTGTTGGAGACAATTCTTGACATTCCTTGTCCTATAGAATTATTGCTCCAGCTTTCCTGTTTGTCCTTACTTGGTAATCTAACCTTGCATCACTCTGTCCCTAGATGTCCTTGTTCTCAAAAGAATAATACTTTTGAATTCATGTCCCCTTCTAGCGTATTATGACTGATTACTTCTTAAAGGCCCTGTTTCCAACTAAGGACACATGCATGCATAGGTACAGAGATCAGGACTTAGCATATCTTTAGTTGGCACAATTGAACTCACAACATGTACCATGAGCTTATCTTAAACCTTAATGCATAACATATACAATGTTTAATATACACTGCCATATAATTAACTAACATAAAACAAACTAATTGAATTTGTGGAAATACTGGCATCCATTATAATAGCAATATAATATTCATTTATAAGGGATTCTATTAATATACTTGCATAAATAACCACTTTTTGAAAAGTAATCCCAGATTAGTGGACATTGTTTCTGCAAAGAAAATATGTGAACTAAGAGAACTACTACTATTTCTCAACTAATTTATTTACTTATTATGGCTACAACTTCCAAAGTATTGAGTGTTTATTTGTTTTAAGTGAAAAGGATACATATTGAATATTTGATTCTTTAACAGTTCTATATTTCTAAGATTTTTGCATGTAAATAAGTCATTGATCTACAAAGTTTCTAGTTGAATCTCCCAAGTAATCTTTGCTCCAAATTCTTTTGATTATTTTCTGTCATTCCCCTTCTTTAAAGTTGTTGCAGAATACTGCAACTTCTAGCCAGAGAATATGTCACCAATTCTGTCTCAGATTCCATGTTTTGTTTTTATGCTCAGAATGTTTTACAATGGTACTACAGAAACTCTCCTAGTGATAAAGACACTAGTAAGAAAGATGAACTTTTTTTAACACTTTCAGAGGCAACTCTTTAATTTAGAGTCATTTTGCCTCTTTTTTAACATTTTAACAACTTTATAAACTGGGAAATTATGTTAAAATACATATAAGTACACCTGGAATAGACAGAAATGATAGCAGTTGAATACATTTTACACACAAGTAGAAAATCTTCTGTAGTATGTACAATAATTCTCTACTTGTATGAATCCAGTAGTTTTATCCAAATGTTAAAATTTAGAAAAGTAAGTCCAACCTAAATAGATGATTTTTAAGTGATAGTGTTTAACCAGATCTCAAACAAAATTCTTTTTGTTGTTGTTGCTTCTGGGAGACAAGATCTGCTGGGGATTGAACTCTGAGGTTTGACAAGTGCTTCGCCACTGAGATATACTCCCAAGTTCTTGAAGAAATAGCTTCTTCAATAGCAAAATATTCAGATGATTATAAGAAATAGAAATTAATTAATTATTGAAGCAATTTTAATATACAATAAAAATTATCCATTTAGTGTTCAGTTGAATGAATAAAATAAATAAGAATTGATGGTTTATTCCTTGAAAAATATTACTTGAATCAAGTGGGGAGATATTTTCTTACCCCAAATATTTCTTTGTAGCCCAATCAGGCAATTTCAATTCAACCCTACTTTTCAAGAAATCACTTCTTTGTGATTTCTGCCATTGTTGTAGACTTAGTGTTTTGTTTGAGTTTCAGATAAATTGAATCATAAAGTAACCACTCTCTTTGTGATTGGCTTTTTTCTTGGTATAGTGCCATAAGATTCATTCATGCTATTATATTACTAGTTGGTTAAGTTTTATTACTTCCTGATATTCCATTATGTTATTATATTACAATCTATCCATTATTTTGGCATTTCTCTTGTTTCTATGTTTTTTCTAATATTAGTAGTGCTATTATGAGTGCTCTTGTATATGTATATATTTTGGAAACATTTTAATTTACTCTGAGTAAATTCATCAAATGTAGAATTGGTGGTCTTGGATAGACACAGTTTTCATAAGTTCTTAGAAATGGTTATATCACTTTATACTAAAAAATAATGTGATTTAAGTTGTTTTCTATGTTATTCAAGTTTAAATGCAATTTTCTATTTCTTTTTTTCAACTATAGTCATTTCACTGGATGTAAAATGGTACTTTTATAGTTTTACTATGCAATGTCCTAATAATTATTAGGCAGGTTTTTATGTATTTAGAGTCTGGGTTTGTTTTTTCTTTCAGCCAATTGCTACACAGTTTGTCATTTTATTATTGACTTTAAGATTGTCCTCATTTGTTCTGAATGTAATTCTTCTGTCATAGATACATATTGCAATTATTCTCTTATCCTATATTTTATTTACTCTTTTATTTAAAATGATATGCTATAAAATATTCTAACATTACCCTTCAGATATTGTGTATACCTTTCCCTAGGGTATAATCCCCAGAATTCTCAATAAATTTGATGGATCTTCCTTCCATAATTATTTTCATGGGAATAAACTCCATGTAATGTGGCATAATTAACTTTAGGACAGAGGTTATTTCCTTGTACCTGATCTCATGAGTCTTTTTACAGCATTTTTTTTTTACTATAAGAATTTTCTCTAGATAGTAGAAATAAAAAATAAAAGATTCAAAGAAAGAGAATGGTTGGATATTACATTTCTGGCTTAAAAGTAGAAGGTAGCCACTTAGAGGCAAATAATACAGCAGTTCAGCTGCTGAGAACAGTGCCCAGCTGGAAGCCAATCAGGAAGCAGAGACTTCAGTTCTACTCCCACAAAGAAATGAATTCTGCCAAGAAGAAAAATGAGCTTAGAAGCAGAATTAAAAAAAAAAAAAACTCAGACAGGAATTATGTCCAGCTAAGTCTTTGACTTTGGGTTTGTGGGCACTAAGCAGAGAACTCAGCCATAATATAAAACATTTGATCTTACAAAAGTGTAACTAATAAATAGATGGTGGTTTTAAGCTAAATTTGTGGCAATAAAAAAACATTCTAAGTAGCATTAAAAAGTTTATAGCAATAAGAATAAATAATGACTGTTTTGTATCAGAAGTAGGATATGATCATAACAAAAATATAAATAAATATAATGAGGGAGTGGTTTTAGAACTGGTCATCTGAAAGAAGCTGGGAGAGTGCTAAAGTTTTATCTAAAAACCTTTATTGCTTTGAACAAAATGTTATTAGAAATATGGAAACTTAAAACAATAGTGGTGGGCTGGGGTTGTGGCTTAGTGGTAGAGTGCTTGCCTAGCACATGTGAGGCACTGGGTTTGATCCTCAGCACCACATAAAACTAAATGAAATGAAGGTAAGGGTTCCCACTGAAGTGAGGGACATTATGGAGACATTCTACATTGTTTTAATGGAAATCTATTTTACAGTTAATAGACAAGTATTAGAAACCTGGATGTTAAGAATGCTGCTGGTGAACACTCAGAAGGAAGTTAGGAATATGTTATTGGAAACTGGAACAGGGACAATATTTTTATGTAGTAGTAGAAACCATGGCAAATGTTCCTGTGATTATGTGGAAAGGAGAGCTTGTAAGTGATGAATTGGATATAGAGCAAAGAAGACTTCCAATCAAAGTCTTGGAGGCATTCCCTGCTTATTGTTGCTTATTGTTAACTATGAGAGGAGACAGATAAATTGAGGAATGAACTATTAAACTAAAAGTTATAAATACTCGATGATTGGAGAAATTATCAGATTACCCTAGACATTAAACAGCTTCAATTGTTATGATATTAATCTGTAGGCAGATTTTTTGGGGGGGGGCATACTTGTTATATTTTGGAATTTAACCATTTTAATAGATTTATAGAGCTATCTCATGTTGTTTTAATTTGCACTTCCCTAGGAACATGATGTTGTACACCATTTCATATAGGTATTTATATATGTAGACCTTCATATATAAATCTTCATTGGTAAGTTAGTGGTCTGGATTTTTGCTCAAATTTATTCAAATTTTTGTCTTTTCTTATTGTCACATTTTAAGAGTTCTTTGTATGCTTTGCATTCAAGTCCTTTATCAGACATGTCTTGTACAAGATTTTTCTCATGGTATTTGAATTGTCTTCTCATTCTCTTGACAGTGTCTTTTGTAGGGCAAACATTTTTAATTTTAATAAAGTCCAGCATCAATTATTTCTTTCATGGATTGAACCTTTGGTTTTATATTTAAAATGCCATTGTCAAAACCAAGGTCATCTAGATAGTCTCATATGTTATTTTCCAGAAATTTTATACCTTTGTGTTCCCTACTACAATATATAATTTTTTGTGAAGGTAGTAATGTTTACGTGTAGTTTCATTTTTTCATGTTCCAGTTATTCCAATACAGTTTGTTGAGAAGACTATCTTTTTTTCATTGTCTTGCCTTTATTTCTTTGTTGAAGATCAGTTGAATATATTTTTGTGGGTCTATCTGTGGGATCAGTATTATATTCCATTCTTTTTATTCACCAATCTACTACTATTTTAATCACCACATGTTTATAATAAGTAAAAAGTTGGTTAGAGTTGGCTCCCCAACTTTGTACTTCAACGTTTTGTTAGCTATTTTAAATGTTTGATTTTTCATATAAATTTCATATTGAATTTGTAAATACCCACAAATCATGGAATTTTAATTGTCCTGGTGTTCAACGTATAAAACAAATTTTGAAGTATTTGAAAGATATTGAGCATTCCTCTCCATAGGCATAGAGTATCTCTTCATTTATTTAGTCTTTGATTTTTAAAATCAATCCTTTGGCAATTTACTAAAAATCTTTCATGTTTTTGTTATATTTACACAATAACCTTTTATTCTACGGAGTTCTAATGTGAAAAGTATAGTACTTTTAATTTCAGAATCTGATTACTCATTACTAGTGTTTAGAACAATTTTTAACTTGTATATTAACTTTAAATCCCGAAACTTTGCTGTAATTGCTAAGTAGGATTTCTTTTCTTTCTTTCTTTTTCTGCTTTTTGTTTTGTTTTGCTTTGTGGGTTTTTGGAGTTTTCCTATTATTATTATTTTTTTTGTATAGACCATCATGTTATCTATATAAAAAAGACTTGTATTTCTTCCTTCTCAATCTCTGTGCTATTTGTTATCTTTTATTTTGTTACTGCATTTACCATGTTATTAGTACAATACTGAAAGAATGATAAGAAGTGGTATCTTTGTTCTCTTCTTGATCTTAGTGAGAAAACTTCTAGCTTCTAACCATTAGATATTATATTAGCTGTAGGTTTCTTGTGATGTTCATTCTCAACTTAAGAAAGTTCTACTTTATTCCTAGTTTGCTAACTTCTAATGGAATTGTTATAATCAATGCATTAAAGCCATAAATCATTTTGGAAAGAATTGACATTATGTCAATATTGAATTTTCAATCCGTGAACAAAGCCTGTGTTTTCTATTAGCATTTTCTATCATTTTTCTATCTCAAGTATTTTGATTAAATGTTCAGATATGCTCAGTATTAAAATAATAGTGAAGAAATAATGAGGTATAATAACAAGCATAGTTGGACATACAGTTTTTATTCTCTTAGAGACTTTGAGGATTCTTAACTTGTATATGTTAGATTATTTTATATCATAGGTGCAATGCTCGTCAAATTGTTACAATTTTCTGTAACACTTTAGTTAATTACCTCCATGCATTTAAAGATCCTTGTCATCAGAATAAGGGTATACTGAAGCTGATTTTTGAGGTAGATATTGTGGTTGATTCCCCATGTTATATCACCAGTGTTCAACAGTCACTCTTCCAAACAGTGTTTGAGAGAGTGGTAGCAACTACAACCAGGGGCAAATGGTATCTCTTTTTGAGTGAGGTTGTATCTGAAAAGAATACTTTACCTTAAGCAGGTCAATGATATTAAGGGGAAACTTGTTTTGGCTTTAAATATTTATTTTAAATATTTTATATATATTTTTAAAATATTTTTTTTAGTTGTAGTTGGACACAATACCTTTATTTTATTTATTTATTTATTTTTATGTGGTCCTGAAGATCAAACTCAGGGCCTTGCACATGCTAGGTAAGCACTCTACTGCTGAGCTACAACCTCAGCCCTTTTTTTGGAAAGCAAGGAGACCAAAAATTTCATGTGTCCTTAAGGATAATATTGAAATATTAGGAAAATATCTCATCTTACAGACTGATTTAAACTATGGAGTTAACAAAATATCATGTTTAATCAATCCATTTGGAAGCCAATTTCTGTCACTTGTGGTCTAAGTAACCATAACTGGTATAATTGTTCAGCATTGTGAAAGGGAAAATAAAGGATAAAAATATCAGCTCATTTCATCTTCCCCATAGAGTTCTACAAATAATTGAATTTTTTTGAATGCTTAATTCTCCAGGCAGTGAACTAATCCTAGCATAGTGCCAGTCTGAGAATATTATACTATTTCTATATATATTGACATGTTTAGTTTATCACTCAGTGTGATGCATTTCTGAGTTTACTCCTTGTGGAATCATCTATCTATTATGTTTTCTAGGAGAGAACAGAAAGACACGGTTGTCAAACGAGTCTTCTCTGTGGCAGGGACATATTCTGGGCTTATTTTACATGAAACTCTATATTCTGAAGACATACCTGAGAATCCACATGCTACTAGGTATGAAAGTTGCAAGATAACAGATGTCCAGAAACTTTGAGGGAGAAACCAAAATAGCCTCTGAGAAAAACAATCATAACTAGTAGTAAAACGGCAAGATGTTGGCAGTTCCTACCTAATGGTACCACAGATAACATATAAGCCTGAAGCTGCTTTTCCAATCCTAATTGGTCCAAGAGACTGGTAGAGGGTTTTGGTTTTAAATACACAATAGAATCTTCTTTCCCTAAATCGTCATCATACAGAGCCAAATTCCTCTCTGTTAGAGCTAGTTTTTTGATTCCTACTCTAGTCAAAGGCAAATACACCTTAGCATACCTGTGTTTCCATCTTTGTTTTTCTATTATCAATGAATCATGATAAAATGTGTAACAAATTTCAGCTGCATCTATCAAACAAGCCCCACACATTTGTAAGCAATTTTCATACAAATAGCATTATATACAATTCTTTTAATGGCTGAAATGGCACAGAAAAGAGGTGATTTTAATAGTGTCATTACACAAAAATAAAGAAGTTTTTTACGGAAGGGCATAAGCTATTGAGATAGATAATTTAGATATTTGAAATAAAGAAAATTGTTTTGTTTTTAATTCAATACTCTTTTTTTTAATCTAGAGACTTGCTATGTGCAAATTTTTCAATCGATATGTAAAATATCAATAGGGATTGAATAAAATAATTTCCTGTGATTGTGTCAAACTCCAAGAAAATATTAAACATTTTAGTAACTTACATTTTCTAAACTAGGTAAAATTAAGGCAACACATCAAATAAACATTGAGTTGAATCCTGAAATGTTTTACTTTTCAGATGTTTGAAGTTGTTGATTTCTTATACTAAACAAACAAAAGAAGTAATCTATTTTAAAGATTATTCCAATAAAAATGGAAATATATACTACATTTCAAACCAAATATATATAATGTTTATGGTAATAATGCAAGCTCACAGAGATTCTAATTATGAATTTGTGGAAAAGAGATGTTAACAGTATCAAATAACTTAGAATCACTTGTAGGAGTATCTTATTAAAATTACTAGACCTTTCTTCAACAGGAATATTAACATATAAATGAGAAATTCATAAATTAGGATACCATTTATTAGAGAAATAACATTGTGTGGCATAATATTTGTGTCATTATGGCTTTTTGAAGTGGACTCTAGGGAACTAAGTGAAATTCTGGTGATAGTTTAAGATTAATATAAAATCTATGAACATATGTTTGCTTATATTTAACAGTGGTTTTCTTTTATTTTATTTTTATTCTAGAGAGGATCAAAAATAAATTAACTGTGTTAAATGGGTATAATTTAAGAAGAAATGTTTTGTTTAGAAAAGGGAGTTGGAATAGAGTGGATAATTGTTGTTCCACTCTAGTAAAAAAAATAAAACAAAACAAACAAACAAAAACCCTTGATTTAATTTTAATCTGTTGATGTTAAATCTTTCCATTACCCTTCAAAAGACATGACCTTAGTGATTTTATACCAATCATAGTAAAATATGAACTCTATCAACCTTGTGAAAGGAACTTTCTCAAAATAATAGTTTCTGAATCCTATTATGGAAGTAAAGCTCACATATGCACAATGATTACTATCTGTTCTACTACCACGTGACTTATCTACCAGTTAATCAGAAGTGATTATTAAATAGGAAATGATGACAGTGTGCTAAAAAAGTTACATTTGTTCATTAACCTTTTAACTCAGATTTAAAAAAAAAGTCATAATGTGAAGTTGAATTACTCCCTTGAATAGAAAAGGGAAAAACCTTTGACTCTGCTTTACAAAGTGCTTTTAACTACCATCACACATTTAGAACAGAAAAAATTTAAGTTCTATTATAACAAAATTGAAAATTGTGCCACCTAAATCCAAATCCACTTAGGATGTGAGATCACCCTCATAACACAGCAAGAAAACACTGGGTAAAAGAAAAAAAATATGATAGTATTTTGTCTTAAAGCCATCAAGTGCTCTGGATGCAACCATATCTAAATGAGAAATAAGTCCTTAACTTATGGAAATGACCAGGGACTGTGATGTAAAGGAAGATAGGAGAGCATATATGCTACAGAGGGAGAGACTTTCCTGGGATGAAAGAAGCAAGCTAAACTCTTAATGGAAGCTTTGGTATGACTGTTTGGAATCTGGAAATGTATCAATGTACAATAAATCTTGTGTCCACAAAGTTATAAACCATTAAAGATTATATAGCCCATAAGAAATTGCTAAGTAAGCATTTGTGGTTGGAGGGTAGAAAACACATAGGCATATCAGTCTCATTTAAAGCTCCGGGTCACAGTCTAGCTGAAATTCAATTCAGACTTGAAATGAAATTAAATAACACTTGAATCCCGTCCTTGTTACCTCTACTTGTAATTAGTTTCATTTCAACTCCCTGCAAGAAGAGACAAGCCCTTACCTGAAAGATAAAAACACATTAAAACAACCTATTAAACATTTCAATCTTGATTGTAGTTTTATAAAATAAAGTTATGATACAAAAAAAAGTCTAATAAAGAGAGAAAAATGCTTCCTGTAATGAAGAGAAAATAAAAGTCAGTAAAGGGATTCTCCACATTAGCCTAGGATATAGGAAGCTAGAAAGGATACCATCCTTGTTCTAGGAAAAGCCATATATCTGTGAAATACAACTGGGGAGAACTGAATAACAATTAACATCAGAAAATTCCTGGGATGGGTTAATAGGATAGAAGGAGGCCCTTTTTGAGGCACAGTATGAAGGCAAATCTTTCGTTAAAGGGAAAGCTGGCTTTGAGAAAATTTCCCAGACAAAAAATTAGCTTCTACCTATGGAAAAAGTGACATGAGAATTTGAAGCCAATAGCACATGTGGGGTAACTATAGGAGAGCAAACCCAAAGCATAGCACAATTTCTGATTCTATTGAGTAAATGCAGCAAACCAAATGGAAATTCTGGAATTGAGAAAGGCATCTGAATTCAAAATTCATCTGAAACTTATCAGCCGACTGAATACATTAGGCGTACAAGGCACTGAACTCTCTCTCTCTCTCTCTCTCTCTCTCTCTCTCACACACACACACACACACACACACACACACACACACACAAACACACACAACATCCAAACTGAAGACAGAAATAAAGAGAATGAGAACATTAACTACTCTAGTTACAGCGTGATGGAAAGTCTAACATTTATCCAGATAGAGTTCTAGAAAAAGGAAAAAAAAGATGAAGAGATTCAAAATATTGTTCCAAATATGATTTTGGAACAATCAACAGAAAGACATATGTAAGAAAATATTCACGGAACCTTAGGCAGTGTAAAAAACATAAAATGCATATGTAGCCCATAAAAGTCCTACAAATAAAAACTAAAAAACAAAATAAATCCTGTTATGCTGAAATAGTAAGAGACAACATACATTCAGTGAATCTATGATATACTCACTGCCTTCTTATCTAAGGGAATGAAAAAAGTAAACAAAATGACATATTTAAGTCTTGCAAATAATATTAGTCTATTTTTTCTCCAATGTATGTTTTTGGTGCCTTTGTCTAGTATGAGATGACTGTATTTATGTGGGTTTATCTCTGTGTCTTCTTCAACAAATGGTCCTGAGAAAACTGGAAATCTATAGGCAGCAAAACGAAACTAAACCCCTACATCTCACCATGCACAAAACTCAAATCAAAGTGGATCAAGGACCTAGGAATTAGACCAGAGACACTGTGCCTAATTGGGGAAAAAGTAGGCCCAAATTTTCATAGCACAGGATTAGGCATCAACTTCCTTAACAAGATTCCTAAAGCACAATAAATAAAATCAAGGATTAATAAGTAGAATGGACTCAAACTTAAAAGATTCTTCTTAGAAAAAGAAAAAAATCAATGAGGTGAAGAGAGAGCACTAATCTCCAGGATACATAAAGAACTCAAAAAACTTAAGTAGTTGAAAAGACACTTCTGAGAAGAAGACATACATTCAATCAACAAATATATGAAAAAATTTTCAACATCTCTATTACAGAAATATAAATCAAAACTACTCTATGATTTCATCTCATGGCAGTCAGAATGGCACCTATCAAGAATACAAACAATAAGTGTTGGTGAGGATGTGGAGGAAAAGGCACACTTGTACATTGCTGGTGGGATTACAAATTGGTGCAACCACTTTGGAAAGCAGTATAAATATTCCTCGGAAAACTTGGAATGGAACCATCATTTGACCCAGCTATCCTTCTCCTCGGTCCATACTGAAAGGACATAAAATCAGCATATTTTAGTAATGCAGCCACATCTATTTTTACACTAGTTCAATTCATAATAGCTAAACCTAGATGCCCTTCAATAAATAAATGAATAAAAAACTGTGGTATATATACAAAATGGAATATTACTCAGCATTAAAAGAGAATAAAATCATGGCATTTGCAGATAAATTGATGGAGTTAAAGAATATCATACTAAGCCAATTAAGCCAATCCCAAATAACCAAAGGCCGAATATTCTCTCTGATAAGTGGATGCTGATCCATAATGGGGGAGGGGAGGATGGAGCAACTTTGACTGGGTAAAGGGGAGGGTAGTGTGGGGAGGAGACATGGGGGCAGGAAAAATGGAGGAATAAAATGAACGTCATTACCTTAGGTACTTACATGACTACACATATGGTGTGACGCTACATCATGTATGACCATATAAATGAAAGTTGGCTGCAATTATGTACAATGAATCAAAATTCATTCTCTTGTCATATATACCAAATTAAAATTAAAAATTAATCAATTATAAAAAATAACCATCAGTCTAGAATATTACATTCAGTGATAATTTCTTTCAAAACTGAATATGTGAGATTATCTCTCATTAATTAATTCACACTATAAGAACACAGGCAAAAAAGAAATAATTAATACACACCTTTGAAAGTCATTCTTTTCAATTTCAGTCATTCATTTTGTATTATTGCATTGCTTTACATTGGTGCTTTCCTGATGACTAATAAGGATAGACATCTTGTGGTTTTTGATGTTTGGCTATTCTAGGGTATTTCTTTTAAGTGGCTAATGTATACTCATGATGGACCACATACCTTTTGAGGTTACTTTTCCTTATCTATTTGAAGAAAAAGCTTATCAATAATGGTTCATTCTTTGTTTTCCCTCTTCCAAATATTACTGTTCTATGGTTTCTATATCATTTTTGCAAAGATGTCTTCAACAACAACAAAAAGTGTTTAATTTTGAAATTGTCCAATTTATTATTTATTTACTTGCTAGTTCATGTAGTCCATTAAAAATTCTTTTCTTATCTGAAACTAAGGAAGATATACTACCATAGTCCATTGCAAAAGTTTGATTGGTTGAACTTTAACATTTAAATCTGGAACCCAACTCTCCATGATTGTGTGCAAGGCATCAGGTTGAATTTTACTAATTCCTACATGAGTATATAATTGATCTGGCATCATTTATTGAAAATTCTCTCTTTTCTGTATTGCTTTCCTGTGACTTTTATATGGATCAAGTGTGTATATATGTGTGGTACTATAACTTCTAGTGAATTTTTAAATAATTTTACTACATCCTGTTGTTAATGTTAATATGCAAAATGAAAAATCTTGGGCATTGGAAGGAACTAGGAATTGTTCACTGCTTTTCCAGTATTGGCTTTCAAATTGTCAAAATATGAAATAACAAAAGTCAAATTTTATACTAATTAATGCTATCTGTGTTTTAGGTTCATACTGTTATTTTCTAGGGTGCATGCATCATGTCACAGTTTACAGATTGAATAATATAAGAAAGCATTAAAAGGTATCTAAGATTCTAAGCATTCTGTCTCTATTATATTAGAATATAGATTAATCTTCATATCATTGGTTAGGTACTAAGAGAAGCTAAATGAGAATTCAAATGTGAGGAATTTTATGAAGATATGCAGCAGAGTACAACATGGCTGATGAACATTATTTGTTACAAATGGTATTTCAGTTGCCTCTTATAGCACATTTTTAAGAGTTTCCCCTAGGATATACCTAGAATTGGAATTTCTAGAGTCATAAATGAGCCTTTGATATTATAATAGATGATGAATATCATTTTCCTAAAGCCTATGATATTCATATAATCTCTGTCTAGCTTCCTATTAAGAGAGATAAAATATTACAATGAAAAAATAATGTATATATAATATATATGTAGAAAAAATTAGAAAATATATATGTATATAAGTAATTAGAAATTAGAGAAGATAAAATATTAAACCTGACAAAATTGAACATCAGCAAAGATGCGAAAGTTCCCATTTCTGATAACAATCATATAATGTTACAAATATTTTCAAATATTCTTTTACAAATATTCTCATTTTAGCAAAATTTTTGTTTGAAATATCTCTCAGCGATTTTAGTGTGATGCTGTGGACTAATTGCAAGAGTATTATTTTTTTTTCTCTTAAATATTTGCTTGTCATCATTTACAGACAGCCACTTTTCAACACAAACTAGGTCAGCAAATTTGTAATAACCATTCTGAATGGAATACTGAACAGACAGCTGTGTGGTCTGATTATTTTATGTTCTATCTCATTTTCATGGAAAATATTTTCATGATTATATTACATGTTAGATGTCTTTATTATGTAAAACTAATCACATTCAAGAAAATATTCAATACATTGAGAATACTGCCTCAAAGTCTTAGAAGTATCTTTTTATTTATGGATCATTTAGTGAATGTCTAACATAGGTATTACTAACTAGGCAGATTTATCACTGAGTCATTTTAATGTCAATCAAATAAATCAATAAATCAATAGTTAAATTTTCCTAGTTTTCCATAAAGTAATCTACTAATTTTTAAAAGGTAACTTCCCATTGAACATATATCTTATGAATTACACTCCCTTCTAGTGATTCATAAGGATTATAGCTTTGTGACATTTTATTTTTAAGTCAGACTGTAGGTATTTCCACCATTTTCCTGATATTCATCTTTTTCATGTTTTACCACATTATTTTCAGGGGATTTGGGAGTGTATCTCAGTGGTTCTGCAATTGACCAACTTATGTAAAGCTCTGGGTTTGATACCTAGCACTGCAAAGACAAAACACACACACACACACACACACACACAGCCACTTTTGTGTAGTTATAATGAAAAACATTTTATCAATGGTATGCAGCTGTTAGGCTAGAAGTAATAAAGGAGATTTTCAAATATATGTAACTGAATTTAGTGAATTTTCAAAGCATTGAAATGTTGAATATATTTTCTTTAAATATCACTGAAATAAATAATTTCATTTGATTATCATTATTTTAATTTATTAATATGATGCATGGTATATTTCTGAGGGATTCAAATAAATATCAACTCAGTTTATTGAACAAGTCTTACAAATATTTCTGTCAGTATTTTTTTTTTTTATTTTTTTCAGTGCTGGGTATCAAACCCAGAATCTTGCACATATTAGACAAGATTTTTACCACTGAATTACATCTCCTGCCCCCTATATGTTGTGTTGCAGAAGTATTGTTTTAATATTTTTTTTAGTTGTAGATGGGCACAATACCTTCATGTTGCTTGTTTATTTTTATGTGGTGCTAGGTATCGAACTCAGTGCCTTGCAGGTGTGAGGCAAGTGTTCCACCACCGAGCCACAACTCCAATCCCTTGCAGAAGTATTTTAAAGCTCTTTTGTATTCTTTAATAATCATTCAAGTAAAACTAGACTACATTAAATAATTACATATCATATATTAAATGCAGAATTATCATTTACATTGTATTTTAAAGTAAAATAACTATATATTAAATATACATATAACAAACTTAGCAAATACCTAAACTAATATATATTTATAACTTCAACTAATTCCTATACACACACACATACATACATGCATAAATGCAGTTTAGCCTAAATTAAAATATAAGAAATGGTATCCTATAATCCCAGCAGCTTGGAAGGCTGAGGCAGGAACTCACTTTGTGAGTTCAAAGTCAGCCTCAGTAAAAGCAAAGTGCTAAGCAACTCAGTGAGAGTTAAATAAAATGTCTTAATTTAAATATATTTAAATAAAAATACAAAATAGGTCTGGGGATGTAGCTCAGTGGTCAAATATCCCTGAGTTCAATCCCTGGTACCCCCTCCCTGCCCCCGCCACCACCAAAAAAGAGACAGTATACTTTCCATGATGGACATCTGTTATTATAACAGAGCACTACAGACTGGGAAATCTATAAGGAACAGAAATTTATATTTCACTGTTCTGGAGACTGAGAAAAGTCCAAGACTGAGGAGGCAGCAAGTTTTACTATTTAGGAAGAGTTTCTTTGTGTATACTCACATGGTAAAAGGAACAGAAAAGCTAAAGAGGGATAAAGCTGTGTCCTCATGTAAGAAGTGCAGAGGAGAGGGTGAACTCATTTCCTGAAGTCATTTTAGGTGGTATTAAACCATTCATGAGGAAGGAAGCCTGATGACCTAAACACCTTCTTTCAGACTTTACACTCACCACCGTGTTACACTGGACTTCAATTTTTCAACACAAAAATATGGAGACACCTCTAGACAGTGGAACACACAATGCCAATATCTGGGGAAAGAATGGAGAACCCAGAGGTGAGTGTTGTTTTGTTTTCAAAGAATATAAAATCACAGTTTGACTGAAATTGTATGAGCCATGGAAAAAGAAAAAGAATGATAAGTCAAGAAGTTTTCAAGCAGCCATTCACAGGACGAGGTGGTCATTTAAAATTGTCAGATATCATCCCATGTGTCATAGAAACTAGGAAGTCTAATGGAGAACTGATACAATAAGATATAATAATTCAAAGATCTTTTAGCTTCCATGGATGGGGACACTGTATCCAGAAAAGAAATAGGGACATTCATTGCCTTAACCATGTACAGACAATAAAAGACATTGGCTGAAACCTGGGACTGAAAAGCAAGATCTGTAGAAGAATTCGATATGAGACAAAGGAATGACTCAAAGATGCCACCAAGCTTTTTGGCCAACATCTGGAAGTAAGGGAGTGTCAAGTAAAGAAGAGGAAATTTGGAGGTATAAATTTGTGTTTTAGTTTGGACCGAATAATATTTGGATATTTTTCAGTTCTCTAAATGGAGAAAACAAGTAGGTGCAATAAAATTTGAAAGTTATCAAAATACGGATGATATTTAAATTTATGAGAATAGATGAGCTCACCCAGAGACAGTATGAAGAAAGAAGATACTAAAAAAAGAGAGAGAAATCAGATAATAAAAACAGAAAAGATACTGAGAGCAGGGAAAGAGAGAAAAATGGAATAAGAAGGACTGAAAACGAGCAAAAACATGAGAGGCCCTGCAGATCAACTGCAGAAAGTAATGGAAGAACTAACCTGTAGCCAGCAGCAATAAATGGAAAACATTATTTAAACATAATGAAGACAAAGAATTGAGACACCAAATTCAGTCACTTGGAGAGGGGTGAACCATCTTGTCAAGAGCTATTTCAGAGAGCTACTGGGAAAAACTGGTCAGTACTTGATGGTTAAGAAGAGAATTAAAAGCTCCGTTTTCTTCTATCCACACTGGATCATGTTATACTCTTTACACTAGGAAGTTTTCCTCCTGTAAACATCATCTGTATCTATTCTTGATCACTACACTCCCCCTTAGTTTTTTACAGTGCAGTCAGTTACCTTCGTGCATGTGGAATGAAAGTATGAAGTGTCATATGTATGGGTATGAATGAAAGATTTGTAATTGCTTTTTATTAATTGAGAAAGTAGAATTTAGAGAAAATAGCCAAGAATAAATTAAGTAGAAATTTGAATGACTTTATATATAGTTCTCCATTATAATAGAACATTAAATAATCCTCTTGTCCATTTCTTGATTTTTTTAAGAACTAAGAGTGATTTATCTTTCTTCTCAGTTGAACTTTCAAGTTAGTAATAGAAATGTAAGAAATATTTATAGCTTCTCATGCCACCGTGCCAATAGTGATATCAATAAGGTCGAATTTATAGCTCTGGCTTAATGACAAATTTATTATTTTTGAAATGAGATGTCAAAAGAATAGTGCAGTTTCTATAACCTCTAATGTAGAAAGGAGTGATTAACACAACTTTACCAGTACTCTTCTAAGGTTTTGAATTTCACAGTGACATCTGAATTGTTATGTTACACTGCTTGGACCCTTCTGATTGTTGTAGAAAACATGTACATGAGTAAAATTTAAAATATGCATTGATTCTATTGCCTTTAATTTCATTTCGCTTGTGTATTAAATGCCTCTGTTGCCTGGAGATTTTGCTGACACTGGATTTATTTGGCAGATTTAAGATTATTGTATATAAGATGAACGATTTAAAATCACCATTATCAACTTGTTTCCAACCAAACTTTCAAAATAATAATTTAAATTGGAAAAGAATATTATCTATTGTGTTTTTAATATATTTCTATCTTCAAAGATGTATGTGTGTGTGTGTGTTTTGACACTCAAAAGTAATTTTTAGTTCTGTTACCAGCACATTGATGGAGCATGACTTGTAAAAAGCAACTTTATTATTATTTTCAACTGACAATTTAAAATTAATTTAGTAATTTTTGTTATCAGTGTTCATGAAAACTAGGAGATATCTTGACTTTTATAATTACTCTGAAATAATGGAAAGTCTTGCATTCATATTAAATCCAAAATCGAGTCCCAAATTACTGAAATCCCTAGTTGAATAAATTAATTAAAACAATGATCTTCCTGGGTGTGGTGGCACATGTCTGTAATCCCAGCAGCTTGGGAGGCTGAGGCAGGAGGATCTCGAGTTCAAAACCAGCCTCACAATGGTGAGTCACTAGGTAACTCAATGAGACCCTGTCTCTAAATAAAATACAAAATAGGGCTGGGAATGTGGCTCAGTGGTTGAGTGCCCATGAGTTCATTCCCCAGTACAAAAAAAAAAAAAACACACACACACACAATCTTGTTTGTAATTACATCTTTTCCACCCTCGCTGATGGATCATCTGCATGTGGAACATATTTGCAGATGTGATAAAGTTTGCGCAATTTCTTTTACCTCTGCCTTGCCCATCATGACTTTGAACCCTTTGTGGTTGTAAACATGGATAGAAAATAGCAGAAAGTAAAGACTTCCTTAATTTATAGTAATTTAAGATGGCCTCAAAGGCTGTTCTTAGTTGCGGTTTAAATCTGATTCTCTTATAGAGCATTTTATGTGCTTTTAAAGGCTTCCCCTTGAGCCACAACATTCATTTCACAAATAATACAGCTTTTATTACCCTTGCTGATGTTTTTGTCAGTTCCCTAGATATTAGAGAAGATCTTCAAAGATCTCTGGGGACTGAATATGAAATTACTTTCTACATACCTCATCTAATTGCACTGGAAAAATAGTTTGCCATCTTGCTCGCAATGCTATTCTCAAAACATTCTCTGTCTCCCTTTTTCTATTTCTGTCTCTTCACATCCATGCTCAAGTTCTATCTCCGTCTGAAGGACAGGATGGCTGAAGAATTCCATTAAAATGTGGGTGACAGATAGTATTCATTCCAAGTTTTCTCACTGTAGCCATTTTCATTTGCTTCAGGATGTGGAGCAAATAGTCTTCTCTCTCCTGAGTGTTAGAACTCACAGTAAAGTAGCAGTTTTTTCTACAGATACATTTTCCATTAATTTTATCCAACATGACTTCTCTTTTATGTTTTATGTGTTTAAAGTTAATGAGAAATTTCAAGTCATCTCAGTTTTTCTAATTGATTTCCCTTTTGAATTTGCATTTTAGAACATCTCCTATCTCACTTTGATATCTTATATATAATACATTTCAGAGCTCAAATAAAGACTTCTAGTTTGACATTGTTCCTATGCATGGAAATTCTATGTTCACAGTATGCTTATTCAGTAACTCCAAATCATAGAAATTCACTGAGCTGTGCTCCACTGCAATTCATGCCACTACTCTTCTAATGTGTCTTCGATTATACTACATTTTAAAATAAAATTATCTTAAAACTTCACTTTCCTATTTTTATGGTTTAGATGTGGTTTCCCCAAAAGTTCATGTGTGAGATAATGCAAGAGGGTTCAGAGGAGAAATTATTGGATTATAAGAGTCTTAACCGGATCAGTGAATTAATCCCCTGGTAGGGATTAACTGAGTGGTAATTGAAATTGTAGTGTGTGGCTGGAGGAGCTGGGAATTGGTTTGGGGGTCTATATTTGTATCTGGAAAATGGACACTTCTTTCTCTGCTTTCTGATCAACATGTGAGCCATTTTCTTCTGCCACAGTTTCATCCATGATGTCCTGCCTCACCTAGAGCCCTGAGAAATAGAGCCTGCTGTGTATGGATTGAGACCTCTGAAACCGTGAGCCTTCAAATAAACTTTTCTTCCCCTAAAATTGTTCTGGTAGGGTTATTTAGTGACAGCAGCAGAAAAAAGCAAGATAAAACACTTATTATAAATTTCAACCATTTATATATCTTGATATAAATATGAACATTTTAGCTCAGTAAATTGCTAATAATTACTTATTATAAGTGATATTTATACATACATAAAAAACAAAATTTTTATAGTTCAATAAATTTTTATAATTCTACTTCAGTAATTTCAACATCATTCATCAATATATATGAAACATTGTGTATCTAAGTTGTGGTGTTTCTACTATGCAAAATAAGACATAATTCTTTTCAAAAGTTTTGTTTTTGTTATAAATGTTGTAAATGTTGGACCAAATTTAAGATGTAAGGCTTCATGTATCTCAATGAAAGAAATAGTTCCTGTGGAGCATCCATCTTTTGGTGGATATTACATAATGCTACAAAAATCGGAATAGCTTCTCAACCGTGAAGGGAACAATAATCTAAGGAAAATATGAAATATTTTCTCATCTTTATGTGAATATTATTCACTTTCTAAAACTTGTCATTTCTGTGAGACTGGGACACCAACAAACTGAACTTTTTGAACTATAATCTCACTTGATAAATTAATAATTTGAATGAATTAAGAAGTGGAAAACAGGAAGCTGGGTGTGGCTACAGGCATAGGTCTCTGAAATTATGTCTTTGGGAAATATACTTTGTCCTCTCTTCTTTGTCCTCTGTCTTTCTATCTCTTTCTCACTGCTTTCTGGCTTCCATCAACTGAATCACTTTCTTCAACCACAACCTTCCACCATGACATCCTACATTACTCAGACCCAAAAAATGGAGTTGGCCAACCATGGACTGAGACCTCTGAAAAAATGAGCCCAAAATAAATTTTTCCTCCTTTGCATTGCTCTTCTGAGATATTTGGTCACAGCAATAAAAAGCTGACTGATGATATAACTTATTTTCTGACATATCAAATTATTAATTCATATTTACAATAGATTTAATTTTAAAAAAGCAAAAATATTATTTTATTATTTCATGGGAAACACATGATTCATGCAAGGAAACTTATCTTAAAATACAGTTTTGTCTTCACAGAAAATAGTCTGATAATTAATTGTACCAATTTTAGCAGTTTTACATGCAGAGGTAGTCAAGGAGATAGGTCACTTTATTACTACCAAAGATAAAATGTTTCTTTTTCAAATTTGTACAGAATTTCAGTGGTGACATCTTAAATCTAATTTCCCATGCAATCATGCTGTACACATTGTTAGCACTTAATTTCAATATTCTTTCAAATTCCCGTAAATTGTTCTTCAGTTAAAAGATGAGGTCTGATTCTTCCTGTATATGGGCATCATGATTATGCTTCTTAGATATTTTAGATTTTAAACACTTTTAGTTATTCCCATAGCGACATTTCTCTCGAGGCCCAGTGAAATTACCAAAGGAATTTATAGATATTGATTTTTGGTAAAACCATTGCAATTATTCTGACTTCTATTTGAGTCTAGAATAAATTATTTCCTTTCAAATAAATTGGATGCTTCAAGGCAAAAGTGCTGGAAAAAAAAAGAAAACAAGTAGAAATTTTCTTCATATTTTCCTTTCTGACAACATCAAAATTTATCTCTTTTTGTTTTAAAATGTTAAATAACACTTGCATTGTATTTAGTTCTATTTTGTATTTTAAATTAATTTTGAATGATTTGTGTCAATATTCATGGGGTCAAAAATAATCAACAGACAATAAACTCTAACCTTCAAAGACATCTCTGCTTCAAATTCATGTCACAGTGCAATTCACAGTAGGTTAGGCACAAATAGGTAATAAGTTTGTATGGGATAAAGAGTTGAAAGGTCTCAAGCTCCCTTTTCTATGATCAACTTTGATAAAATGAAGAAAAAGAGGGAGAAACACAGACAACAGTATTAACAAAACTTACAAAATTTTACAACCTTTGGAAAAACGAACATTCTTGTGAATGAGCCTTGGTGTCTTTCTGCCGACGCTGACAATGGCTCTTCAAATTTCTCATATAGGTATTATTAGGCAGGGCAAAGCCACACCAGGATGTACTAATTTTAAAAGCCTTTTGCAAACTGATCAAACTGTACTTGAATCATTGTTCCATAAATGCATGCTATGGACTTCAACTTCAGGGATATTTGTTTACAATCTAAAATGTAATTCCAATTCTTCCAATTTTTATTTCTAAGAATATAATAAAGATTACTTGAACAGAGAATCTGTCTGTGGGGTAAAAGCAAAAGAATGTGACCTTTATTGGGTCTTGTGTTGTTTGTGTGTTCTCATCCTGTTGATGTCTGTCTCTTCCTCCTGAACTTAACTGAAAGACACGATTTGTGTCTAGCTCTATCCCTTCTTCAATATATTCATCATGTCAGCATATCTGATGTGCTGGCAGGCTAGAATCACATTGTACGTATTTCTGATACTTGACTCTGCACTATGCATCCCTCTTCTCAGCTCAAAATTCACTGTTGAGAATTTGTTGCTTGGTATTCACTGTGGTGGAGGACTTAATCACATAGAAATTGAGGAACACCTCAAGTCATCCTTTTTTTCTTTCTTTTTCTTTCTTTTTTTTTTTGTGGTGTTTGGGATTGAATCTAGATCCTCCTTCATGCTAGGCAATCACTCTACCACTGACATAAACTCCCAGCCAATCATCCTCTTTTTCTCCCATTGCTGAATTAACAGAACACTGTCTCTAATAATGAACTTAGATGAAAGTTATAGTCAATTTAAGATTGCAAATGAAATAAAACAAATTAAATATATTAAGTGAAACAGAACAAATAAAATGATGTGAAGTTTGTATGATATATATTTCCAGTAATTAGAAATGTGTAGAAAAACAGCAAAATATAAAACAATACCCTAAAAATTTTCCACAGATAAAGTGCAAATACTTTAAAAAGTATGGTATGACCCTCTCTAAGTCAGGAAAACAGTGGATTGATATTTTAAAATATATAGAGACAATATAAAAACAGACAAACATTTTTTAAATCTTTTAATCTAGAATATTTTATTGGGTCAGAAATATTACTCAAATGCTAGAATATTATAGGAATAATCTAAGATAAGAAATTAAGGTCTCAGAATGTTTGTTATGCACAAATATTTTAAAAACACTCAAATAAAAAAAGAAATTCAAGAACATGCCAATGGAGATTAATAAAGATAATCATATATCTTATGTAATATTAGTAAAAACTTGCTTACTTGCTTGCAATTCTTTTAGTACCTGGGATTGAATCCAGGAATGCTTAACCACCACTGAGCCACATCCCCAGTCTTTTTTTAGTTTTTATCTTGAGACAGGGTCCCACTAAATTGCTGAGGCTGTCTTTGAACTTGTGATTCTCTGTCTCAGCCTCATGAGCTGCTAAGATTGTATCACCACCATGCCTAGCATAGATCTAATTTTTTAAAAAGAAAGAAAATAAGTCTCTAAGAATCCAGGCTACCACCTATAATCCAAGGTACTAAAGAGGGCGAGGCAGGAGAATAATAAATTTGAAGCCAAACTGGACAGTTTAGTGAGATTGTCTCAGAATGAAATTAGGAATTAGGGATGTAGTTCAGTGGTACAGCAATTCTGTTTCCAATGCTCACTACTGGAAATAAAAAAAGAAATATTTCTAAGAACCCATTGTCAAAATTTCAATAAGAAAAGAGAAAAAGGAATTGTAATGATTGGAAAAGTTAAGGTTAGTTTTTTATTATTTTCAAATGACATAATCAGCTATCTAAAAATTATAAAATTAATAGGAAAAACATGAAATAATCATGGATGTCAGATATAATGACAAATGCTAACAGTAACTGACTAAAAACAGATCAAATACAATAAAATTGTCAATAGTAACAAAAAATCTAAAAAGACAATAGAAACTTGCACAATAAGAGTACACACATTTTCTTTGGTTATATGGGAAAGCTTAATCATGTGATAGATGTATTTCTAGTCTTTGAGGAACCTGCATACTAGTCTTCAAATGACTGTATCCACTTATAGTCTCATCAACAGTATATTCTAGTTTATTTTCCTCCATATCCTCACCAGCATCTCTGTGTGTGTGTGTGTGTGTGTGTGTGTGTGTGTGTGTTGTAATAGCCTTCTTAACTAGGATAAGATGATGTCTTCTTGTGCCTTTTGTTTTTCTTTTTTTTTATGTGGTGAGATACTGGAGGTTGAACTAAGGATCACTCAACCACTGAGCCACATCCCCCTATATTGTATTTTATATAGAGACAGGGTCTCACTGAGTTGCTTAGAGCCTTGTTGTTGCTGAAGCTGGCTTTGAACTCACAATCTCCCTGCCTCAGCCTCCTGAGCGAGGCATGCGACACTACTCCTGGCTCATTGTGCTTTTGATTTGCATTATTATATTAAACACTTTTTTAATATATTTGTTTACCATTTGCATGTCTTCTTTTGAGAAATATTTATTCAAACCATTTTTGTATTTTTAGATTGTATTATTTTATTTTTTGTTGTTGAATTTTTTAGTTCCTTATATATTCTGACTACTAACCTTTGTCCAGTGAATAGTTGGCAAACATTTTTTTCCATTTTGTAGGTTGTCTCTTCACCCTGTTAGTGTGTGGTTTCCTTAGCTGTGCAGAAGCTTCTTGGTTTGATACAATTCCATATCAAACAGATATCTGCACTCTCATGTTATGACAACAGTATTCAAAATAAGATGGAATCAACTTATGTGCTCATCAGTGGATGAGTCATACAGAAATGTTGTGTATGTACACGACAGAATATTATTCAGTCAATTAAATGGAATTAAATTTTGCCATTTGCATCAAAATAAATGGAATTGAAGGCCATAATGTTAAATGAAAAAAAAAAGTTCAGCACAAAAAGACAAATACCCCTTGTTTGCTCTCATATATGGAAGCTAAAATAAAAATCTACCTTAATGTAGAGTAATGCTAACTATATGCTAAAAAAAAGTGGGCAAGGGATCAAGGAAGATTATAAAACAATACAAAACTCAAATAGAAGAAATGAGATCTCATGCTTCTCAGCAGTGACATTGGTTCAAAATTGCCTATTAGATATTTTATGAAGAACTAAATGAGGGGAGTACAAATTCTTCCAAACATAAAGAAATGGAGATAGAATTAAATTGCTTTAATTAGAATGTTTATTTACATGTGTTGAAATATCACATTGTTGTTGTAAGTATGCCCAATTATCATATTAATAAAAAATTTAATAATACAACTTCCTTCAAGAGATATTAAGATTAATAAATGATAAATATAATTGTATGGATAATTAGGGAGCTATTTCATACTCTTGAAATAGCCATATTTCAAATGTCATATTTACCCAAATGAATATGTAAATTTTATGTATTCTCAATAAAAATATTGCTTAGGCTTATTAAAGCTAGATGAATTCATTCTCAAATGAAAGAAAAGGAATAAAAAAATCTTTGGACTATCAAATAAACTTGGAAAAAGAAAAGCATAGCTGAGATTCCCCTTACCAAATATCAATATACACAATGCTCACTATTAAAATTAACAGATAGAATACTTGATACATGTTCCAAATCATTAAGATGTCAAAGATAAGCACAGGTATATGGAGACACTACACATTAAAGGAAACACCATTTATGAGAGAGAAAATATCATATTATAGATTATGTCAGGAAAACTGGATACCTATAGAACACTATTCCTTAATGTGAATTTCAAAAAAATTAAATATCTTAATGTGAATGATTAAGTTATCAAGGTAATTGTTGAGCATGTAGTAGAATAACTGTGACATAGAAGAGGATAATCCATAATTTAAATTTGAAGGATTTTAGTGATAAAAATAAAACAGCATGAAGCACTCAAACAATTAGATACTAAGAAAATTTATTTTTAATAATATAGAAAAGAGATTAAGCATATTTTAAATGAAAATCCAAAGAAAAGCACATAAATCCTATTAAAAATGCCTATGGCTATAATGGCTAATATAAACAGGTATAGTTCCCAAAAAATCACATGGATAAGAAGAGTTTCACAAACTAATCAAAAGTGCAGAATAAGCCAAGGTTGGAAGACACAACAAAATGCAACACGTGGAATATATTTGGATTCTAACTGGAGCAAAGCAATAATGCCCATGGGTGCATGCACAAACTAAAGATATAAAATGTGTAAGCACTGACTTTTCAAGAGACTGAACATCAGGCACTGAAGCACAATGGTTTCTGAGAGACAAAATTATACAAAATAATTTGTATGTTTGCCCACTTTACTTCACTCAGCAAGCTTTTGAGTTAAAGTTTAAAGGAGAAAAGACCTAATGAGTTGAGGAAACACAGCTGAGAAGCCTGGGAATCTACATTATGGGAGAATATATAAAGCTGCATAGAAGGAGAACCCAGGAGAGATTCAGAATCTACCTGAATAATCATAGAGAGAATTATAGTTAATTGCAGGTCCTCACTCTGTCCTAAGAATAGCACCTGTTTCCAAGAGTCAGTTCAGAAAATCTTATAATTCATGAGATATTTGGAATACGAATCAGAATATTTTTCTCTTAATAATGGTAAATAATCCTGAATTAAGTGCTGTTATTAAATCAGAAAATTAAAATCAGAAGGATCAAGCTGTTCCCAAGTTACTTAACTACATAAAATAATTAGCAAAATATAATCCAAAAATAATAAAACTGATATATATAAGCAGTTATTATATATATATAATAAAACTGAATTATATTAAGTTCAAAAGTTAAGTATTTGCAAACATAATTCTAACAAAGACATGCCAAAAGTGAAAAAATGAAATTAATATATCAGAATATCTGAGATACTACTAGAAAATCACTTAAGAGAATTCATGGCACTAAATATTTGTATTTCAGAACAGAAATTCATGAAAGTATTGAGCTCATCTTCCAGTTTAAGAACTCAGAAAAAAGCAAATAAATTCCAAAATAAAGAAAACACTGAAGGCAGACATGGAAATCAACAAAATAGAAATTAGGAAAACAATAGAGAAACCCAACAAAATAGACAGTCATCTGTAATTAAAGTTTAAAAACTTCAAAGACATCACCAAAAACTTTCTTATGACAACAAATTTTATAACACAGAAAAAATGGACTTAGTCTTTGAATGAAACTATGAACACTTACTCAAAAAGACACAGCTAATCTAAGGATTCCTATACTTAATTTAAGTAGTTGAAGTTTTAGTTAAAAGTCTATTCACTGACAAAACTCAGGATCATTTGGATTCACTTGTTAAGCAATCTATCAATATCTAAGGAAAAACAATTATAAAACAATGATGCAAAAAAATAAAAATATAAAAGCTTATTATCTCTTAACATGGATGCAAATATTATAAACAAATTTAACCAGACCCAAAACATATACAGAGGATAATGTATCATAATCTCTTCACGTCTTTATCAAAGATGAAAGATTGGTTTACAATTTTAAACTTACATGATATAATTCACCATATTTATAGACTGAACAGAATAGTCATTTGATTATACCACTCACAAGTAAAGATAAAGCATTTGCAAAATCCGATATTCTTCCCTGCTGAAGTCTCATTAAACTAGAAACTGAAAAGAACTTCCTCAAACTAGTAAAACACACTTGAAAACGTCCTCTACTAAGGTCAGGAACAATGAAGTCAGTACTTTCCACAGCCATTCACCATGGAGGTGGAGTTTATAGGCTTTGTAAGAAGTCAAGGAAAATAAATAAAAACCATCAGGAAAAGAAATTGAACCAAGTATGGAGGATAGATATAGAGGATATTTTCACTCTCTTGATTGTAGAGATGTTCTCATTTGTAAAAACCCTGTTCATATGGGCACTATGGTGCACACATGTAAATCCCTGAAGCAGAAGAATCAAGAGTTCAAACCCAGCCTCAGCAACTCAAGCCCTAAAAAACTTATCTCAATGTAAAAACATATAAAGGCCTGGGGATGTTGCTTAGTGGTTAAGTACTCCTGGGCTCAAGTCTTGGTTAAAACAAAGAAACAAAAAAAAAAACTTTTCAGATTTGCAATTTAAAGGTATGTTTTTTTTTTAACATCAATTATATATCAACAAACTGCTAAGAAAAACATTGAGATATTATTTTATGTGCAATATAATTCAACTTTTGCTTCAGAACTGAGAAAAAAAAAAGTAACTCTCATGAACCGCTCTACTGGAGGTATTGACATATACTCTGTAACATCTCCTCTGCTAAATATATATATCCCAAATAAATATCATCATTAAAGTAAAGGGTGTTATGAACAAAGATGCTGATTGCAGGGTTGTTTATTGTGACAGAAGGTTGAATGCAATATAGCTGGCTGTACATGTGGAGGTACTGAGAAAAATGTGGCTGATAAACACAATTGAGTACCACATTGGAAACTAATAGCAGCAGGCTTTATGGGTGTATCAATATATTATAGAGTAAAGCAAACAAACAAAAAATAAAGCAGCCACTGTATGACCTTAGAAATAGTGTGGAACAATAAAACCAAGAATATTTTAAATCATTGCACAGGCCCATTTGTGTTGGAAAAAAAGTTCTTATAACTAAAATTAGAACATGCAATTTTAGCATGACATGAACAACAGAGGAACGTACATCAAACACATTGCTACACTGCTGGGGTGTTTAAGAATCTTGGACTGGTACACAAAGAGATAAGTGTATAAATAAATAAATGAACAAAAATAAAAGACAAAAATAGTACAGGTCTTGAACCAATTCATGATAATTATATTTCATGAAGAATATGATTCCCTCAATCTTTACCTGTACATTAAAAAGTACTTATTAAAAAAAATCTTAGCTATATCCACATATTCAGGAACTACTGAAGTATTACAAACTTAAGTCAAAGACATTGTAAAATCATTCCATAGTGGAGCGCACTTTTTTTGTTTGTCCCCTTACATGTCATTTTCTAGTTGTTTGGAAACTTCAGAATTGGCAGAGCAGGTGAGTTCACAGCTTGGTGCAGTAAAACAGAAAGTCTAAGTGGTCCCATAGGGGACATAATAAAGTAATTCAACTGGCCCATTGTTAAGAAAACATTCTAAACCCAGAAAAACTCTTGTGCCTCACTAATGAGATTAATCATCCATGTTATAATGTCTTAAAAGGTTTCTCTGTCCAGTCCAATATGTATTTCTTTTACGAAAGGTCCAGATTCAAGAGGGGAAATCTTGGTTTAGATGTTTTAAGAGCTGCAGGAATTGTCTCCAGAGAAGCTCACTGAAGTCAAGGATGCTCAGTGATCCACAACAATAGGTCTTTTTGCCGTTTCCCTGGGTTAATCTCCAGGAGAGTGGGATAATTGGACAACACTGGATTAAACTTCTAACCCAGCTGAGTTGTGCCAAGATAACAAAAGGTTCCTAGAAAATAGAAAAAGAAAGGGAATTTGTTTCATTTTTTTTCCATTGCTTAGATATCTTCCAGTTATATAAAAACCTGACCATTGCTTGGAGGGTTTTTTTTGTTTTGTTTTTGTCACTATAAAACAGCTACCATGGAGCACTGTCAGTTGATCCCCAGAGGACTTGACTGAGCTGTGCAGAACAGTGACCATCATCAGTATTGGGAATTCAGAGTGTCCAGCACAGTGTTCTACTTTTTGCCTTCTCTTCTTCCTCCACACCCTCCTCGATAAAGAGAATAAAAGCAAATTGCATCTTCACGAAAGAGTCTCTTGTCTAGGAATTGTGGAGAAAATAAAACTGTGTGAATTTTCAGTGATGAAATGTATATAAAAACAGACTATGGAGTCAGTGTCCATGCTTTATCGCTTAAGGAATGTGAGTAGAATTAAGTTGAGTGGGGTGACATTGGAATTAAGAAAAAAAAATCTGTCATTGCCGATTTTCCCAGAAATATTACCTAAACACAACATATATTATAGGGAGATTATTAAAAGGTACATAAACCAGGGTGTTGAGCATGTTGCACCTAAATTTTTAAATGGTAAATCAGCTGTGAAATACATACACTTAACCTCTCTCCTTACAAACATGTGTCCTAAATATAGTATAATGTGTGCATGTACTTAAAAATAATTAAAGTTGGTATTTAATTATTAGGTGAGAGTGGACTTCGTGCTTGAGGTGAATAAGGTTTAGTAACACAAAATTCCTGTTGGAAAATTTGAGCAAATTCTATCAAAAATATCTTAAAATCTATGAGAGGATGTGCCAAATAAGGTGGGATTTTAAATTAAGGTATATGAGAAATATGAAACCTTTAAATGGTATTATTTCCAGGTTACTTGTTATATGATAATAAAATGGTCTTGAAATAATTTAATCATGTTTTTATATATTAATTTGTTTGCAGTTTGCAGACCAATATTTGTTTTGTAAATACCAAATCTTTCTTGATTAAAGCTAGCAGAGGCTCTCTATGAGTATTTAATCCAACTTCAAGTACTGGAGAAAGATACTTGATTCATGGATGCCTTTTATGAATGCCAATTCTGAGACAAGATAGCAAATGGCAAACTTCCTTCTCCCTTCTCCAGCAATTTTGTTTAAATTTAAGTATTTTAATGAAGTTTTGTTCTCAGGCATAAATATAAATACTTGTTTCAAAAACATTTTAACTCTGAATTTCTTTAAAGTATGAGAAGAGAAAAAGAAATCTCATTTCCTATAAATGTCTTCAACACCACACTAGAACTCTTTTCTTCTGTTTTCATTTCCTTTCTGTTTTACAATGTACCTTTGGTTACATTGTATCCTCTTTATTATCTTGACTTAAGGCTTATTTCTGTTTTCCAAATAAAATGCTGTGCTTCACATTCTATAAAAAGCACTTTCCTCCTTTTCACATTAGATGCCTGGGATGGAATCTACACTGACACACATAAAAGACCCTTATTACAGAAATAATAATTAGAAACAATGAGTGAAATGAAGATAAAGGTTCTCCTTTATCCCAAAATGAAAGCAATGCTTAATTTGTACTGATGGGTTAGGTATGTTTTTGGGATATATATGATGGATGTTAAGAGAACAAGCAAATTGCTAATCTTCAAGATTAAGCGTATTTCACATGATGGCCTGATGAATATTTTAACTTTTTGATGGAGCCAGACGCAACAACAACAACAAATGCCCCAGGATAAAGAGCAACTTGACAAGTTTAAACTCACTTATGGTGAGAAAAATGTTTTCATATATTTATCTGGGGAGATGCAAGCAGTTGCTGGCATGTTTGTTCTGCCAGGATTATAATGATCAGTTCTTCCAATTGACAGCTTTAAACCATGGCTGGTTCCCATTCTGTTCCATCATCTAAGAGCTTTAACATAATTTGGATTAGGTCTGTATCTAGTTAGGTATTTTTTTCACTCACTATTTATATTGAATAGGTTTTTCTTCCTTGAAGTATCCATGAAATTTTTCTATGTTTTAAGATTTTGATTACTTCTGACCATTTTTGTGCAGCAATTTTAATAAGATAAACTTTTGTGACTGTATATGATAGTAGAGCTAGTGTGTATAACAGTAGAGCTAAGACAATGTTTGAAGTTTTAGTGTGAAGTGTGCTTTAATTTTTTATAATTATTCACGTTACCAAGAACTATAATGATTTTTTTTAAATATGTACTAGTCAATTTATATGTAAGAGTTTTTAAAAATAATATAATGTCACTGACTGATATATTGTTCTCTTTTCTTTCATATATATATATATATATATGCTTATTTATTTATATATAGTTAAATATATGTGCTTATTTAGTTCCCTCACAATGTTACAGTAACAATTTTTATAATCTGTGAAGACTTCACTTCACAGTGAGAAGGTTCAGTGCTAGAACTTTATACTACAAATCTTGAGTGACATTATAGCTGCTCCCACCTTACCACACACTTGAAGAACTTGCATTAAAGCTTATATAAGGAAAGAAAAAAAATAGCTGTAAATAAGTTTAAGTCAGTTTCATAACCATTATGACTTTCTCAACAATGAGGTATGAGTAAAATGTTTACATAACTGTGTCAAAGTTAATTTATAGGTTACACCCTGTGTAACTTTATGACATACCCTTTCTAACCAGGATTTCAAGTTGTAACATCAGCTATCATGAAAGAATTACCATATTTTCATGATCACATCTTAATAATTGTATTTTAGTTAGCTTTAGTTCCTTCATATTATTGTACTTATATTACCAACTAAATTAATGCACACAGCACTATAGATGCTCCAGAAAGAGAAATGGAATGAATAAATCTATCAGGTATTTTAATTCTAAGCATTTTCCATCTTTATAAATTTTACATGTGATAGATGAAATGATAACCCATCAGAAACTATAAAATCCATAGGCTATCAATTATACCAAAACAATGAGTATAGAGATTATGAATATTTAAACTTAGATTATTATCTAACTACCACAATGGATTTAAGATAATCCATCCACTTGAAGAAGAAAACCAAGTAGTATTGCCAATAGAAATACCCACCTGCATAGTTTCATCTGGATATGTATCATACTCATGAACTGTCACATTAATAGACTTAAAAAAAATGCAGTTCCAGGATGCCTTAATAAGCAACCATAACATCTATACAACCAGATTTATATTATGGTAATGCTTAGAAATTTGTGGATTATACTATAGCTTCATGCCTCTTGTACTAGAACTAGTTCCACTAAAACATTTTGAAGACTAATGAGCATATATAACATAATATCATTGTGAAGTATTTATGGCATCAACATTTTAAGTTAAAGAGTAAGAGTATAAATCTCTCCATGATGAAATGACACAATGAGACACATCAAAGTGATTTATTATCAGTATCTCAAAAATCTTATGGCTCTTTTTCTTATTTTTTATGAACTGCTATATTCCTACATTTTGAAAAGTTTCTGTCTCTCACTAATATGTTGTAGGAATGAACACTGAAACAATTATTTAATGAATCATGACCATCTGCTGACATACTTGAAAAATTGTGATAAGGATAAAAATATAGTCTTGATGCTAACAAAACCTAAGTGGTGCTAGTTGAGTTTTTCCAGGCTGAGATTGTTGATTGATCCTGATATGAAGAGAAGGAGATGGGGAAAGAGAGCAAAAAGACTGAAAGATTTGAGAGGAGGGATTTTTCATTAGAGGACTTGGAGACCCAAAGGTAGCTGCCTGTGTTTCACTCTTATCTACTTTCTTCTTCCAGGGAGAATTTGGTCATGTTGTTGCCAAATGTGTTTTAGTGTGGAATCTTTCTAATATATGCTATGAAATTTAGGTACATTATTCAACCTAAGTTTCACTTTTCTTAATTGTAAACTAGGGATCATGTTATATTGTACTCTCCAAGAGCTACTGTGAAGATTAGAATAGAGATTAAATGGTGAAGATTATTATAATTAACATAACCATTTTACAAATAAGAAAACTAATCTACATTATGTGACTTGTTCAAGGTCATTTAGTTAATGATAGGAGTAAAGTATGCATTGTGTCAGGCCCAGTATGGTGGGGGACTCTTGTAAGCCCAACAGCTCTGGAGGCAGAGGCAGGAGGATTACAAGTTCAAAGCCAGCCTTAGCAATTTATCAAGGCCATAAGCAATTTAGTGAGACCCTGTCTCAAAAAAAAAAAAAAAAAAAAAAGTAAAAGGGTTAGGGATGTGGTTCAGTGGTTAAGTGCCTCTGGGTTCAATCCCTTGAACAACAACAACAAAAAAAAATATTACACGGTTTTACATGAAAATTATTTTTGCATCCAATCATAATTGAACCTAGAGTAATGGATGCAGATGGTTGTATTGGTAAAGAACAAAAATCTCAGATGATTGAAGAATACATTATGACTGAATTGAGCCAGGTGTGGTACTGCATACCTGTAATCCCACCTATGCAAGTCTGAGGCAGAAGGATTCCAAGTTTAAGGCTCAACTTAGTGAGATCTGGTCTCAATACAGAATTAAAGAAAGGGTTGAGCAAAGTGCTTGCCTAGCATGCACAAGGTCCTAGGTTCAATAAGGAAGGAAAGAAAGGAGGGAGGGAGGGAGGGTAAGGGAGGCAATTCCATATTGCAAGTTTTCAAACAACGCCACATAATATGTGCATTCTCTGTATTAGAAAGTTTGTATGAGTTTTCAAATAACTGCTGATTTTTTTCTCTCTTACAAACACATTTATCCACAATATCAGTCTGAGTATCCTGTTACCTTTGATGAATTGTGGAGGAGAGTTGCATCAAAGTTATATATGCCCCAAGTAGAATTAAGTAAATTAAAATCTATTCTGAGTATCAATTGTATTGCATGAACATGAAATTGATGCTTTGTATTGAGCATTTAAACTTATCACTGGTTTTGTGCATTTGTGATTGTATAAAAGGGAAAGTTTGTCCTTCCATAAGTTCCATGGTTAATAAGAAGTATCACATGCTGTTTTTGTCTACTATTCATCTTCCACATACCTGGACTCCTCTGAATGTCTGAAATAAAGACAAAAATTCTGGGGCTGGGGACGTGGCTCAAGCGGTAGTGCGCTTGCCTGGCATGCGTGTGGCCTGGTTGGATCTTCAGCACCACATACAAACAAAGATGTTGTGTCTGCCGAAATCTAAAAAATAAATATTAAAAATTATATATATAATATGTATATATATATAAATTATTAAATATTAAAAATTATATATATAATTATGTATATATATATATATAAAAGAAAGAAAAAATTCTGAACACTTTCCTTCTAAGATTGTGACAATGAAAATAAAGCAGAATTTTCTATAAAGCGAACTAGAAAAGAGCAAATGATGAGAAAATTGAAATTATGTACCCAAATCAGCATTCAGGGATGTGCTCTGCTCCATTTAACACTCAATTTTCTTCTATAACACCTTGTGTTTTGTTTTTGACTTTTCACATTCTTCAGACACTTGGTAATCTGAAACAACTTCAGAATAAAGTCTACCTCTTTGACCCTTTCCAAACTGAATTCTCTTTGTTAACAGATAAACAAATACAAACAAATAAAAATGTATAATAGTGAAAGCTTTCCCACATGAAATAATTTCCTACTGTATGTAATGTCACTTTTTTCTCAGTTTTCTATTTTGTACATAAAGAATCAATTCCACTTTTATGTTAAGTATATTTTTACTTTAGGCTAATACAATTGAAAAGATCTAGATTAAAGTAGGTGATTAAATTAGATATTTGAGATCAAAGATTATCAATTGATCCAGTTAAGAACAATCAACATCAAACCTGTGATTTTGCCATAAATAGAAATCTAATCTTATTACATTTTTTTAGTTAACAAGGTAATTATAAATGCATTTCAGTGCTTCTCTCTCACCCTCCCTCCCTCCCCCCTCCCCATGTTTTCAAAACACTAATCAAGGAGGACTGGTTAAATGTAATCCCAGTCTAAGATGTCACTCCAATTTAAATGTATATTTCACAGTAACTCTGAGTACATTCACTTTCTACTTATGTTTAGAAAACAATTAAATAGTGCTAGGCATGAATTTCAAATACATCTTCAAAGTACTGAGATTCAACCTTTAAGTTGTGAATTTTGACCTCATTTCTCCTTTTTTCTCTGGGTTGCAAACTAATGCTTTTCTAGGGACTAATGTTTAAAAACTGGTCCTACATCTACTTAATCTACAAGTATTTTATACCTCTCTTTTTTCAAACTACAAAATATAATACCATTTGCTTATCATATTTCACAGAATACCCTCCAATGCCCTTTTAAAATTAAACTATTAATGAAGTAAAACATACCTACAGAAAAGTACACAAATCACAAATGTTCAGCACAATGGAATTTCAGAGAGTAAATGTTCCATGACACCACAAGCTAGGTAAGACCCAGAAAATTAATATACTCAGGTGGACCTTATTGTGCTCTCTCAGTCATTAGCACCTTTCCCTAAAGGCACATTTTATCCTTAATTTTATTGCCACTGTATGGATTTGCCAGTTGTGCATGTATATTTGTCTGTTTTTGTTTAAACATTTGATTTTGAGATTCGTCCACCCCATTGACTGATAAAAAGTTTACTCATCCTCATTAACATGCATAGTTCCATTGACTCAGGATGTTTCTATATTGCTCTACGCAATATTGTTTTTCATTTCATGTTCATTATTCTGATGAGTATACTTTATTTTCTCATCCTGGCCACTAAGATGTTTTGAAGTATAAATGTAACTTTACAAAAGCAAAGTCTAGTAGCTGTGACTTGAATATCATTCCAGCAGACTTCTTTCATCATATATCTACCATGGGCTTAAAATGAACCAAACAGTGTTCTAATCTAAAGGACTGATGAGGATGTGGACAAATAATATACAAGCAAACAATATAACATTTAATAGGGACAACTAATATGAATAGCACAAAATAGTTTGATCAGTGAGTTAGAAAAGGTCCAATTATTAATCATTAGATGTAATTAATTTTAAGTAAACTATTAAACAATGTTAGCAGTTTAAGTTTGGATATCACTTCTTAAATATATATACATTAATTACATCAGGAATAAAGTTAGAATATTTATCCTCCTGTGACAGAAATTTCTGAATTTCTTGGGGCATTCAGATTAAGAAAAATTGAAGCATAGCCTTAAAAAGGAATGAAATGATGCCATTTACAGGTAAGTAGAGCTGGAAAATAGCTAAGTAAAATAAGCCACACCTCCCAATCCAAAGGCTGAATGTTTCTCTGATAAGGGGATGCTAATTCATAATGGGGTTGGGGTGGGGAGAGAAGAATGAAGAAACTCTGAATTCTACAGAGGGGAGTGAGGAGAGGGGAGGGCATGTGGGGATAGGAAGGACCAGGGGATGAGATGGACATTAATACCCTGTCTACACATAGGATTACACTACCAGTGTGACTGTCCACCATGTTCAGCCAGAGGAAGAAGAAACTGTGCTCCATTTGTGTACAATGTGTCAAAATCCATTCTACTGTCATGTATAATAAATTAGAACATATTAAAAATAAAGTAAAAAAAACCTTCAGCCTATCTCCTTTTTAATTTATTTTAATGTCAATTCAAAAAACATTTAATTCATACACTAACAAAGTATTCTCATTTCTGGGATACTTTTTGATGTTTTAAAACATGTACACACATTGAAATTTTCAAATCAGGATAATCATGTCTCCTCAAACATTTGTCATTTTTAATTGAATTTTATATTAGAATGTGAATTACTAACTAAAATTTTGGCATATTTTTGTCTTCTCAATTGTTCCCTTATTTTAGTTAATTTCTCATAACCAAAGACATTTTATCCTTCAAAATTTTGAGCCAAATGTTTTCCAGAATCTTTGCATTAAATCTAAATATTTTCAGTGTTTACAAGATTAATGTGCCAATGATTAATCATTAAATGGATACCCACCCACACATATATACATATATGCATGTACATGCACATGTAAAATCTCTATTGGATTAACTATGATAGTTTTCAATTCATCAAAATAATGTTTTATTCATAGGCATTATTTTAATTTTGATATCTCAAAATAATTTGCTAAATTATGTAATATTTTTATTATCTTAATTTTTCATTGTAATACACAATGAAGGAATGCATAAATAATGTAACATATTATTAAAAATCATATATATGTATTTTCTCTTTAATTTACCTTTCTTTGTTTTGTCAAATTTTGATCATTATAAGAATATAGACATCATTAAAGACATGGTTTTACCTTCATATTTCCAATGATACCTATTATATTTATTTTACTTATAAATTTTATTAATGTTTCCTATTTTTGAAATTTTTATACTGGTGTTTTATATTTTTATGATCTTTGTATTTTAAGAAAATTGGCACTAACATATCTCATAATATTTAAATATGCATTTTTAGCCAGGCTTGATGGCACACTCTTGTAATCCCAATGGCTCAGGAGGTTTTGAGGCAGGAGACTCCCAAGTTCAAGGCTAGTCTCAGCAATTTAGCAAGATCTTATCTCAAAATAAAAAGAAAAAAAAAGGGCTGCAGATGTTGCTTAATGGTTAAGAACCCTGGGGTTCAATCCCTGGTACCAAAATAAGTAGAGATGCATTTTATTTTCATTAGTATCATTAATATGAAATATATTAAAGTGAACTGATACACAATTATCACTGACCTCATTTTAAATAGGCTTTATAATTTGTACTTAAAGTATCATCTTCTTGTTAAGTTTTAGCAAACAAATAAAGTTCTTCAGTTTCTCCACCAGTAACTCTCAATCATAAGTGCTGATATACTTTATTCAATTATTCTGTACTTCTTAACGTTTGAATAATGAACTATTCATGTAAAATAATGTTTATTATCCTAAAGACCTCACCAGGTCCAAGAACTCCTTGAAGTAGTAAGCTCTTCCTTTTCAGGAACATTATGCTTTGAAAGAAATCAATAAAACTTATGTGTTAAAGACATTTGAAATCATTCATTAAAATTATTTTACATGTATTTCTAATCTACTTTAAATACATTTATATCTTACTTTTTATGCTATACATGTTTGAATTTTGCATTATATAGATAAATAACATCTTAAAACTAAGTGATATTCAAAGTGGTTTTTGTAGTTTCTTTTAACTGAACTGGGTATTGAGAGTTTTCTCAAATTCTTAAAATATTATCTGTTGTGTTATCTTCAATTTTTAATTTCCAGAATTTGCTTTTCAATTGTTAAACTTGTACTACAATCTTTTTAAAAGTGGTCAATTGAAAGAAAATAAATTGGGTGTCTATTAAGTGACGGACACTGGCCTTGAAAGGCTGAAAAGTTAATATATCAGGTAGATGGAGAAAGCCTTTGATTGATTCCATCAAGTGCAGGTTTTCATGCTCTTGGAGTTATAGACTGTTGTGACAGTTGATAGAATAATGGAAATTAACACACTAACAAATGCACAAATATGATAATCAGCTAGATATCATAGCTACCCTAATAGGACTATGCATTAGGGAATCCAGAATGTATTATCAGATAATAAAGTTACTGTATCAGCTTGTGAATATTATTATAGCTCAATATTGCCTATTCACTAACTTTCAAAAGGTTTAAATGTATGCCTCATTAATGTATGTGGTCCTCTATTCCACTGGTATCATAAACCTATAAAATAAATATTTTGATTTAATATACTTTTGTTTTTGCCTCCTTTCACTTTATCTTTTTTTTTTTTGTATTTAGTGTTCAATGCCACGGTGTTTTACTATTGAGTCATATTCCCAGTCCTATTTATTTTTTTAAATTTTGAGACAGGGCCTCATTAATTTGTCCAGATTGTCCAAAAACTTGGAATCCTTCTTCCCCATCCCCCTGAATAGCTGGAATTACAGGTGTGAGCTAGTGTTCTGACATTTATACAAATCTTTATACATGTTATTGAGGTTTAAGATGTTTAAGCATTGAAACTTCTTCATCTTTTTTACTGGTGCATTATGATAATTAAAAAATAGCAGGACTCATAACATCATATTCAAATGTGCACATGAAATAATTCCATCAATCTTATTTCCCAGTAACCTCCTTGTCTCTCCCTTTCTTCCTCCCCAATTCTGTTGTTCTACTCTACTGATTTCCCTACTGTTTTCTTTTTTTCATGAACTCTCCTAACATCTATAATTCTCTCATCCCCAAACAAATCTCTCCAATACATATTTTATAAAATGATTTTTTAAATTCCAGTTTTGTAGAGTTTGTAACATTGATAAATGTGAGAATTAAATCTATTTGAATATTCTCAATAAAATGTTTGATCAGACTCAAATGGCCAGCTTTAGACACTTGGCTACCTAGACATGTAGGGACACAGAATGCAGGTGAAAGAGTTGAGAAATTCTGTGACTGTCTTCTCCCTCATTAAAGGAAGTGTTTTTATCTCCTTTCTTTTTCAATGCACTTGATTTGCTTTTCCTAAATGTCTACAATTTCTGATTAGCAGTATAACATTTTCATAAAGTTTTGAAAATTAGTTTTAGAAATGATTCCTAAAATCTTCACTTAACAAAAGAGTCAAAATTTTAAATTTACAATGTAAAAGTAGAGTAAATATGAAATCTAAATGAAAGTATGGTTTGGTCACCACATCATTAGCTGTATGGGCATGCAGACAAGCTTGAGGAAATTTGAGAAGAGCAAGATAAAAAGGAAGTGAGGGCAAAGCAAAAAAGTCATTCAAATCAGGAGTCTAGTGTGGAACCTGCAGCACCAGCTGTCACAGAGGAGAAATGGAAAAGCACACGTTTCCCTGCCATCCTGTTTGTTTAAAGATCTTTTTCCAAAGTTCTTTGATAAAACAAACAAACCACAACAAAAAAGAAAAGAAAAACATCAGAACAAATAAAAGTGTACACAGGGAAGTCGTGAAGACAATTTTAAATACTTAAACATATAAGGAGAAAGTGCCATAGAAGCATTGTAAAGACAATTAACAAAGAAATGATGGAACATGACAACTAGCAAAGGGGAAATTCGCTGAAAGAAAATCATTGGTGTTTGAAAAGTGAAAATATTTAATTTGTGCAATTCTTCATGGGCAGATAAATCACATTTCCTGAAAATTTGTCCAAAAGCTAAAATAACCTTACTGTGAACCTAAATTATGATGGATAATTACTATGGACAATGTGACTCAGATAGGGTATAGATTGATATCTAAGGATAAGAAAGAAAATATTTAGTCTTAACAAAAAATTCTCTCACATACAAAATATTTACTCTTCCACTGAAAGAAACATAATCATCATCATCATTGTTTCTGAAGGCAGAATATAGAAGAATGAGTGACTCAGAATGAGTAAAAATAATCCCCCAGATCTCCTGTGAGACTGACACAAGTTATCCTAGAAAATAATGTCAGTTAGCATTAGAGATCCCTTGGAGACTTTTGTAAAATGATTTATGAATATTTGTATTTTTGCAAGAGATATCTACAAAAAAGGGAATTACCTCTGAGAAGAATTTGTTGGAAGTTTCTAAATAATAAAAATAACAAAAATTCTGTTATTAACACAGAAAAGATTTTTTAATCTAAAAAAAGAGATAGTCCGAAGAAATAGAATTCTGTTTTTCACTAGATTTGAATTGAACCTAAACATAAGCTGCATTTTCATCATTATCTCAGAAATGCTAAATCAAGATCTGATAACATAAATGCTGCAAAGATATTGATTTAAACCCTAAAAGCTAATTTAAAGATAAGATGGATAGAAAAAAGAACTTAAAAAATATAAACCAAAGAAAATATAGTTTGACCTTTACTTTTCCTTTCTGCAGTCAAAACTAAAGAATATAGAAATATACAGATGTGTGCATAACACGTATGTAACTATGTAAATATGTGTGATGTATTGGTTTTAGTTATATATATGTATAAATGCAATAGCTCATTCAAGTCTTCCAACCACCTATGTTGGTCATATAGTATATGCAATTTTTTTATATTCTTGGTGGAATTAGCTTATATTTTAGGAGAGTATACAAGAATTTTTGGTTTACATATTTCTTTTTCTACTATATTAATGCAAATTTTATAAAAGGACTATATGTAAAAATTTTAATTCATTTCAAACTGAATATTATCTTCATCAATAATCTTTTTATCAATAATAAAAAGATGAAAACCCTATGGAAATTCATCCATTGTTAGGACACTTAGAATTAATGTTTATCAGATTAATGCAAAATTAACTGGCTAAATCAAAGCTGACACACATTAGTATTGTAGTAACTATAGTTATATTCAATGAAACATAATTTGAAGTACTTATTTGGTCAATCAGCATATAGTAATTATGAAACTATTATGTGCCAATGTTTTGAGAAAGATGCAAAGAAATTCCCTATCATGAGAAAACCATATGTAATAAATTCAACAGATTCATAATTCAAAGAGAAGTTATTTTTTTGTTGTTGTTGGGGTGTACTGGCCATTGAACTTGGGGCACTTGACCTCTGAGCCACATTCCAAGCCCTATTTTGTATTTTATTTATAGACAGGGTCTCACTGAGTTGCTTAGTGCCTCACTTTTGCTGAGAATAGCTTTGAATTCACTATCCTCCAGCCTCAGCCTCCCAAGCTGCTAGGATTACAGGCATGGGACACTGCCCCTGACTATACTTCAAAGAGAGCATACAATTTTATCTCAGTCTGGGAAGATAACTGGTATATTAGTCAGATTTCTGTCATTATGACAAAACACCTGAGAAAATCAACTTAAAGAGGAAAAGGTTTGTTTGGCTCATAGTTTCAGACATTTTAGTCCATGATTACATGGTTCTATCAATATTGAGCACATGGTGAAGCAAAACGTCATGGCAATGAGCACATGGTAGAAGAAAGTGCTTACTTCATAGTGACCAGGATACAAAAAAAAAAAAAAAAAAGACAAAGAAATGGGACAGGTCAGGAACAAATTATAATATTCCAGGGTATGTCTTCAATGATCTGCTTCTGCCCTCTAGGACTTATCTCCTGAAGTTCTGAACACCTTCCTATGTCCCATTAAGTTATTAATCCATCAACTGATTAATCCATTGATGAGGTCAGCATTTTCATGATTCGATCATTTCCAAAAGGCCCCACCTCTGAACATTGCTTCATTGGAGATCAAGCCTTTGATACATGATCTTTTGAATAATATTTCAGATCTAAACCAAAACCAGCAAGAAAATAGAGAAGGTAAAAAATGAGTGTTAGGAAGAGAAAATAATGCAAACCTACAAGGGTGAGGAAGCAGACATTCAGGGAAGAAACCTTGGGCTGAATCCCAAGGTACATAAGTTGAGTGAAATTTGTGTCAGTCTACCAAAGTGTGTCACAATTTAAAAACAGAAGGCTTGGCATGCAATAAAAAGTAGGTTAAGCATTATTCTGTAAATGTTGGGCTATCATTGAAAGAATAAAGAGATACAAGTGACACAATCTATTTTGCATTAAAGTTCTTTCCAAGGGTGTAGGTACTATAAGGGAACAGGAATAGAAAAGAAGACCTCAGTTAGGGGGTTTCATTGATCCAGGAAAGAAATAATGAATACTACTATGATGCAGAACAACAGAAATGATAAAATTAGATGTATTTTGGTACAATTAGAGATATAGCTTATAATACTTAAGTGGTAATATATGAAGCTGTTGCAAATAGGATCCTCTGAGCAGCTGACTTAGATAGCTTATTGTTCAGGGTGTTTATTAAGGATTACCCATTAGTGTCATGTTTAACTAAAAAGAACCAGTTTAAAAAAATGGATTACTTGGGGCTAGAGTTGTGCCTCAGTGGCAGAGTCCTTGCCTAGCATGTGTGAGGCACTGGGTTCAATCCTTAGTACCACATAAAAAATAAATAAATAAAATAAAGTTATTGTGTCCATCTACAAAAAAAATGTATGCATATATTTTTTTAAATGGATCACTCATTGTGTCCATTCCTCTAGAAAGGGGAATTAAAAAACAGAAATGGGCAAAGCATTCCAAACAGCTTCTGAAGATAATATAGGGATCCCTAAGCATGAAATGGCTGGTCAGAAATATCGTGCTTTCAGCTTAATTGGACAAGTGGGTAGACCCCTCGTGCAATCTGTCATTGGATATGGGCCACACAATACACAGCATGACCTTGGCTGAGGCAACTCTCTGAAGCCAAGGCAAACCCTGAAGGGGCAAACACTGAAGACTGTTTATTGTCAGCATTCTCAGTACACAGGAAATGAGTCTGTTTTTGAAGGTGGAACATCCTGAGTCTATCATAATGAGTATAAGGGAGGAAGAGCATGCAAAGATATTTCCACATTTATAATTGCAAACAAAAATTCTAAAATAATTTAATAAAATATATTTTTAGAAAAAGTAGCAGTGTGTTGGTGAACAAGTGTGTCCATCCTAGAGAGCTCTGTTTCAGAACCATTGAATTCAACTGAAGTTTTCTAAATTCTAAAGCCAAATTTATTTACCAAAGTTGTTGGAATACAGTTCTTACAATGACATTGACATGGGCCAAATCTCTACAAATACCAGTTAGTTTAATTTTGATAAGTAAATTTAGGAGTCAGATTTGTAAAAACACATGTGTGTGGTAATACATGGGTCAGGAAGAGTGAGAACTAAAATTTTAAGAGATTTTGTTTGTTGTAAAGACAAGTTTAAATATATACCCCATCAGCAAGGTCAATAACTATTTCAAAGTAATATATCACTAACCATGAACATTGGCAGATTATAAAAAATCTTACAGTTGTATGCTAACGTAAAAATACAAAAGAGTAAAATGTCCTGTATTACGAAAGTAAATTAAACTAAATTGCTTTTAAAAAGTGTTATGATTTTATTTTTTCTTTAAAAATATGTAGGGTGCACTATAGAAAATATAGGCAGTTTAATACTGTAGATATTTTCAAAATCAACTTTAGAACCTCTATGCAGAAAGTGACCAATTTATAGTGCTTTTTCATAGCATTTCATGAGATTTGGCATGATAACTTATAATAACTTCATTTTCCTCACAGGAAAAAAAAATGAGACTACTGCACAGTAAGAATTTGCAGTAAATCTCAGAAGAACTCAGTAGCTTGGCATTTATTGCCCATCGCTTCCTTTTGATTTAGCAGGTCTGCCCTTCAATATTTCTTTCCTCCAAATACTTGCCCAAGTCTGTTTTTAAAACAATTTATACTGGTGGCACATTTTACAGCCTTAGGTAGTTTGTGGCATATGTTATTGTGTCAGAATTGTCCCACTCTAGTATATTTAGAGAAACTTCTAGACATCTTTGGTCAAACTCAATTATTTTAAGGGTCTATATCTCCAAGAAAGAAAGGCATGGTACCATCTAGTGTTATTCCACGAGGGGAGTTTTTCTTTAACTATTGCTATATATTTCACCATTGGTTTCAAGGAAAATAGTATCTGGAGATGGACTTGTAAGAATTTTTATTGGTTTTTGATCCTGTGGAATAGCATAAGAGCTAAACCAGGACTGCATGTGTTATAAAAGTAAAATTCACAATGATTTTGCATCATAAGATTTTATTATAAATTTTATAATAGAATTTAAGTCCACTATACTTTGAACTAGATGGACACTCATTCTTTGAAAGTTGTGTTTTTTTATGAGACGAATATTTATCTTCATATTTCCAATTATCTACTGAAGCTTTGGTGTTTTTTCCAGCTACGGATAACTTAGAATTATTAAGAATTTGTTTAAATGTAATAGTAATAATATTTTAGATTTTAAAAGGTAAAAAGATGACATTATAAGATAACACTGGCTCAAGATCTTATTACTAGAAAGTATTCTTGGAACAATTTTGAGTTATTTGTAGATTTGTATCCACAAATTTTCTTTTTCTTGGTTAAAATGATATGCTCTAAAATAATTTGCTCCTTTGTAAATATAATACATAAAGATAAAATAAGAACAGAAAATGCATACTTTATAATTATCCATTAGCTCTTCCTCATCATGAGCCCTTTCAAGTTTTTATGATATTTGTGACTTGTGGATCAGGTAGAACACAATTAATTTATTTATTTTAATTAAATTTATTATAAATAGCTTACTAATAAGTTATATCCTCAAAGAAGTCCAAAAATATCAGACCTAATTTAAAATAAGTGATAAAATGGAAAGCATTATTTTATCCATTATCTAAATAATCATTTTAACCTTATCTTATTTTTATGCTATTTGGTGTTAAGTAACATAGTAATATGAAATTAATATTTTTAATTTTATGGTTCTATTTCTTATGACCTTTTACGTACCATTTATTATGTGGAATACACTTACCCCTAAACTGAAGCCTAATCAAAATAAGAGCTTATCCTTCAAATGGTGTGCCAATAATCATAATTCCCATAATTTTGTCCTCTAAACATTAAACTGCATATTCATGTTTCTTGCAGCACAACTCATAAGAGTTGAAACATAGAACCAACCTAGGTGCCCATGCACAGGTGGATAAAGAAGGAAAATGTGGTTTATATACACAATGGCATATTATTCAACCATAAAGAAAAATGAAATGTCATCTTTTGCAGAAAAATGAATGTATCTGAGGGATATCGTAGTAAGTAAAATAAGCATAAAAGATAAGTATCATGTGTTCTGTCTCATATATGGAAACCACAAAAAAAAAATAGAAAGAAAAATTTAAAGAAAGGTGACCTCGAGTTAGAAGTGATATGCAATTACATGAAAAACGCTATGCAAGAAAGTGAAATTAGAAATTGCACAGTTCTTAATGGGAATGAGCAGAGAATAATTCTTGTGCAAGGTGGGTTTCCAGAGAGAATAAAGAAAGGCAAAATAGGGAAAGTGTACTTCAAAAATATCTTTGAAGAATTACTTCAAAGAGAAGATGGAAGATGCAACTCAATTTTAAATGAACTGAAAGAAGGGGGCACATGAAATATTCTGGAAACACACACACAATCAATCATTTATCCCTGCAGTAGCCAGATGCACATTTCAAAATCATAGTGCTGATCATATTAGCACTTCAAATTATCCACTGATTTACTTATAGAATTAGTAGTTATTCATTGTTTGACCTTCATTTACTTTCCATTCCCATCACACATGATGATATTCAACTGTGTCAAGGACAGCATGGAAAAGAGGTAAAATAGAAGAAAGCTGAGTCGGTCTGTGGGAATATGTATCCTTATCTGGATCAGAAATAGAAATGAAAGGCAGCAAACAGTTAAAGATACGATCAGATATGACAGGGTATGAGAGTTGAGTTTGATTATTTTCAGAAGACAGCATGGAGAAGGCATGAAGCAAAACAAAACAAAATCTCTGACAAGAACAATTTAAAGAAAAAACAGTTTATTTGGGGTTCATAATTTTGGAAGTCTCAGTCCATTGCTCTGGACCCAAGATGAAGTAGCACGTCCTGGAGGAAGTGTGCAGAAAAGGAAGCTTCATGGCAGCAACAAAGCACAGATAGAGGGTGGCAGAAGGGGCTGCAGACAAAATACCGTCTCCAAGAGCATGCAACAATGATCCACCTCTTCCAGCCACTCCCTATCTATCTACCAGAATAAACTGATTTGGTTACAGGTCTCACAATTCAATCATTTCACCTCTGAATATTTCTGCAGAAACACGGAAACTTTAGGGGGACATCTTGTATCGAAATTATAACACCCCCACAAAAGCAAAAACAAAATCAAAGAAAAAAAAATTAAGCCATGAAGGACAATAAAGGGTGAAATTGTTCAATCAGATAACCTAATGTCACAAATGAACAATCTATTTATGCCAACTAGGAGGTTTGTAATATTTCATGCAGTAAATTTAGTTTCATGCTATAAGATATTGGGATGATATAGAGAGGAGAATACAAAAGGAGATTATTGATCAGTAATTATTCCACTTAGTTCATGTTTGTGTTACACTCAAGCAAGAAAATGGCTCATGAGAAATGCATAAGACATAAAAGGGGTCATTCATCTTAGAGGAGAGGAAACAGCTGTTCTCATACTTTCATTACAGCTCCTCATGATTGGACATATCACATGATTGTCACATATAAAAATCTGTTAAAGAATCATATAAAATTGAGACCTGTTGCTTATTAAATATTAATTTTAAAAACAAAATTAAAAAAAAACTTTCCAAGTATAGACTTAAAGCTTATAACATTATACCTGTGTTGACTGTTTAAAATGTATTACAACTAAAAATAGTGATAACAACAATAAAACATTTGACCACATAACTAAGCTTTAAGTTTAATATCTAGTAGTACATTTTTATTAAGAGAAAGAATGAGGAATGAGTGGAATTGTGACAAATTACAAATCTTGGAAATAAAATAAATCAATATTATTTTATATTTCCTTTCAATATAGTTTCTATAATTTTTAAAAATTATCTTCACTATGTACATTCTAAGGTCATTATTATACTGATCTTCAACTCAGTAGTGAATATGGAATTTTTTATTTACTCTTTTTTAATTATACACAACGCCAAAATACACCCTGACATATTCCCAAAAGCATAGACCACAGGCTGCTCCCATTCCATCCCCAAGTGTATTAGGTTTTTCTAGAGGAGCAAAATCAATAGAAAGTGTAATTATAAAAAGGAGATTTATTAGGTTGGCTTATGTGACCAGAAGCTGAATACCCCACAATGGCTGCCTGTAGTCTGGAAAGCTGGAAAAACCAGTAGCTATTCAGTCCAAGAGGCTTAACCTTCAGAACAAGAGGAATCAGTGGTGCTACCCTAGTTCCAGACTGGAGGCTTCTGGAAGCTCCCTGGAGAAACACTGGCAGAGTCTGCTTTGATAGAGGGAAGAAGCCAGAGTCCAATATCCTCAGATGGTCATAGCAGCAACCAAGAACCCTTGGAAGAATGAAGCTTGCATCTGCTGCCGCTTCATTTTATTTTCAACTTTTAATCCATCCAAGCCATCATACTATTGGATAGTGCTCCCCACACTTAGGGAGGATCTCAAATTTAGTTGGCTATCCCACATGCTAATCATTCCAAGACACACCCTTATCGCCATAATCAGAAGCCTTTTAATCATGGTATCTCAATCCAATCAAGATGAAAATTCAAAATTAACCATTACACAAAGACTCCCCCCACCCCAAATCCCTCCCTCCACTTCATTGATCCCTCCTCAAACTATTTACTGTTTACTTTTACTATTTTTTTAAATTAGTGTCCTGTGGATACATCTGATGCTTGGACCCATCCATGTATGCACATACAAAAATTAGGTCAGATTAATTTCACTGTTCTTCCCTTTTCCTGTTCCTTCTTCCCCTACCTCCTACTCAATTCTATCTACTCTACTTTCATCGCTTTTGATGAAGTTCCCTCTTCCTCTTTTTTTTTCTCACTTTTTAAAAATCTCTTTAAATTTCCTTCCCCCATTTTGGATTCCTTTCCACATCAGAGAATACATTTGACTTTGAATTTGGGGGGCTGGCTTATTTTACTTAGCATGATAGTCTCTAGTTCCATACATTTTCTGGCAAATACCACAAAGTCATTCTTCAGTAAATGGCTGCCCATTGTCATCTGGTTGGCAGGTTGATCAAACAACAAATATTTAATTTTTATACAACTTTCTTTCATCGATACTATAATTAACCTTTGGGGTTTGTTATTCCAAGTACAAACTTGAGATGGAGGCTTGTGTGCAGTAAATTTGTTTTGAAATGCATTAGTCAGCTTTTTATCAATATACTGAAATAATTGAGACAAGCTACATATAAAGAGGTTGTTTTAGTACATATTTCTGAGAATTTAATATTCAAATCTCAAAGCACATAGCTTGTTAAGGTTCATCCCTTGGTTGCATAACTTCATAGTGAGTAGAAATAATGGGAGCATCAAATGCAGGAGCAAGATTACATCTCCACACAGAAGACAGAGAGAGCTTCCAAGGGCCAGGCTTGCTGTTTTTATAACAACTATCATATAAGAACTCAAGAGGTCTCCCAAGAACTATCTCATATGTCCAAAGACCTGAGACTCTCCCATGACCCTGATCTTTAAATTTTTATCACCATGGTACCCTGAGGACCAAGCCACCAATGACATGACTATTTTAAGAGACAAAATTGAAATACCCAACCATGTGTGAAGAAGAAAGAAAACTAGGACTGAGCAAAAATAGAAATTGAATTTTATTCAGTTTCAATACAATCTAGTTAATTTCATGAGGTATGAAGTTGAGATCATCCTTCAAGGTCATCTCATCTAAGCAAGAAGATTATACTTTTGTACTCCTTTGATACCCTCCATTTGATTTGGGCTGCCTCAGGGAAAAATGCATGCCATTGGTCAAAGCGGGTACTTTTCTGGCTAGAGCAAACTCCAAATGTTAGCAGTCAGTAGGTAACATACCTGGTAGAGAGAAAAAGGATCTCAGTCACAAACCAAAGGTATCTGGAGGGTTCACACTAGTGCCTACTAACTTTTCTCCCTATTCAGAATCTAAATGCAATTATAACAGCAATCTTTGTCTTTTTAAAATATTTATTTATTTATTTATTTTGTCACTAATGTGTTTTAAACACCTAAAATAACAAATATAACATAATGGGCCCTAAATTTTTGTTAAATGTGTAAGTTCTTCAGAATCTATAATAGTAGAGATGTTTAATAGAGGTGTCCTTTGTCAGAAGAAGGCCATTATCTAGGTAAACTTTTACTGATGGAATAAACTCTAAAGCACCCCAGCTTGAGGTCAGAGTCAGTGCTCGATGCCATTGGTCTCCAAGATTTTATGACCCTGATATAGGCCTTTTTATATAGAATACAATTGCAAAATTTTATTTTTAGTTGTTTGATTCATTTATTATTAACAATATTGAAAGTTCTTAACTCTTTTGTAAACATAATAAAGTATTTGAACTGAATTGATTGTATTTTTTTTAAATTTGTGATATAAAGGTGTTTTAGAATGTATAATCTACTGCTTTCAACTATCTCTAATCATGTTTGTTAAGCAATTAGCAATTCTGTTTTACTCTTTTTTTGTTAACTGAAATTCAAAATAATCATTTTTCTTTTCATATTCCAGGTTTACTGAAGCCATTTTTTTAAAAATGTAAGTTGTGACATCCACATTACCTCTTTCAATCTTTTCCATGATTTATATATTCGTTTTAATCCAATACCAGTGTAATAATTTGGGTGTGAGATGTTCCTCAGAAGTTCATTTGTGAGATAAAGCAAGAACAATGAGATGTGAAATTATTAACTTATGATAGCTATAAACCAATCAGTGAATTGATCCATTTATAGATCAATAACTTGGAGTAGCTGATTGAAAAGTGTAGTCAGGAGTGTATGACTGGAGGATGTAGGGGCTGCCTTTGAAAATTATATTTTGTCCCTGGCTTCCCCATCTCCTCTTACTCATTTCTGACTTTCATATGATGAGCAGCTTTTCCCTACCACACCCTTCTGCCATGATTTTCTACCTCAACTCAGGCATAAAGCAATGGAGTCAGCCATCTATGAACTTAACCTCTGAAACCATGAGTTCAAAATAGACTTTTTCTTCACTAAGTAGTTTTGCTCAGGTAACTAATACTACTAGAAAATCAATAGATTCAAATATTTTCATGTAAAATTTGAATTTCTGATTTCTTATGGAGACAGCTTTGATTAAGGAGAAGTCAGGTTTTAAATACAACAAATTTAAACATTGTAAATAAGTTTTAAGGACATTATTGGAAACAAACACAGAAACATCACCTTCATGCATTGCATCTCTATTTCCATTAAAAATTCCCTCCACACCACACTGTTTTCCCCCACTTCTGCTACTCTCACAGCCACAACACTAATGACTCTTCCTTCAAGGATGATGTTGAATTTTCTTCTCTGGGCTGGATCTCCATAGAGCAATATGTTTATTTTGTAACTGACAAGTAAAAATTAAACATTCTTATGGGGTACATTATGGTTTTTCAATATATGCATGTATTTTGAAATGGCTAAATCAAGCTATGTAATATGTTCCTTACCTTGCATAGTGATAATTTTCTCTGGTGATAGTACTTAAATTGTACTCTTAGCAATTTTCACATATAGAATGAATTGCTAGTAACTATAGTCATTATAGATATAATTCTTTAATTTATTCTTTCTTTCTAACTAAACTTGTGTGTCCCTTGATGAATACTTCTTTGATCCTTCTACCCCTGAAGCCTCTGGTAATCACCATTCTGCCCTCTGTTTGCAAGGGTTTGAACATTTTAGATTCTACACCTAAGAGAGGTTATATGATATTTGTCACTTGGAACCTCACACATTTATTTAACATCTTACAGTTTCATCTGTGTTGTAAACAAAAGAATTCCCTTCCTTTTTAGAGAAATATTCCACTTTATGAGTATAGTACATTTTTCTTTAACACTCACCACTGAAAGATATTTAAACACTTCCTTATTGAGTGAAATATGGACAAACTACCTATGAAAAATTGATTTCATTATCTATAATATGGTGATGATAGTAGCACCTTCTTTACAAGATTTATGTAGAGTTTAAATAGGTTTACACATGTCAAGACTTAAGCCTTAATTTAAGAAACAGCAATATTATTGAGTAATAATATTTACTATTTTCTTATGCTGATTTTATATTTTCTCAAATATATTTCAGGTGGTTTTTCTCATAAATATTTTACACATTTATTTAATTTAAAATTTTTTGCTGCCTCATGTGAATCTCTTTCCCCAGAAATATTAATATCCCAAGAAAGCATTATAAATTCTTTCAAATAGCTATAATCAATGATTGTTGAATATTATTTTCACAAGATTGCTCCAAGTATATTTTGAAATAATACGTTCAATACAGGTTCTTCTGTTACTGCTCTTATCTTTCAAATAAGTAGTTTCTTTGTTTTATTCAAAATAGTATTTATGATAAATTTTAATATAAACCATTAAACATAATTTATGTGCTTTACTATGGCTATTTCCTCCAGGATACATTTTGAACATTTACCCCTAAAACTTTCGCCTTTGTTCCAAAATTTTTCCATTCTCGCTGTTGAACATTTGTGTGAATTTGTAGCCTAATTGCTCATATACTTCATCAAATAAAAGTATACACTCTACTCTGCTCTCTTGTAATTTAAAGTTATTTTCACAGGCAAGCAGGTGGACTGCTCCATGTAGCAAACTCACCTTGCTGTAATGAAAGCCACACTGCACCTAGTGGGCCAGACCCAGAACTCCAGCAATCTAAACCACCAAGATGCTCAAGGTCATGCTAGGACTTGATCACAGTGGGAGAAACTGCATGGAGACTACACTTCTGTGCTCACTCAGGACCAAAGCCAAGACACCCTACCCAATCTACTTCTTAGGACCTATTTCTAAGGAAAAACTTCCCCTACAGAAAACAATTCAAAATATTGAATGAGGTGAACCTGTTGATCCACCAGATGTGCACAAAACAATATGAAGAGAAAAGAGGTAAGTAAAAGAAAGGCAAGACTACACCTTCAAAGGAACACAGTGTTTCTCCAACAGATCCCAAAGAGAAGATATCTATGAAATACTGTGAAATGAATTACAAATAATGATCTTAAAGAAACAGTGAAACACTAGAGAATACTAATAATTCAACAAAATTAGAGATATTATTCATTTTATGAATGAAAATTCCACCAAGAGATAGATACCATAAAAAAAGAACCAAATTGAACTTACTCAGTTGATAAAAATAGAACAGAATGAAGTAAAATAAAGATTACCTATAATACTCATAGTGTTTTAGTTAGTTTTTTAGTTGCTGTGACCAAAAGACTTGACAAAGACAATTAAAGGAAGAAAAGTTTATTTTGGAGCTCATGGTTTCAGAGGTCTCACTTCATAGACAGCCAACTCCATTGCTTTGGGCTTAAGGTGATGCAGAACATTAATTGCAGAGGAGTGTGGCAGAGGAAAGCCGCTCTGGACATGGCACCAACAAGGGGTGGGGGGGGGAGAGAGAGAGAGAGAGAGAGAGAGAGAGAGAGAGAGAGAGAGAGAGAGAGAGAGCACTCTGCTTAACAAGGACAAAATATTAACCCAAAAGGCAAGAACCTAGAAACCCACTTCTTCTAGTCATCTTACCTGTTTACATTTACCACTAAGTTAATCCTTATTAGGCAATTAATGCACTGATTAGATTTAACCTCTTATAACCCAGTCATTTCAACACTAACCTTTCTTGCATTGTTGCAATCAATATTCTGGTTATAAATTTACAAATTCAGATAATAATACATAACACATAAATGACATAATACGGAATATAGTAAAAACCCCAAGTAACAAAATTTTAAGAATAAGTTCCTGCATCAGATGATGATTCTTAACCATGAAATAACTAAGATTTATGTTACAGTTTATATCATTTTAAATGGTTATAAACATCTATCTTGAATATAATAAAATATAAAATGAAGAACTGGGATCTAAATCCATATTTAGGTGTAATTAAAAATTCAATTTATAATTCCCATGACCAAAACATATATAATAAACACAGATCTCAATGAAGATCAATATAGGTCATGCAATTATTCTTAATAGCTAAATAATAACAGGTGAAATGTATCATAAATTAATTATTGAAGTAATTGTCAATTTTATATATTTAGGTTGATTTTTAATATTCCCTATTAAAAACAACATAGCAGTGATGATGCTTGTCATATCTGTCTTGTACACTTGTGCTATCATTTCTTTGGAATAAATTATTCAATTCATAGTCATTAATCTAAAACTATCCAAGTTTACATTAAAATAAACATAATGGATATTTAAAAATTTCAATAAAAGAAAAGTAACCACAATGCAAAACAGTACATGTTGACGATGAAGTATATGTAAAATTACATGTTTTCATGTGCAATGGTACTTAACAGAGAAATACATAAAAGATGACAACCCAGTGCAATGGGATTTCAGGAAACCTAACCCTACCATACAAATTTATTAAATTAAGCCAGTGTTTTACATTTATAAAATTACAAATAAAAATATGCAATGGCAGTCTGGTGTGCATTAACACATGCCCATAATCCAATGCAGCATGGGAGGCTGAGGCAGGAAGATCACAAGTTCAAAGCCAGCCTTAATAACTTAGTGAGGTCCTAAGCAGCTTAGCAACATCCTAAGACCCTTTCTCAAAATAAAACATAAAAACAAAACAAAATATGGCAGTGGATGTGACTCAATGGTGAATCACTACTGGGTTCAACCCCTGGTACAAAAAAGAAAAAAAAAATGCACTTGCAACTTGCAGACTTAGAAAAGTAAAGCTAAGTGAAAGCAAACAAATGAATGGAAAAAAAAATAAATGAAATAAACACTAGCTCTCTTAAAAAAAGTTATAATAAAGACACTGAAAAATTATAAATTCACTAGTTTTTAAAATACTTTTCAATAGTTTATATACAACCATAATGTACTAACAAAAACATAAAAACAAAGAAAAGAACAAGGAAAAACCCTAGGAAAGGGTAACTCCACTAGAATCTTCTTTAGTAATGGAAGTGATTTTTATCTGCAATGTCTATTAAAGTACCCAATAATTACATAAAATCATTAAGTATTTCAAATGTATCCATTTTAACTAAGGAACTGAATTATAATTTTAATTTAATTTCAACATAAATTGTCACTTTTCCATATAGACTATAACATTAGACAATGTGGACCTACAAATCAGAGGTGTGGCATTAAATTCTAGCTTTATTATCTTTGAGCTTTGTGACCTCAGACAAATTGCATTCTGTCTCCACATTTCACCTTCTTTTTAATTTTTTTTAGTTGTAAATGGAAACAATACCTTTATTTAATTAATTTATTTTTATGTGGTGCTGAGGATCTAACCAAGTGCCTCACACATACTAGGTGAGTGCTCTACCACTAAACCACAATCACATCTTCTACATTTCAGTTTAACATACTTTTGTGAAATTTGAAATTCTTTAAACTAAGTTTGGAAGAATTCTGTGATCCAGAGTTTTCGGACTAATCACTTGTTACTCTCGTCTATGTTTCTTAATTCCACACATTATTTTTTTTTTTTTATTTTTAAAATGGCTTATATTTTTCACCTACATTGATAAAGCCTTTCAAATCTACTGAAGAAAACTGAATTTGAATTGACTTAATATAAGAGAATATTTTATCCTAAGATGCATGGGCTCTTTCTCGTCCAGCAAGGAGGTCCACGGAACAAGGTAGAGGAGAGTGTGGCTTCGGAGTCACTAATCAAGACCTCCAGAGACCAAGCAGGAAGCAGATCTGATTTTATTGCACAGTTACCATGTATATATACTCAGGCAGTAGCTAAGCAGATTACAGGCAGCCACCAATGCAATTTCTGGCCAACTGTCCCTGCAGCGACCAATCAAGGGGTGGGTCATGGAGCAAGCGTGGGGACTGCAACACGTTCTCACACCTAGGGCTGTGCCTACAGTGTAAGTGGTTTGCCACTCACATGCCTAGCATGGGGGAGTGATTTGCCACTCAGACACCCTTAATGTTCGCTGTGTATGCAGTAGTCCATGAACTTGTTCCCACACTAAGACATCACATTTATTTGTTAAAGTATCTAATTTACCTTAATACAAAGGCTCGTATCTATTTTTAATTTTTTAGTTGTTGATGGGCCTTTATTTATTTTTATGCGGTGCTGAGGATCAAACCCAGTGCCTCACACATGCCAGATAATAACTTTACAACTGTGCCACAACCCCAGCCCTCATTTCTAATTTAAAAAAATATATATATTTTAATATGTGTACTTTATTTCAAAACTTCATAATAGCTGCTTAGATTTCTTTGTTAAGTTACACTTGTAACAAAATATTATGAGAAAATAATTTTGTTAGGTTTCTTACACTCTGCTTTCTGGTTGATAAAATAGTTCATTTTTCTCCAAAAATAGCCCAAATGTAATACTGAGGAATCAAAGAATGGACTATGATGTTTGCTGCAATATATGATATCCTAACACTAAACAAACTCACAACATAGACTTTCACAAATGTCACAACATTGATAAATCTTAGTAATGCACTACTAAAAATGTGGAAAAATACTCCAAGAAGCATAATATGCTTTTTACAAAGTTAAAAGTATAGTTGAGAATGAGGCACAATAGTGACCTGTGAGCAGAGGGAAGGAAGGGGCATTGGGCAACAGATGGCAAGATGTTAGATGCAACAGCTAAGGATTGTCATTAATCCAGAAGGAAACAATCAGGTTTTATGATATTTACTTGCATTGCAATAATTGCTATCAAGTTTGATATACTTTCAAATATTGTGTAGCCTCTGTCCTTCTCATTGTCAAGTGCTTCTCCTTTGCATTCTTTTATACTAGCATTTATTCTTTTTAATAATAAGAAATTAAGTTTTTCTCATGAAGAGATATTTTCAAACAAAATTTTAATTATAATCATTTTCCTTTGGGTTCTCTCTCTCTCTCTCTCTCTCTCTCTCTCTCTCTCTCTCTCTCTCTCTCTCTCTCTCTCTCTCTCTCCTGCTTTGGCAAACTTTGTGATGACATGTATGCTGTGTTTCAATTATAAAATCACTGACACAGGGAGGCCGTTGATTTTCTATTAAGGATGTTTGTTTATCATATACCTTTAGAAGTGAGGTAGTTTCAAAGGACTTCAAACCAATAAAGTAGGGTTTTTTTTGTTATATCAAAAATATTTATATCCTTATTCCAACTTGCGTTGGACTCTGAATTTATGTTATGTTTTAGACACTTGCCTCATTTAAGAATTATCCTTCTATCTTTAAGAGTTTTATAAAATGTTAAAAAATTTTATATGTCTACTAACTAGTCATAAGATATCAATATCAGTGGCATTTAAACTCATTTAGCTATGATAGCAAATGTTAAAAAAAAAAGAAGGTTGCATTTGGACAGCTTTAAACTACATCACTGGGCTTTTAATTTGTAACATAAGCAGTAATGTATGTTCCCATTGATAAAAAAAATCTACAGAGAAAATAAGATAAAGCATTGGCTGAAATTAGAATATTTATTTAAAAAATTGCATGCCCTATTTGTTCATTTAGTTTAAATGTTAATGAAATTCTTCCTTTCAAATTATGTCCACAAGGCAAACACTAGATAAGACCATGTTTTCAATGATAAAAAAATGATTGAATTGTTGGTTTTACACTTAATAATCTGGAACAGAGATATAGGTCAATGGGTAGAAAATAATATTTAATATATTACTGTTGCTTGGATAAAATGATAGCTCATTCAAAGAAATAATCAACCTTGGTCACGTTTGAAAAAAAGTGATTTCTTTCACTCCAAATGCCAACTGAACTGTAAATGTTGACATTTTGAATAAATGAAAGATGAACACATGTAATGATAATAATAATAATAACCCCTTATCAAATTGTACCTTTCCATTGTTTAAACCAAAATCTCAGAATCCTGTCTTTTATATTTCATAGTTTTTCAGTTTAGCTTTATTCAAATTGTCTGAACAGTTTCAGTAGAACTAAAGGCAAGATTCTTGCTATAAAAACTTAGTAAAATGTAAATATAGAAACCTTTCCAACCACCAGCCACCAGCTGCTTTCATGCAAAACCATTCACTGCAAATTTCTGACAGTAATAAGTAATGACAGTGTTCTTGTATAGATAAATGTATGCTTCCCTGAGAGAGATGCTTAAAAGTGATATCAGATATTTTGCAATTTTTCTTCGATTCTCTTGAAACATATAAATGAAGATGAGGAACTTGACTAAAATTTGAACCACCAAACAGGCAAATGGTATAGATCACAACAGAAAACTGTAAAAGTATAAAATGTAGTTTATTGCATGTTTAACTCCTGGGATTTTATACTGGTTATATTCTTATCCATATATAGGATTTTTTTGGTTTATTATTATCAAAATAAACTTTCACTTATGTGATAATTTATTATTCTATTTTGAGAATATATTGATATTTTTAAAGCTATGTGTATTTTCTTAAAAGGTATGCATAAAACAATTATTGAGGTTTAAATACAAAATGAATGGAATAGGACTTATTCTCGGGGTAATACATTATAATGATTAATAGTCAAAATAAAGATATAGAATGACAGAATAAAAGTGTGATAGATACATACATAAAATTTGTACTAAAATAAATGCATTGTTTTATATTAACAATTATTTTGTGTTTCCTAAGTAGCTAGCATATTTGCTGATTATTTTAGGCAGATAGTGAAAACACTATGGAAAGCAGTATGGAGATTTCTCAGGAAAGATGGAATGGAACACCATTAGACCCAACTATCCCACTCCTCAGTTTGTACCCAAAGGACTTAAAAATCAGCAGACTGTAGTAACATAGCCTCATCAATGTTCATAGCAGCTCAATTCACAATAGCTAGACTGTGGAACTCATCTAGATGCCCTTAAATAGATGAATGGATAAGGAAACTGTGGTATATATACTGGAATATTATTCAGCAATAAAAGAGAATAAAATTAAGGCATTTGCAGGTAAATGGATGGAAACAAAGTCTGAGGCTTATGGTAGAGACTCAAATTAATAGATTATCAATTTATCTTTAAATGAGGCTTAATTAAAGCTAATATTTCATAAAACAATTATTTCATAATTTTTTATTTATTTATATAATATTTATTTATTTATTTACATATAATATTTCTACTAACCATGCACTAGCAGATTTCATCAGATAATTCTAATAAGTAGTTCTGTTCATATAGTTATCTCTCAATCAAAAAATATATTTTCTTTTTTCCTCTTTTTATTTTTATGTTATTTTTTTAGTTATATATAACATTAGGATTTTTTTTGACAAAATTTTAAAAGCATGGAACATAATTTATTCTAATTTTGTCCCTAATACTTCCTCTCTCCCTCCCCTCCTTTCTCCCTGTTTTTTTTTCCCTTTACTCTACTGACCTTTCTGCAGTTAATAGAGTTTTCTTTTTAGTGTATTATGGATATACATAATGATATACATGTGATATATTCATATATGTACATAGGAAAATTAAACATTTATTTTCTACTAGAGCTGAGTAATACAAAGTACTGGTTAGCAACTAATGATGGCTTCACCTCAAAACACAAGGTCTATGGATTATTTTATTTTTTCATTTGCAAACCATGTATTTACAACATATACTCAAAACATCATTAGATCTAGGTTCCTAAGACCTGAAAGACATGGGAATTTGAATAATAACCTGGAATTATTTCAAAGGTTTCCTCACTCAGGATTCTCCTTATAACTAGCAACATTATGGGTTCTCTGGTAAATGTATCAGAACAAGAACGGAAATGTGGAACTTCGTAGCTCTGAAATTCAAAGTAGTTTGACAAAAATGAATCCAGCAACATGTCCTTCACATTCGGGGGGCCAACCTGACAATACCCAGAATACAGGTCCCCAGGGAAAATCAATGACAGTAAAAGCACCTGAGTTTTTGTTTGTCTTACTCTAGTTCCTGCTAATTCTTGCTCAACAAGGGTAATCAGAATTATATCATCAGTACAATGAATCAACATGCTGTTCTCTACAATGATCAGAGAACCAAGGACTCTGTGATTAAACTGTAGTAAAAGTTGGAAGTGAAACAGGGGAAGTATACTTCTATCTTACTGAATAAAAATGGTTTTATCATCCATTGCATGCCCCAACCCTCTCAGATTAAAAGTTGTATACTAAGTGCCAAGAACCAAGGGGTTTACTCTTGCAAAGATGTAACACTAGTGCTAGAGGATAACCATGCTGCAGACCTCGAAAGTAAGAGTACATCCTGACGTAGAAGCATGCAGGCTTCTGAGAGTGTTAACTTCTAAATCAAAACAAAAGCAAAATGCAGATTGAGGACTATCTCACATGTCTGATGTTATTGAGAGACGTTTTAGGCTTCTGTCCAGAGATGTAGGTATAAATTAGTAACAGTATGTATGTTGTCATATTAACGTATGCATTAAACATTATTGAACCAAAAAATATAGCACTTGTATAGCATCTATAACTATACAAACCATTTGATTAAATTTATAGAAATCCATATATTTTCCTAATTTATCCTGTTTTTTCTCAGCCCAAACAGACTAAATTTTAAGTCTTTGAGGGCTGAGAAAAATTATATATATATATATATATATATATATATAAATCTCTGAGAATTACAGGCAATTTTCTATATCTGTAGTGGCATATTCCTCCATGGTCCTTAACTTGATTTTTCTCAAGTCTTTGAGGGCAGTATAAATCTCTGAGAATTACCCAGGTAATTTGCTATATCTGTTGTGTCATATTCCTCCATGGTCCTTAACTTATTTATTTATTTTTTTACCATGAAAGTCCTCATGTTAATATTGAGGGATTAATTGTGGGGATTTTGACAGGGTTTAAAAACATATGTATACATATCCTATGCTCATAAAAAGGGGAAATTAACTAACTGTATCATATGATTGCAAATGTTCTCAAATAAAACCTCCTTCTGTCTTTCAATCCATAAACCCCACTCTAACTGGAAAACTGCAACAATTGTTTGATTTCTCCAGGTCTAGCAGTAATTCAGAATCTGTTTCTCTAAAGTCCCCTAGATATCTGATATCTGGATACCTAGATATTTCTTTCCCCAACACATCATTACCTTGGTCAGTAATTATAGAATGCAGCAATGACAGTGCTCTTAGGATCTTTCTTAAAGAAATCCAGACTCACCATTGGTGAAGGTCAGCAGTTATATAAACTAAATTGGTTATTTCTAGAAGATGAATATAGAGTGATGACTTTCTTTTTCCTGTTACAGATAATTCCTATCTATGGATCCTGTGAAAGTTATGATTTGAAGTTGGGTAAGCAGCAGATAGAGTGTAATGCCTTCAATTCAGTCAACTCATACCAACTGCTAGTGTCTCTATACTCCTTTATCTACAACGATCTCTTAAAAACCGATCCACATGGATAGAATGCGGCAGATTCTATGTATATACATAGGAAAAAATTAATTTCAATAAAGAAAGATATTGATATTTCCTATTAGAATAAAAACAACACACAAGTGGTATCTGATTTTTGCCACAACAGGAAGAGTTTTATGATATTAAAATTGCTTCAGATATTTGAAAATACTCCTTATATGCATTACTACTTTGAAGGCACAGTAGTTGTAAATCTATTTTTGTCATGGTATTTAATATGTTATTAAGCAACACACCTATATTATATCAAATTTTTAAAAGTACACACGTAGTCAATATTTAGTTTGTGCTCTAACGTTTGGCATGTACTAGTGTGAATGCAGCAAATTATTTATCAGAGAAGTCTATGGTGTAACCGGATAGTCAAAATGTTCCTTACCACACACTTTCATGTGTGTAACACCTGTGTGCTCTTTCTCTTTCTTTCACACTCACATACGGGTTTAGAATTTCTATTCTAACAGTGTAATTTTGGCTTCTCAGTATTAGATATCACAGATCACCATTAAATCAAGCCTTCAGTTAGACAGAATTATTAAGGCCATTCCAAGTGTTGGAGCTGACCCTTTAGAAGTTGTCTCTAAGTGAAGCACAGTCATATCAATTATTTACTTTATGTATTCTCCTTGATATAACAGCAGTTGAATCCAGTCATTCCCAAACATACTTCCAAGTTCTTTCCAATTCAAATTGGCAAGATTTTACAGACTTTTTGATATATAGGACATCTTCTCTAGAGCAAACTTTTAAATTTTCTTTTGTGAGCATGATGTAGTTTAACATTCTTAATGAGTTTAAATGCACTGATTAATGTCATTCTTAAATATAACAGTCTTCCCCTTCTGAAAAACAAACAAACAAACAAAACACCCAATTCTTATTAAGGAAAGCTAGTTTCCCCTAGCATGAGAACATTTTAGCAAATGAGGCATTATTAAAACCTCCACCATTTTTGTTATTGCCATCATCATCTTCTTGATTTCTAGAAGTGATTCTTTTTAAATTTTTCAAAATCAGGAGAGAGGATAAAACATCAAATATGAAAGATAGCAGTTAAACTTTATCTAAGCATCACATTGGGCACAACACTTTCTGAACAATAGCCAATGTTCTAGCTTCTGTTTCTCCCATCTTTTTTTTTTTTTAAAGCAGTTTGTACAATGTATTTTTGTGCCTGGGATCTCATTCCTCGTTTAGCTTCCACAGTGCCACGTGTGATGATTCATTGTACTGTGTTTATTGAATTCATCTACTTATCTGCAATAATGCTCAATATTTTCACTTCTTTATTATAGAAACTTTGCTCTAGTCTCTCTAATTTGATTCACTCAAATGAAGGTGTTAGAGGTGGAAATACCTCTGGCATTTTCCCCTACACTTACATTGACTCACAGAGAAGTGAATGTGTAGTGTTTTTCTTTTCAGTGATGTTCCAGAGAAATTATGTGTGCCCATATTCCTAGCTAGAGTTTAGGCAAATGAACCTAAGCTATATCATAAATTATACAAGAATGTAAAGAGGGAAATAAAGAGCATCAATATTTGCTCAATCATGAAGAAGTTTGATATTTATAACTTAGCTATCAATGTCTTAGTGGATACGTCAGGCAGAGACCTAAAGTAAAAAGTGATTTGGGAAGATCATAAATCCCTAAAATCATCCAGACCTCACCCTTGATAATGCAGGAGCTAAAATGAACTACTTCATAGCACCTCTGAAATTCTCAACAGCATCTAGTTAAACTAATTGGAGGGTTAAGAGTAGTGAGGGTAACTAAAGGAAATCAGATGATATGCAGAATTTTTAAAGTTAGAATAAAGTGCCCCAAACAATATTATCTTTGAAATACTCCTATAATTATCAAGAACACAGAAAATAATATGAGGTCTCACAGAATTATTGAACTTGACATAGATTATAATAAGGGAATGCTATCTGAACAAGCTATAAAATCAATATCTTCTGTGAAACTTTTATTTCCTATAGATAAAATAACAAGTAGCTGAGCTTAACCAAATGAAGGTTTATGCCTTCTGTAAGAACACACTACATCAGTGGCTTCCCAAAATGATGCTTAGCACTATTGCACAAATAAACAGATAAAATATGCCTTAAAAATACAGTAAAGCCAAAGCGGGGATAAAGGATGCCATTAGTAGCCCTGATGGGAGAAAATAAATTTGTGAGTTCACTCTGTTTTATACAATAGGATGGAAATCTATAAGGGAACCTAACAGTTGTGCTATTTTATAGAACAAGTGTTCAATAATTTTTGTCAATTTCCACTTTGATCGTGGAGAAGCAACAGTGCCTCGCAATAAAAGGCATATAAATTTTAACAATATTCATTGTCCTTGTCCTTCAAAATATACATATTTATCAAGATGTATATTTATCAAGATGACACTTTATGAAGTGTCAAAGGTGAAAAATAAAGTTATGTTCTTAGCAGTGTATTCTAATTACCCAACTCCATTTTCATATACTATGCTTTAATCCACTATGTCAAATAGACTACTGTTTTTGTTATTTTGAAGGGAAGTATGCTACTAAATTTTTTAATTACAATAAAAAATGGCAACATAAATGAGGCTGGTTTGTCCTTCTGCTTCCCTGCCTTCAGTTTACAAAATGTATAGCTGAGTTTCACTATTTTGCCCAATCTTACAGTTGTAAGTTTGGCATTATTATCCAAAGTACATGTATGAAGACATGAATTGGTGTATTCACACTCTGTATACAACCAGAATTATGAAAAACTGTGCTCTATATGTGTAATATGAATAGTAATGCATTTCACTGTCATATATAAATAAAAAATAATAATTTAAAAAACATATTTGGTTCTCTGAAAAACTAAAAATTAAAAAAAGCTGTCAAAGCAATAAATTGACCATACCAGGATATAGTCTTTCCGATTGGCAGTGGCTACTGGGTTAAATTTCAAGCTCATGTGATATTAGAAATGTTCTAGGATTGTTGACCTGAAAGGTCAAGGAGGAAGATGGCCTTATGTGGGGAGCCACTCTTTCTTTACAATGTTTATAGGTATTTGAGTCAGCTTTTTCACTGCTATGATCAATTTAAATCTAATCAGAACAATTGTAGAAGAGGAAAAGTTTATTTAAGGGCTGAGGGTTTCTAAGGTCTTAGTATGTAGAAGCCAGCTGTATTCCTAGGGGTTCCAGGTAAGGCAGACCATCATGGTGGAAGAGTGTGGCAGAGGGAAGCAGCTTAGGTGGTGATCAGAAAGCAGAGATAGACTCCCTGCTCCAGACACAAAATATATACACCATAGCCATATAGCTAATGAGCCACTTTCTCCAGTCACACCTAATCGGCCTCCAATTACCACTCAGTTAATCCCACCAGGGATTAATTCACTGATTATGTTAAGGCTATGGCCCAATCATTTCTCCTCCCAACCTTCTTGAATTGTCACTCAGGTGAGCTTTTAGGGGACACTTCAAATCCAAATCATAAAAATGGCATAAATACATTAATTATTTGAGTAAAAATATGTGGATATTTTATTAAACAACAAATAATTATTATTTAAGAATAAGAATAATACATAAATATATTAAGTATGATTTAAAAATTACATATTCAATATATACATAAGAATGTTTGGAATGAATTTTAATAAAAAATATTTTCAATATACTAAAGTCATCTCTCAGATTTGTGGAGAACTGACTCACTAAATCCTTTCTAGGTTTATGCAATCTTATTTGGTTTTGCTACATTAACATAATGTTTGATCAAATAAACCACTCAAAATTTCCTTTTTATAACTTTTATTTATATAACTCAACTTTTAAATAAAAGCATTTAAAATGAACATGCCACTTTGTTAAATATAATTATTTTAACCAGTAACTACTACAATTAAATAATACTGTATCAAATGTAACTTCATCTTTGAAGAAATATATGTACTCTTGAGTATGTATTGATCAACATTGTCTCAGCCATCATGAAATCCTTCTAAAAATATGCATTTGAATTTTAGTCATAAGGACATAATCTCCTTTTATGGATTTTTGATATCCATTTTGAACAAGAGTAAACTTGATTTTATCTTCTTTATGTATTGTGTTTCAGGATCAAATTTCATTGGAGAAACAATGATTCTAATTTAATAAATTCTACTATAAAACTATTGGTAAAGAATTCCAATTTTGCCAATATGGTGAGTAAGATTCATATATGTCCGTTGGTTTGTCCATCGGTTTTCACAAAACTGAATGAAATACATACACAGTTATTTTAAACACAAACATAAGAGATAGACCCACAGAAACCTTATCAACTTATATTTTATAAAAGAAGAAAGGAAATTTAATGATGAAGGGAGTCTTAGCAAGAATTGGCACTGGAACAACTGGACATATAGAAGCCAATAATGGAATCTACGCATCTCTCAAAAAAATTAACTCTAAGAGGATCAGAAACCTAAATGTAACATGCAAATATAAAAATCTTTTATAAGATAACATCAGAAAAATTCTAGGTGGCCTAGATTTTGATGATGCAGAAGTAATAGCTAATTTGGTTTAATTTAAATTAAATTTTCCTTTTCTCAAAAGGTACTATTATTAAGTAGATGAAAAGATAAGCTGTACAGTAGGACAAAATATGTTCAATATATATTTTTGATAACTCATACTCAAAATTTGCAAAGAACTTTAAAACTTCAGAATATGAAAGAAAACCCAACTCAAAAGGAGAGATAATGTAGAATTTATCTTTCTGTGCCTGGATTATTTCACTTAATATAATGCACTCCAGATTGATCCATGCTGTCACCAATGGCAGGGTTTCTCAACTGTATTCCAAGAACAAAGGTAAACAAGTATAGTCAAGAAGGTGGAGAAAAGAGCATTCTGACACACCATCTCTGAGAATGTAGCTAATATGGGAAACAGTATGAGGATTCCTCAACAAATTATAAATAGAACTACCATATGGGTCAGCAATACTGGTAACATATTCAAAGGAAATAAAACTTTGTATGCTGAAAAGACATCTGTGTGTTTTTTAAATATATTTTAAAGATGGACACACAATATCTTTGTTTATTAATTTATTTTTTATATGGTGCTGAGGCTCAAACCCAGTGCCTCACATGTGTGAGGCAAGTGCTCTTCCACTAAGCTACAGGCCCAGCCCCAACATCTGCCTGTTTATTGCAGCATTATTCATAAGCTATGGAACCAACTTAATTGTCTATTAATGGATGAATGAATGTCTATTTGCCACATTTTTCTTCATATTTATTTAATAAAATTATTATATTACCAAAACCAATAATGATAGGGAACTTCCTCAAATAGCTTAAAAAATGAAAGTAAAAATTGTAATGACATATTACTTCATGCCCATTAGCATGGTTCTTATATAAAAGATAGGCAATAACAAAGGTTGATGAGTACATGAAGACATAAGAAACTTCATGTACTGTAGTTTGAATATAAAAAGATGCAGCCACTTGGCAGAACAGTCTTGCAGTTACTGAGAAGGTTGAACATGGAGTAATCCTATTGTTACCTATAAGTAGGTTACTTCTCTCAAGATACACTTTATACATGAGTGTTCCTAACTTTATACATGAATATTCATCACAGCATAAATAAAAATAATCAAAAGGTGAAAAGGTGGGAATATCCCAGATAACCATCAACTGTCCCTCAATAGATGAACAAAATGTGGTGTATCCACACAATGAATTATACTTCATTTCAAAGGAATGAGATATGTATTTATTCTAGAAAGTGCATAAGCCTCATAAACAGTATGCTAATGTGAAATAAGTCAGTTATAAAGGACCACATGAAGTATAATTTAATTTTTAATCAAATGTATGGAGACACAAAGTTGGTTGCCATTTTCTCTGACAAGAATAGAAGATAATCAAAGTCTCAAATGAAAATTATATTTTTCAACCTCAAAGTTTTATTCTGATTATGTGAATTATTTAGATCATTGTTGAACTATGATGGAATTTAGAAATGCAGTATACAAACAACCATTTGATGACTTTGTGAAAAGAATCTGATGATGGTAAACTAATTTTGCTTATTCTCAGCTCTTTAGTGAAACATGTTGACTTATAATTCAAATAAAATACATGTTCATGTTTAATCAAATAACTTCTCTAACACAATTCCTACAGCTTCCCCTTCTCAGCCACTTAAGTCCCTATCTTTTTTGGTAAGAAATGTAACATGTCCAGATTTCTATACTTAACTGTTAAGTTGAAAAGGAGATTTGTTCTGGCTTTACCTTTTCCTTTAGCTGCCGGATACCCCATGGAGAAAATGAGCCCCTGCTGTATTCCTGCTAGAGATAGTAACTTTGAAAATGCTTTTTGATGCTACTTTTACTAACAGTTATTAATATTTTCAAATAAATACCTAAATATATTTGGAATATTTTTTAAAAGTAAAATAAGTCTTTGTTTTTTGTTTTGTTTTGTTTTTTAATGAGCTTGAAATTGTTTGGCATGATAGGTTAAAACTAGATCATTTACATGTTGAATATTCTCTTTGTGAGTGATATGAGCAATGTTTATCTCAATGAATATTTCTCTTGAAGCACTTGAAATTTAAAGATACTCTATAGTCATGTAATTATTCAGTGTCATAACAGTTTAAGAGTATACATTCACAATACCATCAATGTAGTATTTGTGGTAATGGAGATTACAAATGTCCCCAATAGTAAATTAATCAATTTTAGTCATTGAAAATCACTAATAGATAATATTAAATAGTTGATTTGAATACTTTAGAATACACTGGTGACAATCAACATAAAGCCAATTGTGCAACACACACTATAAAATCAACAGTACAGGGGTAATACACAGAACTCAACTTTAACGGTATAATCTATTCATGCCTTCAAGTCTATCACTTTAATTTTTTAAGGGTCTGTCTCAGCTAGATGGTATCCTTTTTTTCCTGATGTGCTCTTTAATCTTTATCACTTCTCAAATATATAAGCTTACTACCATCTGATGATTTAAACACTTAGCCTTTTGGAAGATGAAAGCCATTGAAGTGATTTGTTGGTTTCCTGATTGATTTTGTAATGCCAAAGTACTTCATCGTTGCTGTTCCCAAGTCAGAATATCTACACTTCCCATTAAGCACTAGAATCAAAAGGATTAATGAGATAGTAGAAAGAGACATATTCCAAAGCAGAAATAAATCAAACTAGAACTCTCCCAAAGCAAAGGGCATGGATTTACGTTGAATAATCAAAGCAAATTATATAAAAAAAATCTCTTTGTAAATAAAAAGGAGAAAAATTGTTTCAAAGAACAACAATTGTTAATCCCATAAAACTCTGCAAATACATTTTGAAGCACATTACTAAGTCTGTTCATGAAAATATAGTACAAGTTGATCTTAAATAAGAACATAATAAAAAGCAGTAAATCATTGTTTAGTCCATTAACAATAGAATAGTTATGAATGTGTTCATTCTTCAAATGTCAGTATACACACAGAACCTATCCTATTTGGTTCCATGTATTACTTTTCATTTCTTTCAACTAAATAGGAATCACTAAAATCCAAACATTTGGTGCACATAACTGCTTAGAAAGAGCATTTGTATGAGTAGTAACATGATTATTTTCATGTTATTTGCACTCATACAATAAATTCACATGTGATTATTTTAAAATAAGATTGCTCACTGTTAATTGTATTATAATAACTAGAATTAAGGTATAGCAATTACCTCCATTAAATGAAATTTATTAGGTTGTTCTGATTGTTCTTTGGAGGTCATGATTCCTAATCTCTCAGAATGATCACTTGTAATTATACTTTTGAATTCATATATTTTGTAGACATGACAGATAAGTTTAGCATAAATTGAAAAAAAACCTGTAAAAATCCTGAAATGTAAACAGCCATAATATTACATATCTTTAGGCAGTTATCAGTTTTGAGTAGCAACCATAAAACTCCAGGATTCACAGTGATAAATGTTATTTGTTATATAACAGACTTAAAAACTTGCTATAGCTATACTCTTACATGCTTTGAATTAGTGTGATATTATAGGACTTCATTGAATATACTTTTTACTAAGCAAATTTCATTAAAAATGGGTTAATCAAAGTCACATAGGCAAACTTACAATAGAATTACTCAAAGGTAATGTATGAAAATGTCTTAAATGTGTAGTAATTATAGTTCTCTAGAGAAATAAAACCAACCTAAGTGTGTGTGTATGTGTGTCTACCTATTTATTTATCTATCTGGGCCCTTATAGCCAGTTGGGCCCTCCAACCTATAATAAATTTCTAGTACTTTAAGTCAAACTATTTGTAGTACTCAATTACATCAGCCCTAGTAAAGCAATACAAGTGTGGCATCTACTTAATCAATACAGTCAAACAAAAACCAACAATTCTCCATATATATATATATATATATATATATATATATATATGCATTTTGGAATTAGGAATGTTCAATTATGTCTGTGCAAATATTCCAAAATCTAGAAACCCAAAATAGGAACTATTTCGTTCCCAAGCATTTTGTACAATGAGTACTCAACCTGTAATGATATGATTTTGATTTCAAATATCCACATTATAGCCTTTTTAATTTCGAGACTGCTATTACTAAGTTGCCCAGACTAGCCTTGAATTTACAATCCCTGCCTCAGCTCCCTGCTTTAGTACCTGAGAATGTAGGTATATACCACTGAATATGGCTCTTAAATTAAATATATATATATATATATGTATACATATACATATATATATACATATATATATATTTTAGTTGTAAATAGAGATAATACTTTTATTTATTTATTTTTATGGAGTGCTGGGAAAGGAACCCAATGCCTCACACATGTTATGAAATCACTGTAATTTATAAAGTTATTTTTTAAAGTTTAATACTTTTTATATTACTATTAAAGTTTAGACTATTTTTGATGAGAACCATGCTATAATGTAAACTATTAGAAAACTGAGGTTTTGAAGTCTGATTTAATTCATTAACTCTAATTTGATATTTCAACAAACAATAAATATTCATAACTCTATACCTGGGCTTTAGAGATTTGACATAATCTTGTAGGAGATAGAAGGCATGAAAACATCAAGTACAAAACAAAAAATGGATATTAATGAACTAGCTTTTTATGTAGAATATATTTTACAGAAAAGAGTTAACAAGCATGCTACTTAAAAATGATTTAGATAAATGTCACATAAATTATGTAAAAGTCAATGACTTTCTTTTTAGTGATATGTGGTTAAATTCATTTGAATGTTTAAAAAAGTCAAATTCTATGTCTTTATAAAATATCTGTAACAAACCCTGAACTAGTTAAACTGAAAGACTTCTTCTCTCTCAGAGCCAGAGGGGATACATGTTTACTTTCCACCTCCTTCTAGTTTACACTAAATCCCTTGTCACTAGAAGACTTCATTCACCAAGATGAAATCAATTTTGATCTGCAAGGCTAAGAAACTAATTGAACTATGTCTTTGTATTTCCTTTTCTATTAGTGTTTATGAATACTTATTGAATTTAAACTTAAATGATCCAAGACTCATCATAACAAAACATTTGATTACTCGCCTGATTCATTCAGCTTCAATTAAGTATTGCTTTTCTTTGACAAAAAATGGTTGAGCTGAGCCTCAAATCCAGGCTCCTAACCTCAGAATGATAACTACAGTATATACAAAGCTTAATCACAATTAATTATCTGAGAATGTGACTCACATTTTGGTTTTCTATGAAAGATATATGAAAAAATACTTATGGCTTATGGAAAAATATGTTTATGAAAAAATATTTATGGCATATGGAAAAATACACACACTTTTTATCTGCAACAAACATTTTTATAAAATATATCAAATGACAATTTCAATAACCATAGCTGAAATTATTCAGATTTGCTATATAATTAATATGAAACAAAAAGCATTAGGAGGGCTGTGATTGTAACTCAATGTTAGAGCACTTGTCTAGCATGTGTGAGGCACTGGGTTCGATCCTTACCACCATGTAAAAATAAATAAAATAAAGGTACTGTGTCCATCTACAACTAAAACTTTGTTTTAAAAAAAAATCATTGGGAAATTATAAATATCCACATGATACTGAAATTACCTGATGAGTGTGTCAGTGTAAACTTATTAAATAGTATCAACTTAGCAAAAATCAAAATAACTATTTTATGTACCTGTGTTGAGTAGTAGTAAGAATATAGACTCAGATAATAGGTTCACTGATTCACTCTTGGTACAGCATGACAATAACTAATTTTTTTTTTCAGAAGGAGCATCTATCGGGATCAAATCAGTATACTCTAAAGAGGAAGTGGAAGAAAATCACATCAATCTGCAGGCTAAGTGTGCATCGACATTGATTTTAAATAAGATGTCAGTATTTTACAAGACTTCTAGTAATCTACAATAAGAGTAAAAATAGAAAATAATTCTGAATGAAATTATTGTATGTGCAATAAGGAATTCATAAAATGATTCCTATACTGCTCAGCCAAAAATATTTAAGGTGCTATTTCGAAAATGTCACTATTCTTGCCCTCACAAATGAAAATATTCAGACTCAGCAAGGATCACGATACTCATCTCTGAAAATAAATTCTTCACTGTTTCAATTTAGCAGTCATTCACAGTCTTCTCTACAAAAGCAATCAATGAAGTTTCTTACTTTATTGGCTGAGAATGTAAATATAATAGAATGGCTGAAAAGAAACACTCTTTGAGGTACATGTTAAACCATGAGATTACCTATTTCTTAGTAATTTTCTCTGTCACCAAATTTTACAATATTATTCAGTGAAAAAATATCATGATGATTTTCTATTTCTTTTTTATACATCTTATAATCACATTTTTTTAATTGCTTCTTGAATAAAGCTCATCTTGGAAGGCTCATTTCTCCTTGTTTCTATTGTCACTTCATTTTTATCTATTTCTGTGTAATCACAAATAAATTTATTCTACTCTCATTTTCTATTAAGATATTTTTTAATATCTTGTATCCTTCCTTTAAAAAAAAGATACCTTATGATAAATACAGCAAAGCCCATGTTTCCTTTCACTGAGTGATGTTTGCAAGTCCTCTAAATGTCCCTGTGACTTGGAGCTGTCTTTTTGAGGCACGTCCCTTTTTTCTATACACAGAATTTCCAGCGATATTTTTTAAACTTTTTTGTAGTTGTAGATGGACAGAATGCCTTTATTTATTTTTATGTGGTGCTAAGGATAGAACCCACTGCTCACACGTGCTAGGCAAGAGCTCTGCCACTGAGCTACAGCCTCAGCCCTCCAGTGATATTTTAAAAATCTTTCAATGTGAAACCATAAAATTTATTATAAATTTCAAAGTTATGAACATTGAAAATTTAGTATTTTAGAGTTTTATTGATATTTGTGATTGTTTTCCAGTTCTTCATTAGAGTTAGTCCTTTGACATGGATAGGAGCAGAGTTTTTGGTAGTGTTATTTCATTTTCATTGTCTATTGTGAAATGATGGAATGACCATGAAATAACTCCAGAACACAGAAAATGCTCCTCACTTCACAATGCCTCCCCTCTGAGTTTCACTGCTTGCCTTTTCAATCAGTTTATCATCATTCTCCAAATGTTATGTAACAGAAAGAATTAATATGAAAAATTAGAATCAAATTAACTGTCTTTTACTATTTTACATTTTTGGATGTTTGTTTTGCTTTAATTTGAAGCTGAATTACTTTTGTTATTTAAAATCATGCTTTAAATGAGCTGCACTTTAACATTTTATGATAGAATATATGATCCTTGAGCTGAAGGCTAAACATAAACTCTCTTTATAAGCAATATAATCAGGATGCATAATACATAAATTTGGTACAATCTGTTTCAACCAATAACCCTAATGAAATTTTTAGTCAAAACTTTAGAAGGAAGGTAATCACTTATGATATATTTATATAAAACATGGTTGTTAAAGTCTTACATGTCCTGGATAAATGAAAACATTGCTATTTCTTAATATGCAGTAACACATGGACTCAAGGGGAATATTATAAACATTCTTTAATTCTGTTAAAGTCAGGGATACAGTAAAAAAATATTTTGCTCCCATTTTTACTCCATTTTTCCTGGTACAGTAACAATAAAAGGTGACCCCAAGATACATTCAATTGCACAAAAGCTATCTCACCACAGTGACTAGAATCTTCCAATATTATTTGAGGCCAGCCTCATTTAACATACATATTATGTTGCTTCTTACTTATAAAAGAGCGTGCTGGGCTGGGGTTGTGGCTCAGAGGTAGATCGCTTGCCTAGAATGCGTGAGGCACTGGTATGATTCTCAGTACCACATAGAAATAAAATGAGGGTATTGTGTCCACCTAAAACTTAATAAATAAATAAATATTAAAAAATAAAATGCTTTTTACCTTTCATTTACATTTATTCAACAATAATAAAAAGCAGATTTATATTTACTACCCTTGAGGGAAAAATACAATATCTTCAAAAACTTTTTGAAAAACTGCCCCAATTTATCACAGAATCATAAATTTTGAAACATTCTGCCTAGATCAGTCTTCAAATAGCTTAAGAAATAATGATATATATAATGTTTTAAAACATAAAATATTCACTACTGTCCCTTAATTAAGACCAAGCAAACTCAGGCCAACTCTGTGAAAAGATCAGAAATAGAATGTGGGGAGAAAGGTGGACCACAGATGTCAGTTTAAAAGTGTTGAGTAGTCATCTAGTCATTTTTTGAAACCATGCTTCTATAGAAATCATTAAACTCTAGAAAAACATTTATAGAATAAAAGAGAATCTCTTGGTGCACTATGACATTCAAAGAAGAAGTCAAAATTGTTGTCCTAATTTCATCTGTCCTAAATTCCTCTACACCCAGCATGTCTTTCTATAGTGTCTAGGAAGCTAAGACTTCTCAATTAAAACAACAGACATCACACTCCATGCTTAAAAAATTCATTTGTAAGTCTAATTTGCAGTCCATAATCCTAATTTATTTATTGAACAGTTCATTTTTCATTCAGCAATTCATTCATTCTTTTTATTTATACATGATAGTAGAGTATAATTTGATATATTTATATCTAAACACGGAGTACATCCTTATAATTAGGATTCCAGTCTTATGGTTGTACATAATGTGGAGATTCATGATGTATGTCTGTACTTTCCATTGTCTTTCTTATTCCTATAACCCCTCCTTTCCCTTCATTCCCTTTTTTCTAATCTACTGAATTTCTATCCCACCACCCAGTTTTGTGTTAGCATTTACATGTCAGAAAAAACATTTGACCTTTGGTATTTTTGGATTGACTAATTCTGCTTAATCTAAGAGTTTTCAGGTCCATTCATTTTCCAGCAAAAGTCATAAAGTCATTTTTTCTTATGGCTGAGTAATATTTCCTTATATATAATAGTTCCTTATATATAAAGTAATAGTTCCTTATATAAAGTGATATATAGTGTATATATCGTGAGATGTATGTATATATATATATATATATATATATATATATATTCATTCATTTGTTGAAGGGCAGGTGGATTGATTCCATAGCTTAGCTACTGTGAATTGAGCTGCTATAAACATTAATGTGCATCTCTATAGTATGCTGTTTTTAAGTTTTTGGTGTCTATACTGAGGAGTGAAATAATTGAATCAAATGGCAGTTTCACTCCAAATTTTCTGAGGAATCTCTATAATACTTTCCAGAGTGGTTGCACTAATTTGTAATCCCACCAACAATTCATTCATTCTTTTTATTTATACGTGATAGTAGAGTGTAATTTGATATATTTATATCTAAACATGGAGTACTTCCTTATAATTAGGATCCAACATCCTCACTAACATTTGTTGTTATTTTTATTCTTGATAATTACAGTTCTAACTGGAGTGAGATGAAACCTCGGTGTTTTAATTTACATTTTTCTAATTGTGAGATATGTTGAATATTTTTTAATCTATTTGTTGACCATTTGTATTTCTTCTTCAGCAAAGTGTGTGTTTGGTTCCTTTGCCCATTTATATATTGGGCTATTTTTGTTGTTGTTGGTGGTGGTGGTGGTGGTGTCAAGGTTTTTTATTTCTTTATATATCCTGGAGATTACTGCTCTATCTGGGTAGGTGTGGTAAAGATTTTTTCCCATCTGGAGGCTCTCTCTTAGCATTCTTGATTGTTTCCTTTTCTGTGAAGATTTTTAGTTTGATACCATTCCATTTATTGATTCTTAAGTTTACTTCTTGCACTTTAGGAGTCTTGTTGAGAAAGTTGGTTACTAAGAGGACATCTTTTGTTTTTCATAATTCAAAGATTTGAGAAACTACTATAATTTTATTTACAATCATCTACCAGGAAAGATCATATAGTTATTACTGATTTTGAAAGGTCTAACTTTCTGAATGACAATCGTTCTTTGTAACGTTTCTGAGATGAAAAATTGTACAAATTATTCAATTTTACTTCAAAATGATAATTTCATTTTTCAGTCTTCCCCATTAGGTGGTATTATCATTGATATATTATCAAGAAGAGAAATATATATCAGTTAGAGACTTCTAGAGACATTGAATTATGTACATTGCATTCACTCCTTCAAACAAATATGTGTTTGTACATTTTGAAAGAATCAAAAATGTACAAACACATATTTGAAATATATGAAACAAATGACGAACAAATTATTTGCAATCAGATGGCAAAGGAAAGTGATCTCTGAGTATTAGGAAACAAAAGAAACTAAATCTTTGATTTCCTCAGTTTATTGCCTGGAGTTCTCAGGTTTGGATGCAAAGAAAATAAGATTTTAAGTTGAAGAAAGTGATCTGTGAGTCTGGGAAGACCAGGGTGTCACCAATTAGCAAGACAGAATACTGAGACACAGTTACACAAAAATTTAAAAGAAAACCCCTAAAAAAAAATCAAGATACAAAATATCAGGAAAAGAACTTCTCAAAATCCTTAGTGGAAAAACTGTCCAGGGATTGCCCAGAATGTGGAACAGTGTCCATTCTCACCAGTCTCACAAATTTCAAGACTGATGAGACTGTGAATAAAGCACTGTGTACAGAAGTGACTTGTATCATCAGGATAGAAGTGTTAACTCTGGCAATAGCACTGCTTTGGTTCTCTGCAGCAAATATTAATAAAAAGACTCTATGTTATAAATATAATACCAAGTAACTTTATTGAATCCCATGGGTTCAAAAGAAACCTCATAAATATTTTTAGGAACACAAAAATGTTCATCATAATTTAATCAACTTGTGACCTATAATTCAACTAAATGTTAAAATTGACATAAAAGAAAATTAAACAGAATTACAACTGCATTAGAAAGTAGAGACATAGAATATGTTTTAAAATCTAACTTTTGTGCATAAAAAGATAAGGTGTGAAATAAATAATATGGCAGCATGAATGACTACTAATACTATGAAAGAAAACAGACAACTTGAAGACATAGTAAAAAGAACTATCTAGTCATATTGTATGCTTCTTTTTATATGAAGAACTAGAAAATGCAATAGATGAGTCAGGGACAGTATGGAGTGGGAAGGAGTGACTGCAAAAGGATGGGAAATACTTGGAAGTTATAAACATATTAATTACCTTAAATGTAATTATGCTAAGGATCATGCCCTTATGTCAATACTTATCCACTAATACACCTTAAATGAATTTATATGATTCTATGTTGATTATACTGCAATATATTCATTCCTTCATTCCTTCATTCATTTATTTTTGAAGTGCTGGGGATTGAACCCAGTGTTTTACATATATACTCTACCACTGAACTACAATCCTCAACCTGTTTAGATTTTTAAAAGACTTTTGTAATCCATCTGATAAGTGTTAATGATGTTGTCAGATAATGCAATACAACACAGTAGGCCATGTTGAATAATGTCTTGGTTGAAAAACATTCCTAGAACAAAAATATTTAATCTGAATAATAATATTAGAAAAAGTTTATTTTGAGTGAGCATGACATGAGGAAAATTCATGACAGTGGTTATAGGAAATCACACTTAATATGAGAAATATATGTCTCAATATACAAGTCTAATTTTCTATGAAAACTGAATAAAGATTATAGATGCAGGTGCACTATGGTTCACATATGGTGGGAGTGTGTTCCCCAAGATTTCTTGTGTTGAAATTTAATTATCATTGCGAGGAATTAAGAGTTGGAAATAATCTGACTGTGGAGTTTATAGAGATACAGGACTTTGAGAGTTTGTTAAGATTAGATAAGGTCTTTTAGCCTAGAGCTCCAGAGACTGAATCCTGGTGGTTTTAGAAGAAGGAGAGCAACCAGACCCCCCCTCCCCCCCCCACACACACACACATGCATTCTGTCTCTTGCCATTTGATGCTTTGTTCTGCCTCAGAATCCTACCAGTAAGAAAACTGTCACCAGGTATTGCTCTTTTTCTTGGACATGCAGAACTGTGAGCCATAGTAAACCTCTTTTATTTTCAAACCTGTGGCATTTTGTTATTAACAACAGAAAACAAAACTGTGTTTTATTGGCTAAATTTCACGACTATATACAGTAGTGTAATTGCTCAGGTAGATTTTCTTGAGAACTACATGATGTTTGAGATTTATTGTTTCTTCCTACATTTTGTTTGCTCATTAATTTTAGTTGTTTTTTACTATATAGAAAAATGGATGCTTTACAAATTATGCATAATATGAATTTTATTCAAAGGGCAATCATTAAACACTAAAAGTCTCAATATAGAGTCTGGCATGATTAGGTGTGACATTTCTGTAATAGCATTATGAAGAGTACATTTGGGAGACAAGATAGGATTTAGAGAAATTAGTCAGAAAAATATTACTATAATACAGATGAAAGAAGACAAAAGCATTGATAGAACACCTGGAGAGAAATGGACCGACTCAAAGATTTTTTTTTTTTAATTCTACATGGGAATTATAAAGAGAGAGAATTAAAAATGAACCTGACTTAGAGAAACTTCAGAGCCTAGCTCAGAAAAGGAGGTCAAAAAAAATTAAAAGATTTGGTGTAGCAATTCACTAAAGTGATGAAGCACAGAGGAAGAGCAAGCATCATATCATGGAATTATAGCAATTATACTTTTAGATTCAGTGAACTTATGGAGCACAAGGGTCCTGTGCAATGTGACATAAAGTTCTGTATCTCAGGAATGACCATTTAGTTTAAAATATATTGTGGAGTTAATTATCATAAAGACACTAGTGATAAAATTTTATTCATGGAAAATAAAACTTGTCCTAGAGGAATATGCAGAATTAAATAAACCAAGAGTCAAGGAAAAAGTAAAATAGAACAATTTCAAGTACAGAGAGGATAAAAAGTAGGGGAATAGTCACATTTTAAAAATTGGTACTCAAATAAATTCAGAAATACCTCTTTTCTTCCTTCTTTGTTGATTCCTTTCTTTGTTCTATCTTCCCTTTCTTTTTCTTTCTTTTTTCATTTTTCATCAGTTGAATATATAAGTGACAGACATATTTTCAAAAAGCTTGACACTGGGGGTTCTGGAGATGCATTACGTAATTTATGCCCTTCATAATATATTCATTTATTTATCAAATATTTGTTATCACAATTTACCCTAGAGACTACTTTACAGCAACCACAGGTAGAACAGGAAAAAACACAAACATCCTCTATGCTCTTGTATAGATAAAATAGGTGAAGGGACAGAAAATAAGCAGGAAAAAATAACTAAAGGAGATGTGGATATATACACCCATATGTAACACACATATATGAACATATAAGTATATATAAACCCAAGCATATAAACATATAAAATATTTAAAATCGATTAATTCAATTATGTGTGTGTATATATATATATCCTGAAAAGTTTTATACATACACATATATATGGTTGATACATATCTCATATTTATATGGAAACAACATTTGAAAAAAAATGATATTTATCGAAAGGTTCCTTTTGAGTGACATAAAGTAAATGACATTGTTGGACACTACTTGGTAAAGGTTGAAAGAGCTAATGTATATTTTGATACTACTTGCAGTATAATGTACTCAAATGAGCATGGGTCTTTTAATAAGATTAAACATGGGGGCTGGGGATGTGGCTCAAGCGGTAGCGCGCTCGCCTAGCATGCGTGCGGTCCGGGTTCGATCCTCAGCAGCACCACATACCAACAAAGATGTTGTGTCCGCCAAGAACTAAGAAAAAATAAATAAATGTTAAAATTCTCTCTCTCTCTGTCCCCCTCTCTCTCTCACTCTCTCTTTAAAAAAAAAAAAAAAAAAAAAAAAGATTAAACATATGTTTAGTTTTGGGATAAATTTAATGAGATTTCTAAACTTCAATATAGTTAGCATACAAACACAGGCTTCAAAAATGTACCTGAAAGGATTATTTTTAGATGTAAATGGTTTAACAAGTGGCAAAGGTAAAACTGCCCAACTGATAGGCAACCTTACAGTAATAGATAACAGTTCCTTTCTTCCAAAAGAATGTGTAACTGTACAAACTCAGATTGTTCCCATATACTTTTATCAGTAGCAAATTACCATCTCTAGATAGATTAGTGAAGGAAAATAATCATAAAGTCTTGTGTGATATATCATTTATTTTAAGTGAACCTTTCTTATTTTGAGGAAATTACATTTTCCTCACTTAGAATAAGGTATCTTATCATCACTCAATGGCCTGTTATAAGAAACTAACTCCAAAACAACTGTTAATGAGTGTTATAATCTTTTTTCAACCTCTAAACTTTCCTTTTAGGGCATGTTAACACTTCTTTTGACCAGAAAAATAAAGTTAAGACAATCTGACTCTTCAGTAAGAAATTTCAGTAAAGGATCAGTCATCACATTATTCTTCAATCTTCAACCTTGAGGTAAAACCAGCAATATAAAATGATAATTGAAGATTGATGACTTATAGTAGTACATTTTGAAGAACTAACATATTTTCCTGTAGAACAAGTTCATTCATATATATATATATTACCTCTCCCTATCTCACTATGAATCAGCCTCCTTATATCAAACAAAATATTTGGCATTTGGTTTGGGGGGATTGGCTAACTTTACTTAGCATTATCTTCTTTAACTCCATCCATTTACCTGCAAATGCCATGATTTTATTCTCTTTTATTGCTGAGTAATATTCTATTGTATATATACACCACATTTTTTTTTATCCATTCATCTATTGAGGGACATCTAGGTTGGTTCCACAGTTTAGCTAATTTTGTTTAGTGAATTGTGTTGCTATAAACATTTATGTGGTTGTTTCCCTGTAGTATGCTGTTTTTAAGTCCTTTGGGTATAGACTGAGGAGAGGGATAGCTGGGTCAAATGGTGGATCTATTCCCAATTTTCCAAGGAATCTCCATACTGCTTTCCATATTGGCTGCATCATTTTGCAGTCCCACCAGCATTGTATGAGTGTACCTCTTCCCCACATCCTCATCAACAATTAAAATGGAAAGATCTACCTTGCTCGTGGATAAGCATAATTAATATTATCAAAATTACCATACTTCCAAAAGTACTATAGAGATTTAATGAAATTCCAATCAAAATTTCAATGACATTCCTCATAGAAATAGAAAAACAATCATGAAATTCATCTGGAAAAATAAGAGACCCAGAACAGCTAAAGAAATCCTTAGCAGGAAGAGTGAAGCAGGTGGCATTACTATACTAGACCTCAAACTATACTACAGAGCAATAGTAACAAAAACAGCATGGTACTGGCACCAAAACAGACTGGTAGAATAATGGTACAGAATAGAGGACACAGAGAGTAACCCACAAAATTATAATTAATTTATATTAGACAATGTTGCCAAAAACATGCATTGGAGAAAAGTTAGCATCTTCAACAAATGGTGCTGGGAAAACTGAAAATCCATATGCAACAAAATGAAATTAAATCCCTGTCTCTCGCCATGCACAAAATTCAACTCAAAATGAATCAAGGACTTAGGAATAAAACCAGAGACTCTCCATCTAATAGAAGAAAAAGTAGGCCCTAATCTCCATCATATGGGATTAGGCCCCAACTTCCTTAGTAAGACTCTTTTGGTGCAAGAATTAAAATCAAGAATCAATAAGTGGGATGGACTCAGACTAAAAAATCTCTTCTCAGCAAAAGAAACAATCTGTGAGGTGAATAGAGAACCTAAATCTTGGAAGCAAATCTTTACCCGTCACACAAGATAGAGCACTAATCTCTAGGGTATACAAAGAACTAAAAAAGTTAACACCAAAAAAACAAATAAATGGGCCAGGGCCTGAACAGACACTTCTCAGAAGATGATGTACAATCAATCAACCAATATATGAAAAAATGTTCATCATCGCTAGCAATTAGAGAAATGCAAATCAAAACCACACTAAGATTTCATCTCACTCCAGTCAGAATGGCAGCTATGATGAAGACAAAAAACAATAAGTGAAAATACTTTTAAGTTCTACATGTTATTGACTTAATGCTCATGAAAATCATGTTAGTAGAGTGAAAGATTTGTTAAGCTGCTTTTTTTAAAGAAACATATTTAAATGTAGTAGCCCAAATTTTCAAATGCATGTATTACTGGAATCATAGTTCAATATTTTCATAAAGGAAATTATTTAAATTATAAATGTTCAGACTTTAAAATAAACTTTTTATTTGTTCTAATTAGTTATAAATGACAGCAGAATGCATTTAGGCACATTGACATACACATAAATTAGTTCAATTTCTTATTTTTCTGATTGTACATGTTGTAGAATCACATTGGTAATGCAGTCATATTTGTATGCAAGGTAATAATGTCTGTTTCATTCTTCTGTCCTTCCTATCCCCATACCCCCTCCCCTCCTTTCATTCTCCTAGCTCCCCCCACTTATTGTAAATTAGTCTCCGCATATCAGAGAAAACATTCAGCCTTTGGTTTTGGGGGACTGGCTTATTTCACTTAGTATTATTTTCTGCAACTTTACCTATTTACTGGCCAATGCCATAATTTCATTCTTCTTTAAATCTGAGTAATATTCCATCAAATTTATATACCACATTTTCTTTATCCATTCATCTATTGAAGGGTTCCCTATTTAACTATTGTGAATTGAGCTGCTATAAACATTGATGTGGCTCTGTCAGTATAGTATATTAATTTTAAATCCTTTGGGTGTATGCCGAGGAGTGGGATAACTGGGTCAAATAGTGGTTCCACTCCAAGTTTTCTCAGAAATCTCCATACTGCTTTCCATAGTGGTTGCACCAATTTGCAGTTCCACCAGCAATGTATGAGTGTATCTTTTCCCCACATCCTCATTGATATTTATCATTGTATTCTTGATGATTGGCATTCTAACTGGAGTAAGATGAAAGAGTAGTTTTGATAGCATTCCTCTAATTGCTATAGATGTTGAACATTTTATCATGTATTTGTTGATCAATTGTTATTTCTTCTGTGAAGTGCCTATTCAGTTCCTTAGTTCACTTATTGATTGGAGTATTTTTTTTTTTTGCTGTGAAGTTTTTTGAGTTCTTTATATATCCTAGATATATAAAGAACTTATGTATCTGAGGTGCATATTCTTTTTTAGGGTTATAGACATCTTTTCTGTCACATCTGGACTTAGATTTAAAGGTCTCATGTAATTAAATTCTCCTGGATACTGTCTCTTTCGATTAATCTGAACTCAAGTGGGTAGTACCCTTACTTCACTCTGTAAAACCTGTTTTGTTAAATAATCAACTATAAGTCAATGTAATTACATAGTTTTCCTAACTAATTGAAGTAGGAATGTAACTGGTGTCATTTTAGTGTTCTTGCTACCACAGCTTCAATTTCTTTTTGATATCCCTCTTAGGATAAAATTAGATATTTTCTCCCCTTCATATTGAAAAAGGATAGTCACATAAGATTCTACATCTGTTGTTATCTCCTATTGTGCTTTTCATTATGCCCTTTGTTGAATGTATGGGATGCATGCCAAAGATATTCAATTCAACATCACACAGGTGACACATCATTTCAATAGCATCAGTTTTACAGGCTGACAGGTCTTCAAAAATCAAATGTTTGTAGAGACACTGAGAAGAGATCCCCCCAAATAAGCTATGTTCAAACTGATTCATGTGGTTTCTCCTAATTGTCTAATTCTAGTATTGTTTGAGAAACAAAAACAGGAATGAAGTTGAATTTTAAGTTGCACAGACATACAGGTCTCTTGGAACATACATAATCCAGGTACAACAATATTTACCTTTGAACTAAGCTTGTGGTGACCTGCATTTAATGTGGTTCTAAATTGAGTTGATATTTGTTGTTATTTAACATCCCCTCAGGAGTTAGTAATCTACTCTGAATAAAAATGAGAATCTTGACCTTAATATAAAAATACTTTCATTCGCTTTCAAATAGTAGTTCCCTCATACTGAAAAACTTCAGCTCCTTAAACAAAGGAGAACAACCTTTTCCTAACTTTGAGACATGACTCTGTTGATTCATTTAATATGGAGTAGAGAAGAGATGGGGTAGAGATATTTAGGAATTACATAAAAGGTGTGGAACATATAGCTAATGGAAATAAAACAAAAAATTACAGACTTGCATATTTCTTTAGTAATACCCTATTTCTTGGTTGAATGCCTCTCACATGAAGAAGTTAAAGACAATTACATGTTCTAGCTTCAAATATCATGAAAGTAAAGAGATTGGTAACAGTACTGGAAGGCTTAAAAAGAAATCCCTCCCCTATAACCATAGGACCAATTGGCATCACATTATTTTCAAGTAACAAGAGCTGGCAGTATACCATCCATAAAGTTGGGTGAAATAATCACAGCATGAGTTAATGGGTCTATACTGTTATAATTCATATTCCTATCTTGAAACTCATACCATAATTAGACCAATTTTTGCTTTCCCACACATTTCAACATAGAAAAACTCATAAACCATATTGTCAGACTAGATATGCATTAATTTTCCCCAATTAGATACACTTAGGAGTGTTTTTTCAAAGCATGCATGAATCATTTAAAATAAAATTTCATTATTTATTCATTAAAGCTCTCAAATTTTTCTCCCAGCCTTTGCTTTCAATACAATCTTCTTTTGCTCTTTTGCCTGGCAAAACCAAAAAGTGGTGCAGCATTTTTCAATAAAGCAAAGATGAGAGAATCAGATGCGTATTCATAAAACAACCAAGCAAAACAAGCTGGATAAGCAGAAATACATTGCAGAGCCAACTCGCAGTCAAGCAGACTGAGACAAAGCAGCCAGGTATGGCAGAGCTCCCACTGAGGTGGTCCTATTTTAAGCAGAGCCCAGAGCTTCTGAATAGAGTCCATTATTTCTTCCTATTTTAATTCAATAGAAACAGAACAAAGCAGATTCCAATTTCATCAGCAAATTAGGTAAAGCTTAGCAGAATGGATTTTATGCTGGCAGTATAAGACAGAGCAAGCAAAGGAAATCTGAAAATGGGTGATAGAAAGAAAAAGAGCCAAATTATTTTAAATTTTATTTTATTTTAATTTCTCACTTGATTAAAATACATTTCAACGTATCCAAATTAGGCATTCTGAGATCAATTTCCAATCTGGCAGAAAGATTCAGGGCCGTAGCTGAAACTGCAAATGTACCCGGGAACAATGTAGGTTTTATAAAAGAGTTAGGTTATTTAAATGTCAGCTCCTAGTATTTTATACACCTTCCAAAACTATAGGCTACAAGTATTTTCATTTTCCAAATATTATTATACTTCCAAGTTTTTATAGACTTTTTTAATAGTAGTGTTCTTTCCCAAATAAATTATATTTGTGTGTGGTAGGGGAAGTTATTCTGTAACATTTTATGATTTCCCTCTCTAGGCCTAATTACATTTTGAAGGTATCTTTTCCATAGTTAACATGAACATATAGACACATGTTTGGTATCAATCTTATATCCCTAACATGGCACAGCTACCTTGGAGATGACACAGCCCTAAAGCTCAGGCCTTACCTGAAAGACACAGCACCAGGGCGCCTTCCACCTCACTCTGTGTAGCCCTGAGGATGAGTGCTGGTTTGGGCCAGTAGCCCTCACCTGGATTCCTTTATTCTTCCATTGCTTGTTGCATTGTTGCCTAAAACTGTAAGGATTTGTCCTGGTCTGAAGATTGAAAATGTATTTACCAAAAGCAGACAAACACATAAAACTAGATAAAAGTGTAGTAGCTTCAATATATTTCATTGTTTACATTATAGGAAATAATAAAACAATGATTACTGGCACAGCATTCAAGGAAATGATAAAAATGGAGTTTCTTGGGAAGTCAATAGTTAGGTTACTGGAATCGAAGTCAGTTTTATCATTGTCTCATTTACTTTTAACCCTGATGAACACTAGGTGCCCTTGAAAAAACAACAACATATTGTGTTTTGTTGCTACTAAGGAAAATACAGCTGATTAATTGAGAGGGATTCACCAAAAGGCAGTTTTGGAGGACTCAGAGTCCATCATACTAGAATCCTAACATTTAGGTGAAGAGCTGATAAACACGGAGCAAGAAATCCTTGTCAACGCCTAAAAGGAGAGAATCATAGGAAACTGTAAAGGAGGTGTAAAGGCAAAAAGCTTGATGTAAACAAAAAATATCTAGTAGATTGTTAATGCTGAAAATGGTTTCACAAGGAGGAGAGTAGGTAAGATTTTGTTAACTATAGACATATATCACTATAATTCACTGAGAAAAAAGATCAAGCTTAAATTACAAAGACCACATTGTACCAGTTTCATTATGTGTTCTTGCTACAACCCTTCTTTTCTATGATTCTGTCTCATTTCTTTAAAATTATTTATGTAAATTTCAAAATAGAACCAAAACTTGCAGAAAAAATGCTTAAGAATCACATAAGCTATAGGGCAAGGAGCTTAATTATACCTTTGTGAGAAAAAAATATCAATGAAATGGTTTAGTTCATCATTAATTTTGAGGGTTCTACAAGTTTACCAAATTACATGGAATATTCTTGATAAAATGAGCTGTCTTCCCCCTTTTCTTATACCTTTTATTTCTCATAACCATTATACTATTTTTTATGTCCCAGAAAATTTTGTTATCTAATTATTAAAATAACCACTTTGTCTCTAATATAAAGAACCGTCTCTATTACATGACCTTTTAGATGAATTTAAGTAAGTTTGGTTTGTGTTACATAAGATTCTGACTTAGAATCCTAATTATGCTGTGGTAGAGAATGTGAGTTTATTCAAAGGAACCATAATTTCTTTGGATATTAAATGTATATAATAAACTGTATTTCAAAAGAATAGGTAAATTAAATGATTGGTTTTATTTTTGGCCCAGTTTTTATATTATCCATATTCTGTTAATAATGAAACATTAGGTTGGATAATTTATAAAGAAAAATAATTTTCAGGAGTGAAAATACAAGATTGATGGTCCCATTAGTTATTCTTCTGGTGAGGGACACTTTGTATGCTTTTTATCATGGCAAAAGGCATTACAGAAGAAGCATGTCAAAGGAAACAACACACAATGACACAGGAATTCAGAGAGTGGTTCAGGGGTCAACAACTATTCTTGTGGGAAGTAACCATGGTCCAACAAGAACTTCATTAATTTATTCCAAGTGCAGAGTGTCTCATTACCTTGCATTACCTTGCATTACCTTGCACTACTTACACCTGCCAAAGGTTCCCCCAGTTTTTCATACTTCCAATATTGGAGGACGAGCTTCCAGCACAGGAAAATTTGAGGCAAGTAACCACATCTGAATCAAAATAGGTTCATACACAATATGAAAGTCCAGGGTCATTCTTCCAGCAAGGAGGGAAAAGATGGGCCTCACCCACATGTGGGCAGTGGAATTTGGGTTTCTTCTACATGGAGTAAGCTGGCTGCAAAATAAAGCAAAGAGAAGAAGGTGGTGGGAAAAATCACAGACACAGAAAGTAATTTTAGAAAGAGAAAATGGGATGGCTCTTTGACCTTAGGGGTTGAGCTTCCACACTGGGAAGAGAGAGGGAGAGCCCACATTTGGTTTATTTATATGGGGGAAACATCAAAGATTTTCTATAGAATGTTCTTTTTCCGAATAAGGTAGGAGGTGGGCTGTCCAGGTCTAATGGGTTATGCCCAATTCTGGAGCTACCAGTCTCCCTAACTTGTTGAAGACTGAGGTCATGTGCAGTGTGTAATCTATAAGCGAGAGGAGCCACAAAATAACTTTCAGTACCAAACCAAAATCTCCTTGGCTCAAGGCCTAATGAAGACACTAAATAACTCAGGGGTGGCTTCCCACAGACAGGTCCTTCCTCCTCATATTCCTCCAGTGGATTAAATCCATCCAAGTTTGTGCATTGCCATGTTGTGACAGTTAATCTGGATTCTCAACCTGATTGGATTGAGGAGATGCCTGGAATTAAGAGACTTCTGGGTGTGTCTATGAAGTGATTTCCTCATAGAGATGAATAGCATGTGTGACAGCAGATTGGGGGAAAATGCACCGTAAGTGTGGCTGACAGCATCCAATGTGCCAGCGGCCCAGGTAGAACACAAAGTGGGAGAATGAGAACACTGCAGTGGAAGCAGTGGATACAAGCTCAACTCTTCTTGGGGTCATCTATGGCTGCTGCCATCATGTATGGACACCAGGCTCTGGTTTCATCACTCTTCCAAACTGTCACCAGTAATTCTCCATGGAGTTTCTAGGTCTTCAGTCTCTGCTAGGCCTTCAGAATGGAGCTGTGTGTCATTTTGCTTCCTCTTATTCTGAGGCTCCTCCAATTCTGAGCAACTATTGGTTCCTCTGGCTTTCCAGTGCGGAGATGACCTTTGTGGAGCTATTTTTCTTCTGATCTTATAAGCCAATTTGTTAGAGTCTGTAAACAAGTCTGGATGATGCCTGGCAAAATGCCAGAGGGAGTGGTTTGTGAAGTAATGCCAGCGAGCCATTAAGTGTGGAGATTTCTTATTGGTTGACTGATGTATCTAGTTTATGTTAATTAGATAAGCTGTGTGGAATGTATAAATACCGCTCCTGTCCTACAATAAACGGCTCCTACTCCTGCTGTATCAATGTACACAAGTTGTTCGTCACCCCCCCCCCCCCCCGGTTATTTTGCTGCAGCCGGACTGCGGCACCAATTAATAACCTCCTTTTTAAATTATAAATACACATGTCTTGTTGGGTTTGTTTCTATAGAGAACTGTGACTAGTACAGGAGCATTTGCTTAACCTGCGTACTTACCCTGGTATGCCCTTACCATATATGCGTCTCTAAGTTTGTGTTTCCTTCTTAAGTCATCTTTATATCCTAAATGCCTATCAGCAAATTCAGAGTTCACTGCAGCACAACTTTGTATCAGATAAATCATTTTGCCTTGTATTTTATGAGTTAATTTTTAAATAGTTCTATTTAGAGATTAAAGGTTGCACATCCATAATAAATTTTGTTCAAAGTGTAGTTAAGTGACTGCATTACCTTAACATTTAGTATCTTGCATCGCTATTCACAGCTAAATGGATCAGGCCATTATTTCCAGTACTTATTACTCATCACAAAACTCTTTCTTTATCTCCTATGTTAAACGATGATTTCAGTCCTTAAGAAAACCAGTTTGAATTATAGTTATAGTATAAGTCATCAAATGCAGACTAAATCTTAGTAACTATAGATTTTTAGAAAGGGTTTTAAGGGACATGCAGTCAATCCTTCCACTGTTTCAAAATAGGAGAATAAAGATATCCATTCATGTTCCTTTACCTGGGAAAACTACAAAGCATGCAGGAAGCATGGTGTAATTATTATAGCTTTTTTTTTTTTTGCACATGGACAGTAGTATGAAAGTAAAGAGCCATTCTTTTCAAACTGAGTTTAGAACTACATATGACATTTTGATCAAGAGATATGTTTGATTATTCATCAACTTCCTGAAAACCTCTAATAATATAGTATAGTAATCTCATTTTGTGTTTTAATATATCCCATATTACCTCAAATTAATCTTTTCTAGACCTGTGAAATGTAGAGGAAATGCAATATCTATTAATGAAGATTTTTATTGTTCTTTTTTATTACTTTTTCTGACAATTCTATGTACCCATTCTGTATACCCAGATTTCTTCTGTCTCTCTATAATACAACACTTCGTTGTGATTTGTTACTCATTCCTTCCTCTTTAACATCTTAATGTAAGTTGCCCAGAAGCAGACTTGAGTGAAATTTTTTAATTTGGAAAATGATTCCAGGAGACATCAATAAGCTAGTTGGGAAATATCCGGGAAGAGAAAGAAATCAACACAGCTCAACAATTAGAACTCCTCCAAGGAGGACCCTGGAACAATAAACTCACCTTGAGTTATGCCAATCAAATGGAAGAGGTGGGTGTGCATACCCATTCACCCCCATCAGACTTTATTGAGCATTATTTCTATGGGCAAACCTCATACTTTTGACTTGTTTTGATTGAAAATATATATACTCTTAACGTAAAGAAAAACTTCAAAGCCTTCTCAGAGAGTTGAGACATTCTGTCAGCAACTTCAGTGTGAGGATGTGAGTGCAGGGGACATCTGAGCAAGGCATTAGCATGTGCTACATCTATGATAGTTACTAACTGGTGTATAAAAAAATCCCTTCAAGTTATTTATGAATGGCAAACAAGAAAGGACTGAATGAAGATATAATTTTTTAAAGACATTGTTTTAAGTGAAAAGTATAGAGCTTGAGATATAGCTCAGTGGTAGTATGCTTGGCTAGCATGTGTGAGGCCCTGGATTTGATCCTCAGCATCACAATATAAAACAACTAAACAAATAATGAAAAACAGAGACAAATTAAATTCAGATATGAGATAATTCTATATGGGAAGCTGAATTAATAAAAATAAGAAAATGCCAGCTAACATCTGGATGAGGTTTTATATTTTAATATCTACTTTTTAACCTTGACAGAGTTTCCTGAAAATCTCCTGAGTTTTATTCTAAACCAGGAGTGTGCAAAATATTAAACCATAATGTAGACAGAAAATAAGGGATTTTTGAGCAACTTAGGGTCTCTTAGAAAATCAATAAATGAAACCAAAAACTCATTTTCCTTTGGGAAAAAGTGAACAGACATGAGAGAGTTTTAAGTTCAGGGAGTCTACTAGTTCAGATTGATTTACACTGTAGATGTACTTTGAATCTAGCCACTAGACCATCTTATTTGAAGAGGTGCAATTATTTGCACATTTTCCTGTATTGGAAGATGAAACCATCACTTTTGCAGTTTCCTATATATTTAATATAGGTGAAGGATTTAGTTCTAAGCCATGTGAGATCCCATATAAAAATATTGAACAAAGAAGAAAAAAGCCTAATGCCCTATTTGTCATGCAATTTACATGCACATTTTATTTTTGTTTGTTAACATGAGATTTGCTACAGATTTGTATACCAGAAATTGTTAACATATGAAGAATAATTTCCTTTTAAATATAATTTGCTTCATGAGTATCAAACAAAAAAAATGTATTACAATCAAATACAATGCTAACAAACAAAATAAAAACTGTATTTACATGAATTTAAACATCAGTTTTTGAAACGTGTCCCAAAATACAAAAGGCATTATTATAATATAATAGTCAACTGTCAAAATGAGTATATTCAAGTTTAAACAGAGGAAAAAAGTTTAATCCAAAGGGAGAGCAAAGTTAATATTTATAAGAATATTCGAGAGAAATCTTTTGTTCTGAAGAAAAAATGAAACTTTTAAATAATACATATTTATTCCCTTTTTATATTTGTGTATTCTAATTCAATGTTCTTCAAAACTAACTTAAAAAACTAGTATAGTTGGACACATAATGATATGTTTGTTTAGAGAAATTACTATATCCATGAAACTGAAAAATTCAAATTTTAGAAAAGAAAATCTTACTTGGAAGTCTTTTACTATTTGAAATATAATTTATTCTTTAGCTTTATCACAATGAAAAGAAATCATTATAGACTATTCAGATCTTGAAAGTAAAAGAGACTCCTTAGAGGGTTCACATTAACTTGTTTCTGTTTTAAATGAGGGGACTGAAGTTTTAAAACGTTGTTCACAGAGTCAGACAGATAATTGATAGCACATCTGTACTTAGTCCTCATAGTTTCTAATTCAACATTTCATATCACTTTCTTACTGTGATTTTTCTTTCCCAGTTACTCATCTTGATTTTCTAAAAACTGTCAACTTAAGAAAATCATTATTATGAAATATGCTTGGAAAATATACAGATACAATCCATCCCAAATAAGTAGAGATAGGGAAATGTATTAGAGACCCTTTATGGATTTAATGCCCCTGCAGTGGCTGTCCATAGTGTCACCCACCTTTTCTTGCTTCTGACAAGTAAATTTCATTCATAGGGTTCTAGCCTTCTAAATGCTATGAATCCCAATAACAACTCTATTACCATGGAATAGCAACATAGCAACATATTCATCATCAAATGTTTTAACTGATTTTATTTCTCTACAGAAGGAAAAGTATAATGGTATTGTTTCAGATAAAATATATGCTATTACTAGGGTAAGTTTTGAGAGAATATTACTTTATAAATACAGTGTGCAATATCCCATTGTCACAAAGAGATCTATATTGAAATGAAGTATTACATTTGTAATCCATTCTTAAACATTTTATTCTAAATATATATATATATATGTATATATATAGTAAAATTTACATTTTTATGGGCAGTTTTATTAGTTTCAACAAATAACACTATACTCAAGTTACAGAACAATTCTACAACTTCAAAAAGTTCTCTCTGCCCTACAGTGAAACACTCCATGACACTCTCAATCCCTGGCAACCACTATTGTGTTAAAAATCAGTAGAGCATTCAAAGAACAAATTCATATGTCTGATACTAGATGGAGACACTTGAAGATTAAAATGTACAAGTAAACATTTGGTTACACAACCTTGACATATTTAATTGCATTTTGCAAAGTGCTCAGTTGTATATAAGATATCTGAGGTTATATAAGCTCAGAAAATATATATGATTCTAAAGTTTTATCTTAGTTTTATTTTTAAACTGACATTAAAACTGCAATATTCATGTGCAGGTTATGCTTCTATACATGTGTATGTTGTATAATGTTTAAATCAGGCTAACCACATATCTCTCTTCAAACATTTGCCATTTCTTTTTGATGAAAATTTTCTTCCAGTTTTTTTTTTAACTGTGCAGTATACCAGTTTTATCTATAGTCAACCTACTGTGCATTATCACACCAGAACATATTGATTCTGGGAGTTTCACTTGCATAATTATTGACTTTGTTTCTAATATTGAAAGAGATATCTAACACATTAACAAGGGTTGGAGAAACAGAATACTGCTTTATTTCAAGGAAATTTACTGTTATCCCAAAACAAATCTCACTAGGTATTTAAAAATTGCTGATATTCTATCCTTTAATTTAAATTTGTGTAGAATAAATATACACATTTAAATTAGTTATATTATAAATTTGCTGGTTTTTTCCCCAGCTGGTATACTAGAAAACACATGGATAAACTTTTCTATAATGATTACCCCTGGAGGTTAAACATGTCTAAACTGTTTCTAATCAAGAATGGACAGTAAATAGCTTCTCATTTCCAAAAAGTGGATCTTCTTTCAGAAAACAAGTTCATTGACTTTTTTCTTCATAAAAGATATTCTCATGGCCAAAAACACATGGTCGGCAATAGTAATACACTATCAGCAACTTATTTTAACTTATACAAATCAATTCTTAGGACAATAGCTTGTTAGGTGAATATATTTTGAATTGTGTGTTATGATGAATTTATGTAATTTATTATGGCAGGGCACATTAATTCACTGTCATGTCTCAGTGTCTTCAAAAGATAGAAAAACTGATATAATTTGCTTTTTAAAAATAAAAATTTCATAGAGAAATAAGAGAATTTATATTCCCTTCTGCTGTTTTTATCCTCTTGTGAGTGGCTTGGAAGTCTTTATTTATCATCAAAAGAATCCTTCTTTGAAAATCAGAAAAATAGAAAAGCCATATAACTAAAAATATTTAGAGATTTTCTTTTCTCTTCATGTAGGCAGCCTAATTAAAATAGCATTACAGAAATATTATAACTCTGCTATTCCAAAGTCATTCTGACTTTGTGTGAGTAGAGGTTGTTTCAAATGAGCTAAATTATTGACTGAACATAAACACATCAAAGACTTATTAAAATTTTGTTCTGAGCTTTTGGACATGCGTTTCAGAATCTGTGGCCCTTTGAAATCATAAGGATAACTTGAAAGAAATCAGAAACCAGTGTAGCTGGAAGGATTTTAAAAGTTTCTTCTGGCTTTTAGAAAATTTAAGAGATTCACTAGGCATTTAGAAATACCTTTGATATTATGATGTCTGATGATATATTATAGAATTTAAGTCTATGAATGAACAGAACTTTCATGGGGTTTTCAAAGGTAACATTTTGCTAGTTCTTAAAATAAGGGAGATAACTCTTTTTTGAAAAATTAGTCTGTTGTTATATCATCCATCTTACCTTACAAGTGCTTACTTGTTCTGCATATTTGACCAAGGCTCCCTCCCATGTCAATTCATACACTTACCTAGAATTACCACCTACTCTACAAAAAAAATGAGGGTAAAATTAAACACATATTGTTTAAAAATGACAACAGATGCAAAGGTAACCACTGGAGAGTCTACTAATAAATTTAAAAACTGAGTTGTCATATAAATATTACACTTCGAGAAATTGATGATATCAACCTTTTGGGTTTGAAACAAGTTTGTTTGTTTTAATTTTCTCTTGTTGTAACAAATCTCCACAAATTTAATGATTTACATTAATCAAAGTTATGTCTTTATAGGTTTGTAGGTCAACATTCTTTTATGATTTTACTAGCTGAAAGCAAATCACCAGAAGGCTGAATTCTTTCTAGAGAACACATTTCCTTGTGTGTTTGTGTGTGTGGTTTGGAGTTTTTATTTTTTTGTTTTTTGTTTTGTTTTGTTTCAGCTTTTAAATACCAACTACATTCTTTGATTTAGGGCCTCTTCTTCCCTTTTCAAAACTAGCAGCACATCATCCTCGGATCACTTCATGACTTCAACACTTCAGCCTGATTCTTCCACCTACAAGAACTCTAGTAATTACATTAAATTTATCATCAAATTGGATGATCTAGGTCAATCTCTTCATCTCAAAAACATCTGATTAGTAACCTTAATTCCATCTGCTGCATTAATCAGTGAAATAAGATTGTCCTGGGGACTCAGTTCTTAAGATTTGCTTATTGCGTGTGCCTGTGATGTCTATTAACTTTTCCAATGAGAATAGTGAAATAGTAGTACTGACATTACTTCAGTAGAATATTTTTATCTCCTTGAGGAGTCTTTCCCTCGAATCAGCAGATCCCTAGTGAAGGAATAAGAAATTGATTGTAATTCCTCCTTCTACTCCTTTATTGTGTTATCTGAACCAATATTCTGGCTGTAGGAGAAAAAAACATTATATATTGATCAGATCACTGGTTCAAAAAATAAAACACATTGCTCAGGAAAGCATCCAACTTCATAGTGCTGTTGCAAATTATTGCATCTTAGATAATTATACCATTCTATCAGGGCAGCTGCTTTGGGTGATTTTAATACAATTGAAGCCTATGCAACTGAATCTTTTGTCGTACTTATTTTACTATAAAACTAGCTTTCTTATTTTATATAAGGAATGTTGACAATGATCAATTTCATAATTTCACAATAGACACCTACTCATACATCAGGAATTTCAAGTCCAGAAACATTGAACTCTATCTAAAGTCAAAAAGAAGGTTATCAGGAGAATACATTTTAGTCTTTATTTTTTTTAGCCCCAAGACAGTTTTATTTCTGTGATTCCAGACTGATACTGTTAAACTTGACTAAATGATTACATTAACCAAAAATTGAGAAGTTCAATTAATACTTTGTGGGTCAATATGATAAAAATTTATACATTTATTACACATATAGATGATAGTTCCCATTCTCAATATTTCTTAGCAGACAAATAAAATTCCATGAGAATATTCCATAAAAAATATTTTATTATTCCACCAGAAAAACAAATAGCACATTGAATTTTTTGTCAGTTTCAAGAATTTATATTTTTACTTTCTTGTCTTATTTTTTGTATAATATTAAAGTAATTTATCCCTATCAAATAACTCATTGAAACAAAAGTAGAGATATGTCAAATAAGAAGATGTTGTATTAATAAAATATAATAACTGAAAATAAATAGCAATAACAGTTTAAGTAAATCTCAATACTGAAGCATTCTTCTGATAATACGATTTTAAAATTCTGAATCTAAGGAAGATAAGAGACACTCTGGACTAATAATTTAACTTTCATTTTCCATGCATACAAATCATTAAACTTAAAAAAGTAAACATCTAAAACAAAAATTAAAAAAAAACCTCTCCACACATCAATACAAATGAATTAATGCAGAGAACTAATTTTTATACATAAATCAATGGTAATTTCTTAGTTCTGATAAATTTACTTTGCTTATGTATGATAATAGAATTAAATAACCTACTCAGATTTACAACTCTTTGTAAATCCAAAACTATTTCAAGTTAAAAAATATTTGACTTTATTAATATATACTCAACATAAGTGGGTTGAATTAATTTTTTCTTAACTTTTATAGATAACTATGATTTTCCACTTTGCTTGCAAATAAAAGTAAGGAGTTGAATACTGTGTAAATGAAAACAATGCTAAATCTACAAAGAGTAATAAAGATGAGTGTTCAGTGATTTAAATGAATAAAAAAGCTGCATGTTTTATGATTTAGTGTGTGTGTGTATCCTGTTTCAAGTGAGTTTAAATAATAAAATTATCAGTTCCTCCATCCAAATACAGATGTTATAGAAAATAGCATTATGGCCCCAAATCCCAAATATTCCCCAGAATTATAATTTTAAAATATTCTCCATCAAATTATAAGTGCAATTTTAAGCTTATAAGAGAGTTCCAAATCAAGTAAATGTACTTGTTCTGTTAATATATATAATGTAAGAGTAAAAAGATAAAGAATATTTTAGATGTATTCAGTTTACAATAAAAGTATGCCCAATTTTGCAGGTGAGTCACTTGTGAACACAATCAAAATACAAATAGAAGGAAATAAAACTATTTTATGAAGACAGTTTGAAAATTACAGTGAGGATACATTGTCATATATCTGGCACCAGATTAAAACTATGCCAGAAAAACATAGAAAGCAAATGATATTATTTTTAACCAACAGATAAATGATGCTAATAGCTCATTATTATGATAAAAGGGTTGTTTTTTAGTGATATGCACAAAATCATATGCTTTCATAAAGCTAAAGATTGATAGTCTAACTATGGGATTCAAAATGTTTTCTTATAAGAATCACTCAAAATAAAAATAAATTGTAAATTAAAACCACTCAAAAAATAAATATGTCACTATGCTCAGAGCAAGTCTATATTGGAACTTTGATACTTAAATGGAAATCAATGAAAAGGTAATTTGTGGAGAAATGTATATGCTTTCTTGAAAATTACAACAAAAAATCTTCAAATCTTATGCAGGTGTTGAAAACTTCACAAAAGGAAAAAAATCTCTTTACAAAATGACAATTTAAATATGTTAGTCTGATGTAACATAACAAAATAAGCACATGTAAGCATTTATGTATAAATTGAAAGAAACCAGTAGTGTATGTGAACCATTTTGTATGCAAAGCACATGGAGTAATAAAGCACTTCACCAGAGATGAGCATTGCAGACACATTGCTGACTCAAGGGATTGATTCTGTAAAGGATGGTTTGTATGTTAAAATTTTATTGAAGGATAGATCCCCTGCTTTATCAGGAAGTGTTTTGAAGCATTATAATTTACTCTACTAATTTTGTAGATATATATAAATTTTCCTACTCAGTTCCAAAAAATATATTTCTAAAGAAAATTAAGTATATCTGCCTCTTAAACAAACAAAAACAAAACCAAAGAATTTATTTTGACTGACCCAAAGTGATTCATATATATATATATATATAACACTATACTCACTTGTATATATATATATGCATATATGCACATATATACACATTGGATATTTTGTTATCCAAAGTGGATAATATATATGAATATATAACAAACATATATATGTATATATATATACATATATATATATACATATAGATAGATAGATACATATAGATAGATAGATATAGATATAGATATAGATAGATGTTGTGTTTTGTTATCCACTTTGGACTGTGTTATCTTTTTCATTGATAAATACACTTTATATTTGCTAAAAAACAAATTTTGAAGAAGTGAAAAACACTTTTGAAGAAGTTTCAAACACATTTTCCTATTTTGTATTTACAGAAATTTATGGAGTCACATGGATCTTATTATTACTAAATTAAAATGAGTAAAAGAGACTTAAGGGAGTCTGGGGTTGTGGCTCAGTGGTAGAGTGCTTTCCTAGCATGCATGAGGCATGGGTTCAATTCTCAGCACTGCATATAATTAAATGAATAAAATAAAGGTCCATTAACATCTAAAAAATATTTTTAAAATAAATTTTAAAAAAGAAACACTTAAAGAACATTTAGGCAGGAAGCTTAAGGTTTTAAAATTTTCAAGAACCTAAACCACACAAGCGACTTGGAACTTCTTTCTGATGATCATACTAAAATGCTCCTTGTAGGTCAGTATCCTGCAGTGTTTGCTTTTTGTCAACCATGGGCATGATCTTCTGTAGAGATTTCTGTGTAATTTTGCTTTTAACATAAAAATGTGTTAGTCTCACTGGGTACTGTCCAATACAAGAAACAAAATGTAAGATTCTATCATATGAAAACATCTACAAATCTCTAATTGTTTCAATTTACAGGAGAATAGAGCAAGCAATTAAGTGCATGATTTCTAAAAGTAGTTTGTTCCTCTTTTCCATTTTTTGTTTTTGTTGTATATAGTCTACATTCCACTCTATTTTTATGGTTTTTATGAGTGTTTTGTTCTTTTAATTTATGGTTTACAGATTTTTTTGCTAAGGGAACATAGATATTTTCTTCTAGTGTCCCTTTCAAAATCCCAATATTTAAATAAAATATTTATTTGCAGTAAAAAGGTACAATTTTTACACTGTCTCCTAAAAAAAGTAATTAATCATATGGATTTTAAATATAAAGTGTTATTTCACCTTATCTATCTCATTTTTCACATACACACACACACACACACACACACACACACAGGAGGGATGCTATTGTAGCAGTGGGAACATATTCAAGAGGATTTCATTCTGTATTTCTAATTCTAAAGTCATTCTTTAATCTATAATTTGCATCTAATATATTTAGCCTTTATTGGGACTCAATCTAATAAGTGTGTATTTGTATGTAGTATATGCCAAATTGACCTTTTCTAGGAACCTCTTATACCTACTTATGAATATATTTTCCATTTTTTTTACACAGTTAACAACTTTTGACTGAAGGAAATGATTTTCTTGATCATTGTACAGTTTCCATTTGATTGATAAGACAAGTCAGTACACAAGTAAAATGTTAGTGGACTGTGATTCATTCAGAATTCTAAATTGTTCATAAAATTAATAAAATCTTGTGAAATTATAACAAGAGAGGGAAAGCCTACAGGGTTGGACAATTATTTTTCAACAGATTATTCAACAAAAGAATAGAGAAAATATGTTTTTGAAAAAGTATAAGTGATTAAAAGGAAAATAGGATCAAATTAAAATCAACTCTAATTTTTTTTCTCATTTTATAATAAGATTTTCCAAAAAATAATCAATAAAATTCTTAAACATTAGATCTTAGAACCTGTATGAAGTTTGGAAACATTATTTCAAATGCTACAAATAAAATAATCCATTGATGTAGGAAAATTACATCATCATAATTATTAATTTTGTTAATTTAATCATTATTAATTGAAATAAATAATTTAAACTATCTAATTTTAAGATGGGCATTGTGGTATATACCTATAATCCCAGTGAATTAGAAAAATGAGGACGAGGATCATAAATTCAAGGCCATTCTTTTTTTTTTTTTTTTAGGAGAGAGAGAGAGAGAATTTTTTAATATTTATTTATTTATTTATTTATTTTTAGTTTTCGGCAGACACAACATCTTTGTATGTGGTGCTGATGATCGAACCCGGGCTGTAGGCATGCCAGGAAAGCGTGCTACCGCTTGAGCTACATCCCCAGCCGCTCAAGGCCATTCTTGATAAATTAGCAAGATCCTGTTGTAAAATAAAATTTTAAAATGGGTTGGGAATATAGCTTAATAGTAGAGTGCCCTTGGGTTCAACTTCCAGTATCACACCAAAAAATTCATTCAAAATATTAATCTAATGTGAAATCAAGAAAATCTGGCATTTAGTGCTAAAATGATAAGAATTATATTGACCATTTTTCAAGCTTGTATACAGATAGTACATCAGGCATATTATAAACTACTGTGGAATGAATAGGAAAATAACAATAATTATCAAGCCAGATCTATTAAATATTTTATCATTAAAATGAAAGGCAAGAAAAGGTGTATTCATATATCAGACAATAGAAGAAAAATAGAACCTAGATTACAAGTCTTAGCACAAACTCAAGTAGTTTATGTAGGAAATGAGCCTTGATGGAAGGGATATTTAAGCAGCCGGTAGAAGTAACATGCTTATTTTTTTTACATAATATATATTTTTCTCAAATAGAATTTAGATACTAAGTATTTGTAGGTTCTGAGAGGTTTCCACTCCCTCTGGTTAAAAAGGACAAATACTGATTTAAATATTGATAGAAAGAATGAACACCCAGTTTGAAATTAAATACTTCAAATTATATATTTAAAGACTTAATATTATTAAACGGAAAATTTATTTTCAAAATATATTATTTTAACTAAAATTTCCTTGAAATAAAGTATATTAAGTAAAACTGCTTTTAAAATCTATAGGAATATTCATAATCTGAAGTGTGATAGACTTCACATACAACCAAAATTGCCTGCTTTTATTTTAGCTCAGCTTTTCCTTGACTTTTAAAGTGCATATTTACCTTGTTAAGAAATATGTCAGCAAATGTATTTACTAATATAAGTCACTCTGTGGACCCAGAGGCTGAATCTGATCGATGCTTCACTCTGTAAACAAGATACTGCTGTCAATTATCTTACTACATGAATGTCTATATTGGTTTCTTGTATTATAGCCAGAAGTAGAACCAACTAGTGGAGAAAAAAATGTCATAAATCATTGCATAAAGTTAGCATTTGTAAACTTGCCAATTTAGAACTGTGTGTTGCAATCATATAGGACTGAGATTAGATGTTGCTTTTCCATATTTGAATTAGTGGAACCATCACAGCATTTCATCACTGATTTTGCCTTCTACAAATACCATTTTTGTTTGATGTGCAATTTTTCTTTTAATGCACTCTATTTAAAGTCCATTTATTTTTTTTCAATAGTGTTTTAATTTTAATTTCTTGGTGTATTATTATTGTATATAATGATGGGATTCATTATGTCCTGTTCTTAGATGCATGTAACATAATTTCATCAATCTCGTTTCTAAGTAAAGTCCATCTACTTTTTGAAAGCTGTTAAAGCTGAGGTTCTCTGTAAGTCATCAATATTCTTTTGATCTGTGGCTGGCTCCACATGCCACATCAAACTTGAAATTTTGACAGTGAAAACCCAATATCTACCCTAGCTGTCAAAATAAAGAGCTGAGGTGAGGCATGGGAAGTTGTTAAGAACACAGTCTTATATAAAGAAAAAGAAAAAGGAATTAACTAATAGGTCTCTACCTTTTGCCTCCTTGACTCCATACGTTGTTGTTTACAAAAGCCAATCAATATTGCTTTCATTATTCTCAATTATTTAGTCTACTCTCCTCTCTTCTCCACCTCTTTCTCTCCTACAGTGTTTTGCCATAATTACAGTATATACATATCATTTTTAGTTATTCAAAAGTTTAAAAAGATGTCTAGCTTCATTCATACTTCCTTTTATCCTATGTAGAAAAATAAACATTGCATTTTTCCAAGGCTTGACATAAAACATTAGAATTGCATATATTAATTTCCTACATATTAAAATTTTCTTTGAAATTTTAACATAAATAGATATTCTAATAAATAAGCTTTTGTTTGGGGTAGATAACCTGAAGAAAAATATACAACAGTAAATTGATTATTATTGCATTAATTAAGGTTAAAATAAATCATCAACTTTTTTAAAAAGAATAATCATTTTTTTATTTTACCTTCAGATATCCAAAAAAAATTTCTTGTTTCATATTTGACAGTGCAAACTTAGGATATCTTTATTTTTTTAATCCCATTCTGATCTTCTTTACTGAGTACTGCATGCTATTGTGTTTTGTCTGCTGTGAATGCCAAGATCTCAATACATGCTTAAATTCAAATGTTTTACTTAATCCTACTATTTCACAGATGCATTTAATTACACAGAAAAAAAATATATATGGCATATGTGTTTATGCATATGCAAGTGTGTTTGTGTAAATAACTTCTAAATATTTTGAAATCTATATGTCATATCTGTTGTGGGATATACCTTATACCTGCAAAAGCACAAAATATCATTATTGAATGAATATATGCATTAAAATATTAATGCCAATCAAGTAAAAATCATTTCAATCATTTGGACATAGTAAATAATAGTTCCAGTCATTATTATTAGAGCAAGAATAAATTATCCTTCACAATCTTACATTGTAATCATTTATATAAAATAAATAGAAAAATATAAGTAACAAAATATAAAATTTTATGATAATTAAATATTTTCTTAAATATTCTCATATTTGTTATCTAGTATATTTCTCTCAAAAATGACTTAAAAAGTCAAAATTTTAAAATCCAAATGCATTTAATAAATATTTTTCATGGCTCTTATTAAGCAAAGAACATAAGTTAAAAGGTTTTTTTTTTTTTTTCTAAAAATAATAGCTTGGCTAACATTAGCCTTTTCTTGCCTTTGATGCTGTCAAAGATGACTTAGCCTGAATTAACATTGCTCTTTTGACTCTGAACTTGTCAAACATTTCATTTCATCATCCCTATAATTGTCACCAGACCTAGACAGAAAAACAGGCAACAGTAACCATTAAACATGAAAAGCAGAACATTTCCCTACAAATGGCATAGGGTAATGTGTAAGAAGAAGCAAACAAAGAATTAGATAAATGTATTGACAGCATTTGAAAAAATCAACTCCTGAGCAGTTACAAACAAGAACGAGGCTCTGGAAACACAAGGAGAATGCACCAGCAGATGGATTCTGAGTAAGCTGCATCCCTCTCTCCTTTTATACACCAAAGTGAAACAAAATGAAACAAAGAGGAATATGTGTAGTTTTCTTGCTTTGGAGGGTTCAAAGGTAGTAGTTGTGAAAAAGCATAAATGCAGTTCTCAAGATGACAGAGTGGATCTAGGCAGCAACCTTACACTCTAGACAGCCCAGAAATGAAACAGTGAAAGAACAGCTGACTGGAGAGATGGATGACAGAGTAAACACTCTAAAACCCAATATTGGACAGCATGAGACCTGGAGGGACTTGGAAATTTGATTATTGGAGCAGAAAATAGGAATTCCTTGATCCCAAACCCTGACCAGGGTTGTGTCAGGGAATAAGAGAAAGAAACAAAGAAAGAAAGAAATAAGAAAAGCTCCCAAGCTTAGTTTCTTAATAACAATTGGAAAGAAAGACAGACCAAGTTAAAACAGGACAGGAGCAGCAAAGACAGTGAGGATCACACAATTCATTCTAAATTATTGGCGGCAAGCTGTGCAGGGCAGGACTTTGCAGAGTCCACAGTTTGTCACCCTTTGTAGTAGAAATCACATCAATACAGTTTCTCCTCCTGCTACAGATAACAATGAATAAAACCAGAGGGGAAAACCTCTGAAACAGTAATCTATCCGGAAGGAACATGTGGGTTTGCTGCTAGCTGATGATTACTAAAACCCTCCTCAATTCAAATAAGGGGAGTGGGTTGAAGTGGACTCCAGAACAAATCACTAACCCCAGCCCAGTGCTCCCCTCAGCTTGGTGAAGCTTGGGTGAAGACACCCTACCCTAGTCAGCAGGACAGGTAAAACTTCCGTGATGTGCCACACCCAGGGTTGAGATCTCTGTGCTGCAGACCTCCCAGAGAGAGCCTGCACTCACAGGTAACATAGTTGCTGGGAAACTCCAAGCCATTATGTAAGGCCACTGCAAACAAGCCCCACCACTGGAGAGCTCATGATCAGTATTCCACAGCAGCTAGCAACTGATTTGAGCCCTGTTCCGGTGTCACTGTGCCCAACAGAAACAGCCAAAAGACAGCACCCTCCACATATGCAGACTTGGGCCTTTGAGCTAACAAGCACAGACTGGGAGAGAAGAGAGCAACAAGGGAAGTAGCTCCTGTGCCCCAGCATCTTTTGGATGCTACCGATGCAGAGTTGTCAATTAATTCTTATCCAGATTTGCAGGCCCACAGCCGGCATTTCCTGAGGATAACTTCAAGCCCCCAGCAGAAAACTTCCTTATATACAACAGTTATATAGCTTCCCTTTAATCACGAAAGTAAACTAATTTGCATTATAATATACTTTATTATAATTATATATTAAATGATACATAAAGAATTAGTTGAAATATAATTTTTAGAGAATATTAAGATTAGATGAAGCTCATACTTAGAAAGCTTATATTTACATCTAAATTTAATGAGTAATAGTCAGGGTTTAATATTAGTAGATATAAGAATTTAAGATGTTGTTCCTGTTTTCAAGGAGTTTATCATCCAGGTAATATCTCAACCCATGAAAGTCTCAGAGAAGTCAATCTTTTAAAAGATTTTAGCAAACTATCATATTAAACAACTATTAAGTCTTGTTTTTATCAACATGATAGCCAGCATTATCATCAACCACAATATTCCACGAAATTTATTGATCGCACAGTATGAATACATCGTATTTTATTAAATTATTAATCATATATGCATTCATATGAAAAAAAAATTAGTATCTCTTCCTCACTTGTGGCAAGGTTCCTGGCTGAAATCCATATGACAAAAGACAGATTTACAAGAAAAAGTCATAAAATTTAATATATTTTATGTGACAAGACATCATAAGAAATGCTAACCTAAAAAATTAGATAAATATTATTTATATTTATGGAAAGAAAAGCAAAACTATGCTTAGAGAACAGAAGAGAATGGTGTGATAAACCATGGAAACTCTTTTGTTTGGATCATGGTTTCTCCATGCATTCATTCATTTCTTCTGGCTGTAGGAATCATCCCTGGAGAGTGAGGGTCTAGTAACACACTTTAGAGAAAGGAAGAGAATAATTTATCCGTTGCATGAAGAAAGAATGGCAGGTAAAGGTTGGATAAACCTTTCTGATTCTACCATTTTTTTCTGTCTCCTTCAGCTTACAATATTCAGTATGATATGTTGGCATATTTTGAGATTGGATGTTCTATATCTCTAAAATTAATATGATTCAATTTTTAAGTGTTAGATATATTAAACACTCTTTTTTTTTAAAGAGAGAATGAGAGAGGAGAGAGAGAGAGAGAATTTTTAATATTTATTTTTTAGTTCTCAGCGGACACAACATCTTTGTTGGTATGTGGTGCTGAGGATCGAACCTGGGCCGCACGCATGCCAGGCAAGTGCGCTACCGCTTGAGCCACATCCCCAGCCCAAACACTCTTTTTTTTTTTGAATTTTAACTTTTCTTTAATTCTATTCTAGCATTTAATTTAGATATATATTTTATATATTTTATATTTTTTATATATTTTATTATATATAATATATTTTATATTTTTTATATATTTTATTATATATAATTTATTATATATTTTATTATATATATTTTATTATTATGTATATATTTTATTCTATTTTTTCTTCAGTTATGGTCAAAGATCCTTCATTACCTATCAAGTGTAATTACAGGAAAAAATTCAATTTCACCTAAAAATATGGAATGTATTTCCTATCAATTTTTCTACTATGAAAACGTATACGTATTTCTTGTTTCTCTATTCTTTTCTCTCTCTCCTCTCTCTCTCTCTTTTTTTTTTTTTTGGTTTGTTTTTTGTAGCAGGTATTGAACCTTGACTCCAGAGGTGCTTAGCCACTGAGCAATATCCCCAGCCTTTTCTACTTTTTATTTTTTATTTTGTTACAGGGCCTCAATAAGTTGTTTGAGCCTCACTAAGTTGCTAAGTCTGGTTTTGAACTTGTGCTATTCCTGCCTCAGCCTCCCAATTTTCTGGGATTACAGGCATATGCCACTACACTCAGCAACATATACCTTCTTTACCCTATCTGTGACTTCCACTCTTTCTCCATTTTTTCCCACATAATACCAAACAATCACTATTATTCATTCTTTTATAATATTTTAAATAGCTTATTTATTAATTATTCCACTAACTAGGTATTTGGTGTGGTGGCTACCAAAATGATCAAAATAAATTTGATTCATGCTTTAATAGGCTCCCAATTTGTAAAACTTGCCTACTCTAACTCATTCCATAAGTACTATTTCAATAAAGTATTATATAAAAATTTGTTTATAAAGAAGAAAATTTTTAAAATCAACCCAAGTCTGTCCCCTAATTATTAAAACCCTAAGTAGTTTTCAAACTTAATTAGAACAAGCAGAAGTTATAAAACTTGCTTTAATTTCTATCACCAGGTAAAAATCTTCCTTTTTTTCTGAATCCCCAAAGCACTTAAAATCTGTATAATGATACATTATATTCTGACTTGAGATCAGAGACTTTTAGTTCTATATTTAGCACAGTGCTTATCTAATACATAGTGTGTAATTTAAATTATTTAAGGATGATGAAGAATGCATGAAATTTCATAGTGCCTAGAAATATCTCTAGTTGTATTTTTTAATTAAGTAATTTATTTATTTTAATTAGGTATATATGACAGCCGAATACATTTTGATTCATTGTACACAACTGTAGCACAACTATATCTCTGGTTGTACATGTTGTAGTGTTACACCATATGTGCAGTCATACAAGTAAGTACCTAGGGTAATGATGTCCCTCTCATCCCTCCATCTTTCCTGCCCCCATACTCTCACCCCTCCTCTACCTCTCTTTTGCCCAAAGTTCCTTCATTTTTCTCATGTTTGCCCTCCATTATGGGTCAGCATCCATTTATCAGAGAGAACATTTGGCCTTAGGTTTTGGGGGATAGGCTAACTTAGCATGATATTCTCCAGCTCCATCCATTTACTTGCAAATGCCATAATTTTATTCTCTTTTAATGCTGAGTAATATTCCATTTAGAGCATTTGTTGTTTCCTCAACATTTTTTCCATTTCTTTTAGACATTAGATATTTGATCATGAGCCAAAAAGTAAGAATAAGAAGAAAATTGATAAACAGGACTTAACTAGGGTTTGTTGTGGTATAATGGTTTAGATGTTTTCAAGATTCTGACAGTTAAGATATATTCTTTTGATATGTCAGAAAATTAAATTTTGTGGCACACTCCCTAATTCTTCACATGCCAAATAGGAATAATAATAATATATCCCCCATAAGTTTAATCATTTAATGAAGAGATTCAGATGAGTTATTAATATACTGTAAGTATCTTAGCTTTATTTTTTTGTTATCTCATTATTTACCTCTATCCAATTTTGTCTTGTAGATATTTTGTCTTGAAAATATTTGAATATCAGTACATTTAAAGCAATAGTGGAATTTTTAGTGATTTTTGAAGTCCATTTAAATTGTCTTGTCTATATGAAGAACACAGGAACACACCATAGGAACCTTCTTGGATAAGATATTAGAAGAGACATAAAATATTTGGACTTGTATTAAGTTATTAGCACATGGTAAAGGAAGCAGGGCTTGCCTGTTGGCTGCCTATTGTGAAGAGTAAATATAGATTGTGAGCCTTAATCTTATCAAGAAAGAAGAAAGATTGTAGTAGAACTGTAAAAGTAGTAAATAAGCAACAGTCACTGCCACTTAACAGAATAGGAGGTACTTAGGAAAATGTGTATTTTTTTTTCCAGTTTTCAGACATGGTCACACAGTGGTTTTGTTTTTGTCTTGATCTTGAGCTATCACAGTCATAGAGAGGCCTTGTCAGGACAATGTTTGTGAAACTGTTTACAATCAACAAGAGAACATCCTGAGCTGGGTGTCAGACTGCTAGTTCCTTGCAACTCCAAGGACTAATTGATAATTTTGGATTAGGTGTGACACTCAAGGAGACTTTTGTCTTTTATCTATCAGCTAAAACTGTACACGTCATTTCAATCTACTGATTGCTAAGCAAGAACTGTCTGCTACATCTTGATCAAATTGGAAATAAATTCTTAACAAATTCAACACGTTCCTTCTCATCCTTGACCTTTATTATAAAATAGTGAATATAAATATTAGAATTATCAGAACAATTATGATAGTACAACTTTGTCACTTGATCCATACTGGTGTGATAATTTATAAAAGGAAAGTTGGGGGCTGAGTATGTGGCTCAGTGGTGGCATGTTTGCCTAATATGTGAGGCACTGGGTTCGATTCTCAGCACCATCTAAAACTTAATAAACAAAATAAAGGTATAATATTTTAAAAGGGGGGAGTTAGTTTATATAGTCTCAGAAATTATCAAATGTTTCTAAGAGAAACTCACACCTAAAGAATGAAAAGGGATAAGGAGGTTAATAAGGAAGAAAACAGTAATCAAAGGAGAGAAAATATATCTAAACACTTCTTGCTGTATCATAATTAGGTATTATGCATACAAGCTCTGAAATAAGAATTTGTAACCCAACTATAAAGACCAAGGAAGCTTTTAAAAAGATGAAAAGAAGACATATTATATGTATTGTATCCATATAATACAGATGCATATATATATATATATATATATATATATATATATATATATCTCCACACACACATACACACACACACACACACACACACACACACATATATATATATATATATTCATTCACATACATACATATGCAATATGTGTGTGGTGTTCAAATATGTAACATATAGGAGGAAACACCTATATAGTACATACACACACACTCAAATACACACACACTAAATAGTCTATGGAAATGCCAGTGATAGCTTAACTAATAGAAAGAGTGGAAGAAATAAGAAAAATTCAAGTATATTTAAGATTAAATTTTACAAATTAAAAATAAATTTAGTAAGGTGTTATTAGCCCCAAAACAGGTGACAATATTAATAGTTGTCTAGTTTGAAAAAATAGGTTTATATTGTCATTCTCTTATTTGTGGAAAAATTGATACTGTACCAGATTTAGAAGGGAAAATGATAAATTCTGCAAAGAATGAAATCTAAATTTATTTTGAAATATTTAACCTTGAATAGGTACATGAATATATAGGTCTAGACCTTGTAAAGAAGATTAGGTCTAGAGATATGAATTTAAATATTGGCTATGAGTGAAAATTAATTTTGCGGGTACAGATACTGAACTTGGTAAACAGTTGTGTTTGTGTATGTGCATATATGTGTGAGTATGTGCGGATTTCAAAATGAGTCCAAAATCAAACTGGTGTTCTTAAACCATTGGAGTGATTCTAAATCCCTAAATCCAATAGAGAATTATTAACTTTTGTTCATGATGTTGAAATAAAGGATGTAGGATCAGGGAGGAGTAAAGTTCTCCTAGAACATCAAATCTTGTATATTTAACCAAGTAAACCAGATTGTGCAGATTTCAGTTTAAGTTTTCCTAAAGGCTAAGATAAACCAAAGCTATTCTAAGGGGAAAATGGGTGTACATTCTGATGGCATTACTCCTTTCTTTGTGGTTCTTAATCATTTTTAAAATTCTTCTTCCAAAAACAGAAAGAAAAAAATTGGGGGGCAGGGGGAGGCAGGGACTCACAACAAAAAAGGGAGATCAGTAAAGAAAGGGGATGGGGAAGGAGGGAGAGAGGAGGTCATACGGAAGTACTGGGAAAGAAAATCTACCAAATTATGCTGTGTAAATATACAAATGCACCATAAAGAATTCCATAAATATAAACTATATATGTATATGTATGATGCACTAATTGAAATAGCGGTAATAATAGAAGGGAGCTCTGTAGAGTAAAGCAAGTTGATTACGGGGAGGGTATAGAGAAGGTATAAGGGAACGAGATTGATAACATTATATAAGTGCTTACATAAATATGGCTTAATGAATCCCACAATTATGTATCATTAAAATGTACCAATAAAATTTGTATAAATTCTTCTCCCAAGTAAAAGACTTACTGACATTCTTTATGATAGGTGTTAAGATTGGACCTGACTTGCTCCCTGAAAACAGGAAACATACCATCTATTAGATTAAGAATTTTCAATAAGAATGTAATGTGCCTTCACTTCTGGTGTGCCCTCAAAGACTCTTCAGATGCAAAAACTTCATCCTGTTCATTGAAGTCTTTTCTTCTAGAGTTATATCAGAATATATAAACACTTTGGCTAAAATATGGGAAGCTGTATATATGTATCTTGGCCACTGAATGCTTGCATGTTTTAGTTTTGAGGACATCTTGACTTCTAGAAGGTGTCTGCACACGGTTATTTTATCAGCTCCTGTGATTTCTGACTTTCTAGCTCACTCCTTAAATCAAAGTCCTAATAGTCCTTATTTCTGAACAAGAATGTAACTCTGGAGCACCAAATGCTGTTCTCTCATTTTAGAGATTAGTTGGCACCTAATTCAATTAAAATATTATGGAAGTCGGAAATTAAAGCAATTAGAATGCTGGAGTTTTTAGAAACACTGATATTGGAGAAACTTCAAGATTTTAAACTTGTTTTCCATTTCTTGTGCTATTTAGATAAATATAGTAGCTTTCCTTGTCCTGTCTCTTTGTTTAATGAAATGTAGATGAAATCACAGATTTTAGCTAAATTTGGATACATTCTAGAGGAGAAAAGTTCTGAAAAAATGCTTTCACACCACAGATTTAAAACACTATGAAAACTGGTAAGAGAAACAAATTCAGAGAAGATATGAAAACTATAAAACTAGTAAGACTATCTGTAGAATAAGTATTACCAGATAAAAACATTAAAAATGTTTGATATTCCAGAGTGGGGGTATGGAAGGATTAGTTTATAAACTTAGGTTATTTATAGCAATACTCTAAATATTTCAATGGACTATACCATATATTTTATCAAATGAAGTAATATGAACATGTGCGACAATATGAACACAGCTATAATAATTAAAAGGTCACCAAAAATTAGAGGATCAAGAATTTATTGTTACTTTTTAATACAGACTGATGGATTTGTTTTTTAAAAGAAAATAATACTTTCAGAGCAAAAAAATAGATACCCTTATTTCCAGAAGTGATGTTTTCATTCTTTAAGGCAACATGAATCCCTAATTTAAATCATTTATCATAACAATATGTTATATATCATAGCCTCACTTCTCTGATTTTAAAAATATCATAAATTCAATCTTCTTTCCCTTTAAAATAGCACTTATAGACAGAAACTCTGTGAAATGTCTCTGTGCCCATTTTTAAGAGGTAAATTTTGTGATATGTAAATTGCATTTCAATAAAAATATCTCATTGTCAATAAAAGACTATAATTGTAATAGAAAACAATATTATCTAATTTTGAAGAGATGACTGTTAAATGATTTTTACCTGAAGTAGTCATCAGTGTGTTTGTTCAATTTCTTTTTGAAGCTTTGAAAGATTCTTTCAGAATCTTCAGAAAAGCTAAGGGTGTAGCTCAATAGAAGAGAGCATGCTGAGAAATGTAAAAGCCATATGTTCATGCACCTATTAAAATTTAAGAAGTTTCCTCATTCACTGTATTGTGCTCAGCAAACAAGAAAACTAATAAAAATGGAGATGTCATTTGTTGCCTTTGTTATTTTTTGATATCTCTTTGAGAAATACAGGTTGATATTAACAACCTACATACTTGGTCTCTCAAAAGTACATTTTACTTCAAAATTTCATTTCTATTTTTTTCTAAGACATTTATTTCTTTGGTTAATTAGATATTGATATCACAACAAAATTTTAATCAACTATGTCCCTTTGAAGTGTTGTGCAATTTTGAAAAAGATAGTTTGTTTAGATATTCAGAAAAGTTGGAAAACTTTCCAAGTATTCATAGAAGAGATTAAAAAGCAATGATCCAGTGTCCTGTGATACCATGTGGCAATGGTTATGGGTGACTGTTAACTATCCAAATAAAATTATTTTAAAGAATAATTGTGAAGAAAGAAAAACTTTATCTAATCCAAGTTGTAAAATCTCCTGCCCATTTTAATCCGTATTAAGCCTAATACCTCAAATTTTCTCTCAGTTTAATGATCATATGGAAATAAGCTTTGAATAATTAGATTTCAACTGTGCAAAATCCATTACCTCAAACATTATTCCTTTTAAATATATTATTTAAAAAAAATTAAACTTCTATGACTATATGATGCAAAATTTTAAAATTATAAGTACTTTATGTTTTACTTTTAAAAGAATTGAAAGTTACAACAAATCATGTATACTAGCGGTATCCTATCTCAAATGAGCATACCAGTCTTAAAATGTAATTCAGAGAAGATTCACTGTGGAAGTACCATTACAGCTACCATAAAATCAAGATATTGGAAATTCTCCTAAGGAAACCTGCCGCAGCCCGGCTGGCTGGGCAAAATAACCCGGGGGTGACGAACAACTTGTGTACATTGATACAGCAGGAGTGGGAGCCCTTTACTGTAGGACAGGAGGGGTATATATACATTACACACAACTTATCTTAATTAACATAAACTAGATACAGCAGTCAACCAATAAGGAGTCTCCATACTTAATGGCTCGATGGCGTTACTTCACAAACCACTCCCTCTGGCAAAATGCCAGGAGCCGTCTTGACTTGTTTACAGACCCTAATAGAAACCATTATTAGCATTATGTATTAGTTCCAGTAGTTATTGAATATTGTAAAGCAGAATCATGTAGCACATACTCCTCTTATTTTTATACTTTTTCAGTCAATGTTTTATCTGTGATATTTACCTTGTTGTACCAGAAGGTTTTTTTTCTTTTTTCATTGCTGCATAATATTCTCTAAAATGAATGCACTGCAATTATGAACACATTTCTTTAATGATGATAATTTCATTTTTATTTGTGCCACAAAGTTGCTATAAATGTCTTTTATAAGTCTTTATGGATAATTGAACTGTCATTTTGTGTAGCTTACTTGTAGTCAGTACTACCAAACTTATTTCAACAGTGGTTAAAATCACACTTTCACTACCAGTGTGCAATGTAACCATTGATTCACATTCTTTCTACTTCTAATTCCTATTAATTGCATCTCAAGAGTGTTATTTCAGAGTTTTTAAACATCATTTCTGTAATAGCTAAAACTATTCAACACTTTTTCATTATGTTAGCTAGTTGGGTTTCATCCTTGGCTAAGTATTTAAGGGTTTTGATACATTCTTAAAATTATGTTTTGTTTATGATTAATTTAAAATATATTTTAGTCTCAAGTCCTTTGTATATCACAGCAAGAGGCTTGATTTTTTTTTTCACAAAGATGTCTCAGAATCAGTTTGTATTCTTAATTTTCCTGGTTTACACTATATTGTTTATGAGTACTCCTTATTGAATTCTACTTACAATAAATATTATAAATTGTGAAGCTAATATTTTATTTTATTCTAGAAGCTTTTAGGATTGAGTCTATGTTTCAGCCCTAATTTTTTATTTATTTATCAGATGTGAGGTAATGGTTACATTCATTCTTTCCCCCATACTGTGGTTAGAAGCTTCAAAGAGGGAACACAAGTTCTGCTGATAAGCATGTACTCATACATGCGGATTATTTGTCGTGATATGCTTCAAGTGAAGACAATACAACAGCACTGTTGGCATGACCCTCCCAAGACTAAGTTTAAAAGATATGGCAACTTCCATCTTTAATGCTCTCTTCCTGTCTCTGGAAACACTTTTTTATGAAGCCAGTTAAGGTTCCATATGTCGGTCTGTTAGAAGGGCATTGGAAGTGATTTTTGGAAGCCCACTCCAGGCTCACTGAGTTTAGAAGCTTTGAGCTAAATTTCCATCAATCAAAACTCGAATTACTTTTAGCTAAGGCTGATTCTTACTGAATGAAACTTGTGAGAGTTCCCTGAGCTAGAATCACCTGGTTAATACACTCCCAAGCAACTCACACACTTAGAATGATGGATAATAGATATCACTTTTAGCTGCTACTATACTTCATGACTATAACTTGTATGGAAACATTCACTAAAAATACACGATTTCCCACTGAGTTTAATTGGCAAATTGGTCATGTCTCAGTCAACCAATTATGTAATGGTCAGTACTTCAATTCTGTTAGGTATCATTGGTGAACTTGTGTAGTGTTTTACTAGCCAAACACTATATTTATTGTCACCTCTTTTTAAAAGGTATCAATAATGGATATGTTTGATTTCCATTTTAAGACTATTTTGCTCATTTTAATTCCTCATGATGTTCATGTTAGTATTTCAAATAAATTTGCCAATTTATACAAAATTCTAGGATTTTTTAATTAGATTATGTTAAATATTTAGAAGTGATATTTTTCCAAATATCACTCAAACATGAATAAAAGATAAATTCCTTCATTTTAAGATATTTTCATGATTTCTATCAACTATTATCTTGAAAGTTTAAATGTAGAAGTCTTACTCATCTTTATGAGATATGTTTCTTTTTATTTGATATTTTAGTCTAGAATGATACTTTAATATTTTTTTCATTTGACATTTCAGAAGCACCTTTATCGTGATAGGAATACCTTATATAAAATCTACTTTCTTAATTTTTTGTTACATATTTTTGAATTTCAGCTGTATATAGGCATAGAATTTATTTTTATATTAAACTTTCATCCAATCACCATGATAAAAATTGTTTACAGAGTCTAATAAATTCTACATGCCCTTGGATTTTCTACTTATACAAAAATTTCCACTTCTACAAATAGTATTATTTGTGACTACTGGAAGTTTATTTAGTTTTTACTTCCCATCTTTATATCTCTTTATGACATAGTATATCTCATAGTACTAATAAAGGGTGTGTACAATAAATAGAGTGCTGAATATTGAGTATTACATCATTCCAAACCTATTCCATAGACCACTTGCTTGAGAAGTTGAAAAACGAGATGTTATTTCTAAGACTTCAGTACTGCTGGGGAATTGAATGTACTTATATGAGATTTGCCATTCATAGTGGTAGCAGCACCAGTATTAGTGATAACATGGATAGGGGACAGACAGACACAAGTGGTAGGAACGTGAGGTTAAGGGAATACTTCTGTAAAATATGTCCACCATGCTGACTCCCACATGCTTCCTTTTCCAGGAAACAATCTTACCTGCAGGCCTGCCTGGCTTAGATAGACAGAATACGTGAGATTCCTCAGCAAACTATCAATCTCAGGGAGCTAAAGATAATTCTCCTTGGTCCTAAATCTGTAAGAGCAGATTCCCATATCAGCATGGGCCAAAGTAACAAAGTAACAAAGTTGTCATGGCATGGCCATTTCACTGAACCTAGATTGCTTTTGATAGTATGGACATATTAGCAACATTAATTCTTCCAATGTATCCTGCTTTCAGTCCAAAGTCAAGAGGTGGATCTGGGTGGAACTTTCTGGAAAATTCCTTGGGACCTCCAATATAATTGGAGGGCAAGAGAAATCTCTCTCCTCTCTGAGAGGACTCACTGTCTCCTTCAGAGTGTCCCCTTTACCCCTCTCCCATCCCTTTTAACAAGTGTATGTCTGAGTGATATGTCTGAAATCTTTCTTAGTCTCAAAACTCATGGTTTGATAAGGGCCTTTACATTGCCTCAGTTTCTCAGAAAGCCCTAGTCCTGTAAAATTATGACTTGATGTTCTTACCCATAAAATAAAGACATGAATGCCCGTTTTCTTATTTCAGCAACAATAATAGTGTTGGTGGCAAGGACTATTTAATTGGCACAATTTTAATTCTGACTTCAATAATGCTTCTATTGCATTGGTCAGTTCTCTACTATTTTGGAGTCAGATCAATAATACTAGTTGAGAATCAGTTTATTTGCTGAAGCCTATTTCCTGTATTGCTAATATTATTATATTACATTCTTGAAGTAGATTCTGTTTCTTCTCCTCAACCCTGAATAATAAAGTATTTTACAGAAGAAGTGTAATGGTCTTCAAATATAATAACCTATAACAATTTGACATGGTTATACTTGAAGTTAATATTGACCTCAAAATTGTTAGAAAGTATTATGTTAGCAATTTTGTCCCTATTGGAACTATTTTCATAAAATTTAATTTGTGGGTTATTAGTCTGCTATAGTATAAACAATTAAAATTGGAATGAGTTTGCTGAGACTATAAAGTTGAATGACTGCTTGGGGTACAGTACAGAATTAAAACAATAATTAAAAATTCTGAATTTTAAAATCTGAATGGCACAGAGAATTAATGAATTTATATAGTCACCTTAAAAAATTCTCCCAAGTTTTATAATCACAAGACCAGGAAAGAAATAAGAACAAAAAAATACATAATCAAATTCTGTGAACTGCTGATAAACGTTGTAGCAAATAGTATTTTCCAAAGATGAGTACAAAATTGTCTCTCACTCTGTATGATCTTTAGAATCATAAACTTAAGCTAGTAGTTTTTAAATTTAAGGTATATATTTAAGTCTTATTTTGATTTAATTTTGAATAAATTGTGATATAAGGGTCCAGTGTCCTTCTGTATATGGACGGAATATCCAGTTTTCCTAGCACAATTTATTGGATGGATTACCTTTTCCAATTTTGTGTTCTTGGGAGCTTGAAGATCAATTAATCACAAATGCATAGATTTATTTCTATTTCTCTGATTTGTTCTGTTACTTTATGTCTATTTTTATGCCTGTACCAAGCTCTTGAACTACTATAAACTATAGTGCATTTTGAAATCAGGTAATGTGATACTTCCAGATTTGCTCCTTTTTACCAAGATTTCTTTACCTCTCTAGAGCTTTTTTGTAGTTCCATACAAACAGATGGACTGCATTTTCTATTTCTGTGAAAAATCACTGAAATTTTTATAGAAATTTTACTAATATTACTTTTGATATTATGTATATATTAGCAATAGTAATTCTTCCAATGTATGAAGATAAGCCTATCTTTGTCTTTTTCAACTTATTCCATCAAATATTGTTCCACAGTACAGGTCTTTCACTTCCTTGGTTGAATTTATTCCTATGTATTTTCTTTTTTTTTGAAAATGCTACTATAATTGAGATTGTTTTCTTGCTTTCTTTTCTATTTTATTGTTAGTGTAGAGAAATGATATTCCTTTTTATGTGTTGATTTTGTATCCTGCAACTTTACTGAATTTGTTTACTAGTTCTCATGATTTTTTTTTGTTGTTGTTGTTGTTGGAGCTTATCAATACATACTTGATCTAAAGTTTGTTCAGATGCTATATCCTCTAGGAAATGCAGTGAATTTTATCTTTAATGCCATTTTTACTTGGAGAATTTTCTTGGATGAAAGTAACATTCATGGAGAATAAGAATTCAATATTTCCTTGGTAATTTTGTGTCACTTTTATTTATATATTACAAATATATGAGGATGAATATATTCTTTGGTAAATGTGAACTCTACAATTTCAGTTTCCATTTTCTTCCCTAAAATCATATGTACTTTTAAATTGATTGTTTCTTAGTAATCCTATTAAATTTAAGTCAGTAATTTCCATGGTGATTTCTTGAATCATTTTTGAATGGGGAGTACAATTTTAACAAAAGCCACATCAGAATTTCTATTTGTGTCTTACCCTTCTGAAGGCCTACTATACAATACATGCTAGAATGAAATTCCTAAAATTTTAAGTAAGATAAATATAATTGTTTGGTATGTGACTTTTGGGTACATGATAACTCAGGGTCTGTTATTGTATCAAAATAATTTGAGTATGAATGATCCCTTTTGGGGAATTTTGTTAACTTTTCTACATACATATATGAGTACACCACAGTGAATCTCACCCTTGTGTACCTCCAAAAGACTAGGTCCCTAATCAGAGTCATATATATTCCATGCTTGCATAATTATATCAAAATAAACTCTACTGCCGTGTATAAATAAGACATGAGTATGCCAATATGTAAATCAATGGAAATGTAACTGATGTGATTCTGCAAGCTGTATACGGGGTAAAAATGGGAGTTCATAATCCACTTGAATCAAAGTGTGAAATATGATATATCAAGAACTATGTAATGTTTTGAACAACCAACAATAAAATAAATAAATAAATAAATTTAACAAAAAAAGAATAAATAAAAAAGACTCATGGTTTGATATATAGAATGTAATCTATAGAAATTGTGGCACAGAGCATTCAATGAATGATTTTCCTTTTTTATTCTCCCTTTTCACTTTTAGTTTCTTGATTAGGAAAGCATCATCTGTGAATTCTATCCATCTGAAGAACCTGTGGTGAATTCCTGCAGTGCTTAGCCATCATTCAGACACTTTCACATGAAAATCACAGTCCCTTCACATAAAATATCATTCACTACTTCTCACTACTGATTATAGCACTGATTTGTCATTTGTAACAGTGGAATTTGAGTCATATGCAAAGGTTTGTATGATCATTTTTCCTCTGCCATGAAATCTCATTCTGTATGTACAGCAAGACACCAAGATTCTGCATTTTAAAAATATTCTCTAAGTGACTCTGATAAACACTCAAGCTTTTGATTAGAGAAATTAATATAAGCCTCTTTTCTCTGGTCTAAGAAACACCACACTAGGAAAAAAAATCATTAATAGGAAATGAAAAGAAAATAATTTTGATTCTTGATTAATACAATGCTATTGGCAAAAGTATGCATTTGAGATCAAGATATGTAACTCATTTTTCTTAGTAAGACTAATGGTTTAGTGTCATTTTCTTTTGCAAATGCATCATTGCACTTGAAGATCCAAACATGAAACATTAAAATTAATACAAAACTATTTATTTTCCAAATATTTCTTTTCCATTAGCTGGTTTTTCCTGATATGTTTTTATAACACTTAGATTTTTTTCCTTTCATTTTTCTCCTTACATACTAGAGTAACTATAAAATCTAAAAAGAGACAACTCCTGGCTGAATGTATTGTAATAAGGGAAATATATTTCTAGTGGGAAAAAAACTTATTAAATAGCTATCAACTTACAACTTCTGCTGTAAGATTATTCTTTTTAAAAGATTTTCCCATATTCTCTTAGTGTTTTTATAATTTAATGTATCACAAGTATAAAGCTTTAGTGAAGGTAATTTTCATTAACAGAAACTTTAGTCATTTACAACCGAGAATTTTTTTTGTTGTTGAAATATGAACAGGAAGGGTATATTGGGCTTATGATATTTGAAAATTTTGGTTTCATTTTTTTGTGTGTGCAAAAAATGTATGTTTGTACTGTTGCTACTCTTCCCTTGGGTACAATAAACTGAATGGTAGCAAATGCTTTTATGCTGTTGCCAGAACCATGGGGTTCGGATTTAGAAATTGAAATTGGAAACTACCTTGAATCAAAATAAGTGGTTATCTGATGACATTGTTTAGCTAAGTAGCTAGGTTAGGCTCTTTTGGCAATGATTTCTCTTGAAAAATGTGTCTAATTTTCTATCCAAAAGAATATATAAATATAAATTAGTTAAGAACAGAGACATCATCAGAATAAATGGAAAGCATGAAGTAAGAAAAGATAATTAAAATAAAATCTGTATTGCTATGTTTGCACATGTTACTACAATAGAAAATAGACATATATAGATCAAAAGATATTAACTAGTTTTTTATTTGTTATTTTTAGTCATACATAGCAGTAGAATAAATTTTGATGTAATTACACAAATATAGAATATATTCATGTTCAGACCCCAGTACCTCTTCTTCCTCTTTCCTCTTCTCACTTCCTACTCTCTTTCCCCTGTTGATCTTTCTATCATTAACTCATAGTTTTTTAAAAATTAACTTATTGTGGATGTACACAATGCTTTTTTATTTTCTCAAAGAAATATGAACAAAATCTTGTAATTTACAGTAGAGATAAAATATGCAAACATAAAACAAATCAGGATTTAATCCCAGCCCCACATCCTGGGGCTGAGATCGTGGCTCAGCGGTACAGCACTTGGGACCCGGGTTTGATACTCAGCACCACATAAAAAAAATAATAAATAAAAACACTGTGTTGTGTCCTTCTACAAAAAAGGTGTTCTCGAGAGAGAGACACCCTAAGTGCCAGTAGTGACACAAAAGAGGAACAATTCAATTAACTGAAAGAAGTAAATGGTAGTGTTTAATAAATTGTAATGCCACATGATAGAAAAATCATTGGAATTCAACTAAGAGATCAACTAAGATGATAAAATCGTGTTTGTGCCCTTTAGTTTTCTGCATTTATGTGTCAGTAAGTGTCTGTAATTGATGATCTATAACGTGTTGTGTATAGATAGTGATCTTTATTTTTGCATCTACAAAAAATAAAGTATACATAAAAATGTGATGTAATAATATACTTATATTTTAGGGAAATACCTAAAAACATGATCATTTATATTTAAGTAACTCTATATTTGGGATCAAATTAACAAGTAGATGAATTGACAGTTTGCAATCACCAATATATAATAAAGTGTCTCCAGCAAATGAAGAGAAACATTTGAAGTAGAATGATAACATTGAGAAATTCACTTTCTGTTTCCATAAAGGTAAAATTCATTCACAATGATAGCCTTCAGCATTCATTAATCTTATTTCCAAAGGATCAACATATAACATAATTGAGTATAATATACTGTCAGCATACAAGTTATTAGGACAGCAAGGAACAGCACATTTACCTGTAATGATTAAGTTCCACATTTAGGTATTTAAATTCTTTTAAGATCTTAGCCTCATTTTGGAAGTAGGCAGGAAATTCTGGTGCAGCACATTTAATGTTAACTCCCTAACTTAGATGACATATTGAGTTTTCTTCAGAATTATTTTTCTGAGAATATTTAGCTTCATAATTATTTCATGCACTTTAATGCAAAATGCTGTGCATTCTTTACAATCAGGTGAAGCAACATGTGTCCACAGAGAGAATTAATCAGAGACATGGAAAAGAGTGTGCAACAAAGACTCTGGCTTCAAGGCATCCTGAATAGTACTGTGGACTTCAGCCACACTCATTAGCAATTAGTTTCCATATCTAGATATGACAGATGGCAAATTGTTCTTCAAACAGTAAACACAAAAATAATTTTAAAAGTCAGTGAACAACAATAACAGAGAAAAAGTCTTAAAATAATTTTTTTCCAAACAAACTAAGCTCATTTGTGATTAGCCAGTTCACTATAATCACACATGTAGATTTTCATGCTAAAAACTATTGTTACATATTATTTTTATTTTATTCAAGCAAATATTGATGTTGATACCATCTTTAATTTATGAAAAATTTGCTGACCCAAGGAGAAGATAAGTAAAAGGATTGACTCCATACTACTAGACTGTTAATTCAAAAGTGGTATTTGCTTAATTGCAAGGCAATACACCATTCTTAATAACAGTATGTCAGAAAAATGTCATGCTAGAAAATAAAAAGTGATTTAGAACAAAATAAATTGTAATCAGTTGGTATACTCTTCATTTATCTGGTTGTTTTCCAGAAAACATCAAAAATGTTTGCTTCCCAGAAAACATCACAAAAGTGTGCTTTAGTAAATCAGTGGGCTTTTGCAAATGGTAAATGAGTTAAGAAGCTACACAGTGTTTTTAGAATATTTATTATTTATCCTGATACATTATATATTATTACAAATGTTACAGAAAATAATCCCCTTGTTATAACCATTTCTATGTGATTTATTTATTATTTTACATAACATGAAACACATCCAAACACTAATTAGCCTTTATAAAGGTCTATCCCATCTTGAAATGCTAATGCTTATCTTTTTTTTTTCTCCATATATGAGATTAGAATAGGAAACTGCTTCTTTTGAAGCTAAAGGAAGAATGTAAAAAAACCTTAGCATAGTTTTTCAACTCAGAGTATGTCAACTGAAAACTGTACTTTGGAGAGTTGAGAGATCAGAAGTTTGGGAATTTCAAGAATGTAACTTCTACAAGAATTACTCTCTTTAAAGTTCAATAAAGTAACAAAATGATAAGCAGTTCAAAGAAACAGCTGATACTTCCGTGCACTGGTACTATAAATTGTGACTGAGAGGAGGTTTCAGGAGCTCTCTGAAGAAGGTCTTCAGTAGAGGGTGACTGCCACTTAGTGCTGCACTGTTCAGCTGCAAAGAGATGAGAAAGGTTGCTTCACAGTTATGCACATCATAAGTAGAACATAGATTCATATCCTGCCTCCTGTCATGACGTGCACACTTCTTGTAGTGCATATCTCAACATCACTGTGTTTCTTTAGCCACATTTCCTTTATCACAAATTCCAGAAACAAAAGACAAAAACCATAAAACAGCTATCAAGATATAGCATTTATTACTCCATGTTGCAATAGAAGATTGCAGTAGTTGAATATTAGTCTCACCTCCTTGTTGGTCAGTTTTTTAATTTATTGTTTTTAGTTGTACATGATAGTAGAGTGTATTTTGACATATTCTACATACATTGAGTATAATTTTGAAAGTATGGGCAATTTATTTTGTTCCCAAGGTCACATTTTTTAGCTATAAAACAAATGTTTTAATGCACCTTAACATATGTTTGTGAGGATTAAAAGAAATGAAATGCACAAAATGTTCAGAAGAATATGATATCTAATGAGTAGAAAATAAATGTCACACTTTGATAAAACTATTTATGTTGTCCTTCTATTTACTGGAAATCTGATATGTAAAATAAATGTAATAGAAACATGTAGTATACTAGAAATTTGACTGGTATCACCTATATGTGTGCACTTAGATTATATATGATTCTTAAGTGATATAGACTTATACAACAAACATAGAAAGAATAATAAAATTGATTAATTTAGTTACCTGAAGTAAGAATTAGGTACATTTTACCACTTCTCTTAGACATATTTTAATCCTAAAACATCTAAAGTCTGTGGAATGAAATCTTGAACTGATTCATTTTATCCTTCCCTTCATAATCCATTAATGAATATATTAATTGTGAGAAAAGCCACTATTCTTATATAAATCACTGGTCTCACTGATTTTTATCTCTGGAAAATCCTGTCTAAAACAGTGTCTTTTAAATTTTTTCTTATTTGTTTTAATTAGTTATACATGATGGTAGATTGCATTTATACACTTTGATATACATAGATGGGATATAATTTCTCATTTTTCTGATTGCACATGTTATAGAATCACATCAGTGATGCAGTCATATATGTACATATGTTTCACATATGAAATATACTGTTTCATTCTACTATCCTTCCTGTCCCCAAATTGTCTCCCCCCCCCCTTCACTCCTCTCTACCTAATCTAAAGTAATTCTATTCTTCCCTAGTGCCAGCCCCATTATTGTGAATTAGCATCCACATATCAGAAAAAACATTGGCCTTTGATTCTTTGGGATTGGCTTATTTCACTTAGCATGATGTTCTCCAGCTCCATCTATGTACTGCCAAATGCCATAATTTCAATCTTCTTTAAAGCTGAATAATATTCCATTGAATATATAAACCACTTTTTCTTTATCCATTCACAATTTTTTTTATCATTTGTTTTGGCAGTGCAATAACAAAAGGTGATCTCAGAAAAAAAATTGTAACATGGGGACACTACTCAATATCTATTTAAATAAGTTGGCTCCATAGTTTAGCTATTGTGAATTGAACTGCTATAAACATCTACATGGCCTCCTCAGTATCTTTTTAACATAAATGTAGAAGAAGAAAACACAGAAGAATTTTGATACATATTAATACAGATTGTCTTTTAGACTAAAGCAAAATCAGTTACTGTCATTAAAAATGTTTAGTTTCATCTTGATGCACATTTAAGAGTTTCCTTATTGACAGTTTGAATGCTATATTTCCTGTGCATTTACATTGAAAAATAAAGTAGCAACTTAATTAGGAGGAGAAAAATAATGTTACTTAGATGTGTGACATTCATCACCCAAATTCCAATGTTAACAGAATATAGTCTCCAAAATTTATTGTTGATAGCCCATTAGAAGCTATGAATCCTCTGATTAATTAAGTCTATTACCAAAGGAAATTACTCACTTGTTCATTCAATTGAGTATGAAGAAAATCCTAAATAGTTCATATAGGTAAAACAAAGGTTTTTAATCTGCACCATACAGAATGGCTATAGACTCATCTTAGTAGAATATAATCTTTAAAAATGATTATCCAGGAAACATCCAAAATAAAAAGAAAGTGTATCAAATATAGGAGTTTATAGTGTGGGTGCTATGAATACTAAATTATAACTAAAATTATAGAAAATTCAATTATGTGTGTATCTTTATTAAAATGCTACAGTGATAAGTATATATTTCAATTTACTATAATTTTAACTGTATTTAATTCATCATATGTTATGTGTTTCATATATATTCACTGAAATCCGGAAAGATTACTATGGGTATGTCAACTGCAGCTTTGAAGACTGGTAACTTGGGAAAGCAAAATTCTGTGTTCATGATATTATAACAGTCACAGATGAAGTTGGAAGAAAATCCAGAACCTTACCCCAACCCTACATTCTTCCCTCATGGAATAGCATCTGTGTAAAAGAATCAAGAAGCTTGAAAGAGTCCTTTGGGATCAGCTAAATTACACCCATACCTTCATGCAGATCTAATTATTCATAACTGGTAGCTTGAATCATTTTTTTTCATTTTTTAGCTCCAAGACATTTTCTTATCATGGTTCCCAGTAGTCATGAATACCAATGAAGGATGGAGAAAGAGAGGGTGCAGTAGGGAGGGAGCAGAAGAAGAAGAAGGGTCTGGAAACAGATACTCCTAAGCATACAATCTCTAATCAAATTCATTCTCTTCATTTTTGTGGATGTGATTATTTTAAAGAACAATAAAAATGTCAAAATATAAATAGGTTATTTTCTGATCATTGAACATTATATTTTATTTTTTAAAGTTATTAAATAAAGAAATTTTATCATATATAATTAAATATAATATTTTTGTTACAGTTGTCTGATCTGGTTATTTGGGCTTGGTTATGCCTTTCTCATCCTAAGCATCACTCTTTTTTCATTAAGTAATCACATGTTTTTTTTTTTTCTTGCACATTGTCTGATCTTTTGTGAGAGAATAACTTTACTGAACCACCTTTACAATGTTTTTTTTTTTATTGTTGTTGTTGTTTTTATCATTTGTTTTGGCAGTGCAATAATAAAAGGTGATCTCAGAAAAAAAAATTGTAACATGGAGCACTACTCAATATCTACTTAAATTCAGAAATATATAGCCAAGATGATTCAGTAATTTTTTCACTAAAATTTAAATTTTTTATTTCTTTGCGTTTGTAGAAAAGCCATTCAATGTAAAAATTGTAATATTTTGATGAAATTTAAATTTCATTTCCCATCTATGTGTTGAAAATTTTTGAAATAACATCTTTTTAGAGGTTTATTCTTAATTACATTTTGTGTCACCTGCTGTATTTTTCCTACTATCAGTTGTGACCTACAAAGGAGAAGCACACAATTGTAATAGAGATACCTGACTGTCATTAACTGAGCAACATGAATGACACTGGCTTTATTAATAATTAGGCAATTACACATCATTTAGCTCCTTTTATGAGGAAATAAAATACATAGATTCCTTTATGATTTATTTTGAAAAAAAAAAACATTCAACCCACATTTAACCTGTAGATTACAGAAAATACAAAGAACAGAATAAAGTAAGTTATGTAAGGAGAAAAGCCCCAGACACCACTGAAATGTGCAACATTTTATATGATAACTGACTGGCTCACTTTTTAAAATTCCTTTAATGATGTGTTCCTATATGAGCTTAGCAATTTGGTCAACTTCATTCCCCGGTTCATCTCCTTTCCCTCCCATTCTCTTTACCCAATTTCACTTACAAATATAATGCACCAATTAAAAATAAATAAATAAGTAGGAGGCAGACCAGTAGAGTGACTGAAGGGCATCAGGTGGAAAGAGGAAGAGAAAGAAGAGGGCAGTACTGACGATTGAAATGGAGAAAAGTCAGTTATATGCATTTTTAATTATCCCAAATGAGTCTTACTATTATGTATAACTACAACTCACTCAAAAATAAAAATGAATACATAACACAAAGATTCTTCTCTTTTTGTTTCCTACTGGAAAATATCAGTATATCTATCACAAACACAAATATCAAGAAAGGAACATATAGAATCACCAACTCTCTATGCCTGCAACAAAACTAGAGAAAAGAAGCTACATTACAAAATATAGGGTAGTAAATGACAAAAGAGCAAGGTAAGTCTCCTACACCAGTCTTTAAAGAGTTATTTTAGGATGGAACAGAGGAGACTTTCTGAAGTTCCTAGAAGAGAAGTAGAAATGAAATTTCATACCAGAGGAACTCCTGGCTTGAAATGGACATGATGGGTAACGGGTTTGGAGCCTGGAGGGTCACAGCACTGGCTACTGGAGAGGTAAGATGAAGGACTGGGATGGAAAGTGCAGAGAAACACCTCAGTAGTTTGGCAAAGAATCCTCTCTTGAAATATATGCCTTGACACACAACTAAATCAATCAGCATCACTCCAGGTGAATTGGTCTGGCACGAAATAATCACCCAGAGACACAAAAAAATACCTTTTCAGCGATGGCTTCTCAGCCCCAGCTCAGCTCCCAGGAGAGAAGCAAGAGAGGAAGGAGAGGGAGAGAGAGGGAGGGAGAGAGAGAGGGGGAGAGAGAGAGAGAGAGAGAGAGAGAGAGAGAGAGAGAGAGAGAGAGAGAGAGAGAGAAATATACTTGAAGCCCTATTGATTGAGGGAAAGACACTGGAGAAAGTTCCACCCAAATGAGGCAAGGGATTGGGCTTCACAGGTGGTGTAGCCCAGTCTCATTGGGTGATGCCCATTCCCAGAGCTTCATTCCCCTGCCAGGTGGAGGTGAGGTCCACCTATTTCCCCATTCAGTGGAAACCAGTCTTACACCTCCACTGCTCAAGGCTAAGGGTCTGTGTTCACTCCTATGTGGCAGCTTCTGACAAATATAAATACAAATTATACCTGAAATTGTTCTTCTTCAGAGGACTGGATGTAATGGGAAAAAATAGATAAGCTGTATAGAATACTGGGATAGAGTAACAGAAAAATAAAGCATTGTTCATTAAACTCCCCCCCACCAGTTCCAATTATGCAAAATGACAATGTATGTAAAAAAAAGAAGGTAAGTACCGAGTATAATAATTATTTGATGTCAAATTGGTAGAGACAATATTGACTTTTATCTTCTTCCTCTCTGTTATAACTATCTATAAGGGCTTTCTGTCACACATATACACACACACACACACACACACACACACACACACACACAGAGAGAGAGAGAGAGAGAGAGAGAGAGAGAGAGAGAGAGAGAGAGAGAGAACAGGAGGAAGAAGAAGGAGAAGAAACCAATAGTTTTAACAATTTCAAGGGTCTCTTCATGAGTAGGAAATAACAAGAGACCCTCCTGAAATTTCACTCACTGATACACCCAAATTTATTATACCCTTTCTTTAAAATTAAATAAATACCCCTTACATAATAATAACCTTGCATTATAACTCCAGTTTCATATTCTTGTCCCCACAATAGACATAAATTTCTTGACAAGTAGGATTTCATAATTTACTTAATTCCTACATGAAATTTGAAGAAATGTATGAGTATACTACACTGCTTCAAAAGAATATTATTTTAGAGAATAATAGAGAGCTATAGCAGAGATTAATTCCTTAACCTTATTTTGGGAGGCTGAGAGTTTTTAATAATTATAAAATAAAATGTATTCTGACTTTTTTGCAGCAGGACATGGATTAATTTTCTTTGTTCTTTCTTAAAATGAAATAATTGTGGACTTTAAAAATGATTCTAGAGAAATATTAAAATGAACTAAAATTTGGACCAAGTCTTTTTTTGCAAAGAGTCATAATCAGATTTTAAATTACTGCTTATTCATTTTTAAAATGTCAGAATTTTATGACATATAAGATCATTTGTAATTATTTGAAAATATAATGAATGTTACCTTATGATACTTTTAGTAGAAAATATAGTTGTTAATATGCAATTATAGATAAAATGAAAATTCATAAATCTTTACTTAATTACTTCATCTATATTTACAGTTAGTTTAATAGACATCATGTGGGCCCTTAGCTTATCATCCTAAGCCAAGCAATTTCTGGTGGGTGGGTAATTATTGGCATTGTGAATTTATAAACAAAAGTGTTCGAAATATAGAAATATTTTCAGAACATTTATTTCTCTGCTAAATATTTCACACAATTCAGAAATCAGAAATATGGTGGCTGTTCCATATTTTAAATGTCTGAATGTATTCTCTATTTTATTCTAAGGGAATTATGAGTCATTTCTAAAGTAAGATATGATAAACTGAGAGCCTTATTTGAATTGAGATGTTGAGACAAAGAAACTGTTCAGAAATCTCATCTTTCTGATTTATTAATTTATGCTGAATATGAGTCTTCCCAATCAGTGCAACTTAAAGAAATGAACATAGCCTCATAAAATCTTTACTTATTCCAGAATGCATTTAAAAATCATGATTCCAGAGACTGAGGATGAAGCTCTGTGGTACAGCAGATTTACCTGTCATGTGTGAGGTTCTGGGTTCAATCACCAGCAACAAAAACAACAATACCAAAACAGGCAGGTGGACCAATGGTACAGAATAGAGGACACAGAGACTAATCCACAAAGTTACAACTATCTTATATTTGATAAAGGGGCTAAAAACATGCAATGGAGGAAAGATAGCATCTTCAACAAATGGTATTGGGAAAATTGGAAATCCATATGCAACAAAATGAAATTGAATCCCTTTCTCTCGCCAGCCACAAAAGTTAACTCAAAATGGATCAAAGAGCTAGATATAAAAACAGAGACACTGCGTCTGATAGAAGGAAAAGTTGGCTACGATCTACATATTGTGGGGTCGGGCTCCAAATTCCTTAATAGAACGCCCGTAGCCCAAGAGTTAATAACAAGAATAAACAAATGGGACCTACTTAAACTAAAAAGTTTTTTCTCAGCAAGAGAAACAGTAAAAGAGGTAAATAGAGAGCCTACATCCTGGGAACAAATTTTTATCCCTCACACCTCAGATAGAGCCCTAATATCCAGAATGTACAAAGAACTCAAAAAATCAAACAATAAGATAACAAATAATCCAATCAACAAATGGGCCAAGGACCTGAACAGACACTTCTCAGAGGAGGACATACAATCAATCCACAAGCACATGAGAGAATGCTCACCATCTCTAGCAATCAGAGAAATGCAAATCAAAACCACCCTAAGATACCATTTCACTCCTGTAAGATTGGCAGCCATTATGAAGCCAAACAACAATAAGTGTTGGCGAGGATGTGGGGAAAAGGGCACACTTGTACACTGCTGGTGGGACTGCAAAATGGTGAGGCCAATTTGGAAAGCAGTATGGAGATTCCTGGGAAAGCTGGGAATGGATCCACCATTTGACCCAGCTATTGCCCTTCTCGGACTGTTCCCTGAAGACCTTAAAAGAGCGCATTATACGGATACGGCCACATCAATGATTATAGCAGCACAATTTGCAATAGCTAGACTGTGGAACCAACCTAGATGCCCTTCAATAGATGAGTGGATAAAAAAATTGTGGCAGCTATACACAATGGAGTATTATGCAGCACTAAGAAATGACAAAATCATAGAATTTGCAGGGAAATGGATGGCATTAGAGCAGATTATGCTAAGTGAAGCTAGCCAAGCCCTAAAAAACAAATGTCAAATGTCTTCTTTGATATAAAGAGAGCCACTAAGAATAGAACAGGAAGGAAGAGCATGAGGAAAAGACTAACAGTAAACTAAGATGAATGGGGGGAGAGAAAGGGAGAGAGAAGGGAAAGCATATGGAAATGGTAGGAGACCTTCAATGATACACAAAATTATAAGAGGTTATGAGGGGCAAGGGGGAGGGGGGAAAAAGGGGAGAGAATTGAACAACAGCAGAGGAGGTAGAGAGGGAAGATGGGAGGGGAAGGGAGGGGAGGGGGGACAGTAGGGGATAGGAAAGGTAGCAGAATACAACAGTCACTAATATGTCATTATGTAAAAATGTGAGCATGTAACAGAAGTGAGTCTGCAATATGTATTTGGGGAGTTCAAAACCCAATTGAGTCAAATGTATGAAAGATGATATATCATGAGCTCTGTAATGTTTTGAACAATCAATAAAAAAATGGAAAAAAATTTAAAGATATAAAAAAAATGGTTCCCTCTGAAATCTCTAAAATGTCATGTTTCTGTTCTCTGTGTGTATGTGTGGGTTCACAACACACAAAAACACATTTATATGTGCACCATTGTGAATGTGTGCACTCACACATCCAGTGTTCTTTCTTGTATCATAGATCATCCTCATCAACGAGTTTCCTTCTTCCTTAAATCAACATCCTTACATCTTTTAGATAAAAGGGCTCTAATAAAATCCTTTTTCATACTAAATTGTCAGCATTGAAAAAATATCTTATTATTCCTTCTTTCTCTTTATAAATTTTTTAAATTTTGTTTTTTTAGTCCTAGTTAGTTATATATGACAACACAATGCATTACAATTCACATATAGAGCACATTTTTCATATCTCTGTATAGAAACTATATTTACACTATTCGTGTCTTCATACATATACTTAGGGAAATAATGTCCATCTCATTCCACCATCTGTTTTACACTTCTTGGCCCATCTAGAGTTCATGTAATATTCACATGCTTCCCCTCCCAACCCCACTATGAATCAGCCTCCTTATATCAGAGAAAACATTTGGCATTCTGTTTTTTGAGATTGGCTAACTTCACTTCACATTATATTATATACAACTCCATGCATTTACCTGCAAATATCATGTTTTTATTTTCTTTCACTGCTGAGTAATATATCATCGTTGTTCTTAGATAGGCAGAATTAATATTGTCAAAATGACCATACTACCAAAAGCACTACACAGATTCAATGGATTCCAATCAAAATGCCAATGACACTTCTCTTAAAAATAGAAAAAGCAGTCATGAAATTCATCTGGAAAAATAAGAGACCCAGAATAGCCAAAGAAATCCTTAGCAAGAAGAGTGAAGTAAGTGGCATCACTATACCAGACGTTAAACTACATTACAGAGCAATAGTAAGATAAACAGCATGGTTTTGGCAACAAAGCAGACTGGTAGACCAGTGTACAAAATAGACAATACAAAGACTAAACCATAAATTACAATTATCTTATATTAGTCAAAAGCACCAAAAACATGCATTGGAGAAAAGATGGCCTTTTCAACAAATGGTGCTGGGAGAACTGGAAATCCATATGCAACAAAATGAAATTAAACCCCTATCTCTCACCATGTACAAAACTCAAAGTGGATCAAGGACATAGGAATTAGACCACAGACCCTGCACCTAATAAAAGAAAAGCAGGCTCCAAACTCCACCAAGTTGGATTAGGCCCCAACTTCCTTAATAAGACTCCTATAGCACAAGAAGTAAAATCAAGAATTAATAAATGGAATGGATTCAAACTAAAAAGCTTCTTCTCAGCAAAAGAAACAATCATTGATATGAATTGAGAGCCTACAGTTTGGAAGCAATTTTTTTTCTTTTTTTAAAATTTTAATAACATCTTACTTAATATGGTATTTTATATATTTTATTCAAAATAGTATTTTAAATTTTGACCAATATAAAAATATTTACTGGTTTCAAAAGCTTACTATATTGTATTTAGGTATGGGATTATTTTATTTTTAAATCATGATTGAGGTATATTAAATTTTTCAAATTAAAGTTCATTGTTTTAATGATTATTAAAATTTGTCTCAATTGTAATCTCCTCTATATTTTAAACATCTCTTTCCAGAATTCAAATATGTCCTAAGACATATCACTGTATTTTTGATGCCTCATGTATATCTGGAGCATGTTTGATATCTTTTTGTTTAACAACCAATGAATGTTCTGTTTGACTAATTATCCACACACATGTATTGAGATTGCAGTTTATCAGTTTAACCTATTAATTGAACGTCTAATTCAAAATCTCTCTTTTCTGTATTTGATTATCTTGTGCCTTAAATTTATATCTTATAACTTCTAACCCTAATGTATGTCTAGCTCTCATTGCAAAATTAAATTTCCTTTTGACTTTGGGTCATGGTGGTTTATTTCTGTGTGTGTGTGTGTGTGTGTGTGTGTGTGTGTGTGAAGATGCATTTTTTAAAAGACAGGAAAATAATAAAATCTGTATTGAAAGTAATTCTTATTTAAATAATTTTCATTAGTTTCCATAAACAATTAAATGAGGGAGATCAACCCCCTTAGTGGGGTTATATTATGAATTGTAGTCAGCTTCCAGTTGGAAATCTGACTTGTGATTCCAGATTCTAAGCAGAGCCTCTGATTTTCTCATCCTCCCAGTATTATGACCAAAACATCATATTGTCTCTCCTCCCTCTCTTTGTGGTAGGTATTCTCTTTTATATACTTTTGGAGACAGCATATCGGTGGCGCTTGATTTTACGCAATTTCTCTCGGTTGTGATTTTTCCATCTTGATTGGGCCTCAGGTTTAATTCCTTTTCTTCTTGTTAAAAAAAAAAAAAAAAACCTAGACAAGTGGAATATAGTTTGTTTTCCCTGGGCCACCATCTACACTTGCTCAATTTCTTTGCTATTTGCATGTAATTTTGGCTTCTAGGTATTTTTCTAGCTTTTTCTTGTTATTGAACAGCATAATTGATGGCAGATATCTAAAAATTAATTATTGATTTATATTAATATAGTTATTCCTTAGTGCCCATGGGACATTTGTTTCAGGAACCCAGTGGATACTAAACTCAGAAGATGCTTAAGTCTGTTATATAAGTGGGCATGCTCTTTGCATTATAACTATGTCATTATCTCATACATTTAAATCTCCCTTAGATTACTTGCAGCCTTCATACAATGTAAATGCGATGAAAATAGCTATAATATGTATTTTTAATTTTCAGGAGAATGGAACTGTTTTCTGAAATTTTTGATCCTTGTTGCTTGAACCCATGAATATAGAAACAATGGATACAAAGAGCTAACTAAATAAGATAGAAAACTAAGTTAAAATTGGTGAAGAAAACCTTATAGCTATTGTAGAAAGACAATATTTTTGTTTACTAATGTAAGTAAATTTGAAATTATTTTTGTAAGCTTATTTTGTAACCTTATTTTGTAAGCTCTAAAATATATATTTTATTTCGTTTCCTTCCACATCCAAAGATAAAGCACATATGAAAATGATTATTCTTGAAGCAGGTTAGTGTTTAAATATGATGGCTAGGAATTTTACGATTTTCATTTTTATCATTCTAAGGTACACTTTACCAACAAATAAACTTTACTTCTCAGGATATGGGAACTTAACCAATCTCTTTGAAAACTTCAATTGTCTCAATGGTAATTGTTAAATTGGAATAATCCATGATCTTTTGACAATGTATAAATTAAATTATTTAAATACATTTAAAATATAGACTAAAGCAAGCTTAAGAAACACAATTCTGCATTTTTTAATTAAAGAGGATTCACTCCCCTCCCACTTTTTGGGGGGGGGGGGCTTTTGCTTTTGAGTAAAGCTCAAAAGAACTTTTGAAAGATGTCAGGGACTATTTCACACACATTTTTCCATGTCTGTAAGGTCTTTCTCACCACTCCTCCTTCCAAATTACTGATCAAATAAGTAAATTGACCAATGTTATACTAAAGTATTAAAAGAGGATTGAAAAAAAAATAGTTTTTTCTTGCTCCAACATGTAGTCTTTTTTATTTGAGAAAGTATGCTTTATAAAAATCTGTATGGCAGTTCTACACTAATTAATTTTGAGACAGTGGTAGGTACTGCTAAATTGGAAAAGTCATTATTTCTCCCTACTATACTGCACTGTGTCTCTTTATTGGCAATTAGAACCTGATTGAGAAATCAGCATAATGGAAAATCAGTGAATAAAAAGCATAAGAATTGTCTTCTAGATATTTTTCCCCAATTCATGTCATTATCAAAGACGAATTTTATCTTTATTATAAGACAGCTATTTTTATTTTTTTCTGACTTCATTTTTTAACATATCAAGGATTTCTAGAAATCCAACTTAGTTCCCAAAATAGTTTTGAAATTTAAACATTATATGATTTTTACATATTGTAAATAAAGAACTCTCTTAAAGAAGAAACACTTCTTAAAGAAATTATTATAATATATAACAAATGATTCATTCTCTTTGAGCCTCAATCATCTCATTTGTAAATGATAATGTGGGGGTCTAATTGAATAATACCTATTAATTTTCCTGAAGGTAACTGTTGTCTTTATTTTGAGGTCTCCGAATTTTGATCATTTAGAATTTCAATAATTAGTTTTGTATGGGATAAATAAATATTTTATATTCATCTGTAGATTAGCATGTTAAGTGATGGGAGATACCATAGCTATATGGGGAATATATGTGTAAAATATCCTGAAAATTTTTAAGCATCATACAGCACAGGAAAATTTTAAACTATATAGTTTGCTTATTATAATCATTGAAATTTAAGCATAGTAAATTCATAAACTTCAATTTCCACCTAATTTACTTAAATTTTCTTTCCTTAGATAATTTGAGGAAGGAACATTTTAGAAGGAAATAAAACAGAGCACTGAGTGTAGTCATTTACTTTTTGTTGATCACATAATGTGTAGCTTTTTGAACTGTTTTCTAAAATTCCAAAAGTTGAAGTTCTTTTCTATTACACACTGGTTATGATGAGTCTTTTATTGAGATCATCTTGAATAATTTTATCCTAAAAACCAATGAGGGAAATTTACAAGTTAGAAAAATTGCAAAATCCTTCTTATGGAAGAAACTGTGCCTTCATTTGGGAAATGGAATGGCTGATTTTATTATGTAAGATTTTTTTTTCTTTTTATGTGTTTGATTAGTACAGTATATTAAACACTCCTGAAATCTCTTCTACTTTCACAGTTCTCACAGAAACCCTCACTTATTTTAGCATATTTTCCTATATTTTGTATTGTAAGGGTCCGGCGAAACGTCGGAGGGAGAGACCACCCAAGAGACTAACTCCATGCAATTGGCAAAAGGGGATATTTATTGGGGATCCATTCCAGGGCGCTGGGACTCTGTGCTCACTCAAGAAGGGAGAGCAGCCCAGAGCCCAGAGCAGAGTTCAAGCGGAGCTTAAGTACACTTTTTGCAGAGGGTGGGGGGCTTTGCATACATCAGAACAAATCATCATGAGGCGCTGGAAAATTGAACAACAACCCTGAGTCAGGATTAGTGCATACATTGGCGGGAACAGATTGGACAGGGGTGATTGGTGCTCCGGGTACACATTCAAACTGATTGGTTTAGGTCCTGCAATGCCTACGTGCCAAGCAACTCAGAACCCTTGGCTATTAAACAACCAGAAAGTCAGTGGAAATATTTACTGGGCAGTTCCAGTATTGTCCTAACAGCTACAGGGATTACAGGTTTTGGGGGTAGCAGAGGGACTCTAACAATACCTAGTCTTTTACTTTTTAACCCAATCCCTGCACTTTGGAAACTTTAGGATGCCTGGTCTTTTACACTTTAACTCAGGCTCTGCGGCTTAGAATCAGCTTGGAAATTTTACCTTTACAGTATATGTGAAATAAATTGGCAATTTAATATTAATGGCTTTGCTTCTTATTTTAACACAGTGTCATGGTTTTTTTTCAGCATTCTATTACAATTCTATGTATGCACCTAACCACAGTGAACATTTGAACTGAATCTCCTCACATTAGTAGGAAAGAAAAATATGGTAATTTCCAAACTAATATCTGGCAGCACTAATTAATATATGTCATTAACTTCTTAAGACCCAGCTAACTAGCAGCCTGACCATTCACCCTAAAAAATAAACAAGCATATTCATTTTTACAATACTAGATCCTGAATCATCAGGTCCCAGATCTTTCTCTTGAACACAAGGATGCTAATTAGGGAAAGTCAGGCCCAAATTCCTAGAATTGCCACGGAAGAAGGCATTTCAACAGCAGTACAGAGATTCCGGATTTGATTGAAAGGAGGTTGAAAACGGCTAAACTATGATGCTCCTCAGGGAGTTGTATAGAAAATCCAACTTTGGCAAGGCACAAAGAAAAATCTTGCTTGCTTTCATTTTGCTTAATCTTTAAAAACAGGCACATCAGTTTTAAAATTTTTTCTTTGTGATACACTTTGAAACCATCCACACACTTTAGTGTGATAGTCATAGTATTTGGGAGGATGTTTGATAAGCTGCAAATTTCTGATTTTTAGTGTAATTATTATGAGTTGTTAATTGTCCTTTTCTTGGGGTGGAGAGGTCTTGTCCCAAATTTTGTATGGCATCATCATGATATACTTTGATATAAAGAAAAGATAACACTACATTTTGGAATAACTAAGCTCCAGTTCCTTGTTGATGGATATGTGTATCTCTACATCTGTGTCTACATCATCTACATCCTATCCACACTATTAAGTCTATTTGTATCTGCATAGACTGTGTGGATGAACTCTCAGTATGAAATTCCAAGTGGTGAACTCTTCTAGCATCAATTCTCAGCTGTCCTTCTGAATTAACAAGTTTTATGTTTTCCTTACTGTATCATAAGGTTACAAGAAGGAGTGCTCATATGATTAAATTTTAGACTTTAGATTGAGACTACCTGAATGAAAATGCAATTTTTTTGTTTTGCCTAATCTTTTTTTATTATTTGTTATAAATGAAAATGCAATTTTGCCAATTAAAAGCTAAAATGCTCAGTATCTCATACCCTGCTGTCTTCATCAGAGACAGTTACATTATTTCCCTTCTAGGGTTTTTATGTAACTAAATGAGTAGAGTATTACATTAAAATTGAACATATGGTTATTGTTATAAATGTTTTTGTTAATTAGATGAAAACATGTAAAGAAACGTAGAACTCTTTCTCCATTTTTCAGTATGAATAGCATAATCTCAGTTTTATTTGTGTATGAAATGTATACATATTTAAATAAATATTTGAATATATCTCAAAAGTATAGAAAGTATGAGAGTGAAATAAAATGTCTCTCTTCATAAATATTATTCCCATAGTTAATAATTTCTAATAGTTTTTGTGTGTTAGTTAATAATTTCTAATTGTTTTGTGTGTTCTCAACAGAAGATGCCATTTTATAAATTACTTTTCATACAGTAAAATGCATCAAGAAGCACTTCCTGAACTTACATAAACATGTGTTTCAACAACTGCTTAGTACTCTATCATGTATAAACGCTGTTATTTATTTAACATTTTATATCCTCAACATAGTTTGTTTTCTAGTATTTACCATTATACATATAAATATGTATATGTGTGTGTGTGTGTGTGTGTGTATGTGTGTGTTATGTGTTTTATACCTCACATATACATATAAATCATTGTAATATCAGGAAAAAGATTCAAAGAAATATGATATATTCTCTCACCAGCAGTAAAGCATCAAGGCATATTGCTGACCCATTCTATGGAACATTACAACATCACTCACATAAGAAAGGTGTGTGATTTTTGGAAGCATTAAGAGTCAGTATGATGGTGAATACTGGCTTGAGCTGGCCAACAATAGCAATTAATCTGTATAGTTCAATTAAAGTTTTTCTGTTCAATTTGTGGAATTTCCAGCAGAAGTGCTTTGAGTACTTTGTTCATTAAAAATTGAAAGACATTTATTTCATTTAGAAAACTTATTAGATGTCAATTATTGGAAACAGATTTAAAACAAATATATTTGGCTAACAGATAAAGAGAAAAGAAAATGAGTATGCTAACATTTGCCATTTCACTATATTAAGTAATTTGTTAGAATATATTTCCATTTTTTTTATAAGAAGTACTAATATGCCCTTAATGAAATGTTTGGGTGCTAGGTGTATCATCATTACCCTAATTCATCATGAGGGAATAATGGATGTTTACTCCAAATATTCATACTATTTTCTAGATTTCACTTTTAATACCATATATACTTCAAGCTATGAGGACATTACCTGTGACCTTTAAGGTAATTCATAATCCTTTGCAATATTAAATTTTATTTATGATAGATTCCATTTAGCATGGTGAGTATTCTGTAATGACAATATCATATTCTATAGTAATGCCTTTTGAAAGTTACTTAGGATTTTAGGCAAAACCAAATATTTTGTGTTCAATAGAATAAATTATAATCGATTAACCACAAGTAAAATATTTTGCATGTAAATTAGATGCAAAATAATATGAATTAAGGAAAGAAATCCAAACCAGTAGTTTTTAAGTTTGGAACCAGAATAGTAGATTGCACATAGTTAATATGCTGAAGGAGGGGGAAAGATCAAAATAATTCTATATGAGGATTTTCTAAAACTTATATTTGATATTGAGAAAATAGCTTAAAAATCAAAAGGCAAAGCTTGGGACTTGTAAAGTGGTAGAGTATATTTAGCCCTCATAAGGCCCTGGGTTTTTTTCCCCCACCAACCTCCCAAAATAAAAAGGCAAATTTGAAAACATAAATTTTGAGGCTTAAACTAGTATTTGCCCTAATAATATTTTACAAATTACAATTCCTCTAAATTCAATATTTCTGTAATTTTTTAAAAAATCCATCTCTAAATTTATGAAATTGCTATTAATTCACTTATGCATTACTTCTAAATAATTATGTTAAAAATAACGTAAGTGTTGAAAAATGCTCTCTCTCTCTCCTTCTTGCTTTTGATTATTTTTCCTAGATGAAAAATATCTAAATAAAGACCAAAATCTTGTCCACATAGTCATTTATATTAGTTATTTCACCTGAAAATTGGCAAGTAAACAACAAAGAATTCAATTGCTTGTGAGTAACTGAATTCATTCAATAGAATGAAAAAATATTATTGGTTCCTACACTATATAATTTTAAAGAAATATATGTATAAAATCTACTGTTTTTGCCATGTCTTAACAATGTTTTGAATTATTACAAAACAATGGATTAAAATTCTTAGTCAGGTATAAAACAGAGAAATCCCTGCTAATGTTACTCAGTTTTGATCTTGTTTTCACCTATGTTTATGTAAGAGATGTTTTTATTACACACTTTTCTAAATATTTTCCCTGTCTTAGCATGTACAACTGTTCCAAGCAAAAATATGTCCCTAGTCTACCACAGTATCTAGAGGCTTTGATCAATTTCTAGGAATTCTTAATATTAATGATTCATTTAGACCTGTGACAGTTATGAAACAGAGTGTATTACCTTCTAAAAATTAATACCACCAAAATTTCAGAATGCTTCCAATTCATTAAGTTCACAATTATTTATCATATACTTTACAATAGATATTGCTAGGTGGGTGTACAAATCAACCCTAGATTTCTTGCTTTTTGCAACAGAGCTGCACAGGATCCTTCTAGAATAGGAAGAGACTGGACCATAATACTCTCCACTCCAGAAATACCTGAAACTAAATTGGTAGGAAACTAAGTTTTAACCAAAGCTAGCTTTAAAGAAAAATAGAACAAACTTAACTGTTTCTTCTCTGAAATGCTCTGGGATAAGAAAAGCTTCCTAAATGGGGAAGAGGTACATTACAAAAAAAAAAAAAAAAAAAATCATGCCCTTGAAATCCTTGTGGCTCAAAGGAATTTTACAGGTTTTTCCTCCTTCTTGAGTCCCTGGACCTTCTTATCACATCAAAAGGAGCTGGGAGTTCCTAATGCCAGCATTTGTATCTTCCTAATTTCAAAGGAGGGAACCCTTATTTAGTCTGTTTCATTTCTCCCTCCTTCTCCCTCCTCTTCCTCCTCCTCCTTCTCCTTCTCTTCTTCATCTTCTTCTCCTTTTTAACAGATAATGTATACATTTTGAATTTTGCCCAGCATCAAATATAATCTTGGAATAGTAGAAAAAGGACATGTGTCTTCCCAGTGATCTGTGAGGAACAAAATGGGACAAAGGACCACTTGAAAGTTAGGCTGGAGTTAGAAGAGGAACATTGAAAGTAAATGATTGCCTCAGTTATCACTGAGAAAATTATAATGAAAGACCCTAGCCCAGTTAGCCCAGTTACCTAAGGCCAAGATATGAAACCAAGATACCAGGCAGGCCATAAACAGGTTCAGGCGCCAGGCATGCTTTCCAGACAACCGGTTGAAGAACAGAGCACCCGCATCCTGAGGCATGAATGAATAAACCGGAACAGATAAGTAGGAACAGAAAGAAGAGAATGCAGACCTGTGGTTTTTGGAATGCAGACCTGTACCCCCTAGGTGGCCTATATGCTAGATTTAAACAAACCAATAAGAAACCTGTTGCTTCCCGAGCGCGCAACCTGTCCCAAACCCTATAAAAATCTCTGTATCCCCAAGCCCGGTGTGCCAGTTCACCAAAGCTCCGGCTGAGGTTCTGCTGGGCACCCGCAGGCGCCTGTGTCCCAATAAACAAACCTCTTGCGCTTTTGCAGCCAGTGTTTCCTGTGATTCTCCTTGGACAGGGATACGGGGGTCTTTCATTGGATGGGGGTCTTTCAATAACAGTAGATAAAAAGCATAGAAGTACAAGTACAGTGTAGTGCAAAATAGATTTTAAGGAAAAAATTATTAGAAGGAACAAAAAGGAGAAAAAACTAGATCCCTAACTAGTAGAGTAAAATAAAAACATTTCTTGAAATGATAAAATTACAAAAATGGAGAACATTTAGATGTTGCTAGAAGTGAAAGAGAGGATGAGGATGGCAGGAAAGTCATTGTTACAAAAGGTCCTTGTGTGATGTAAATATTCTACATTTTCATAATATCACTGTCAAGATACTGGTTAGGATATTGCATGATTGTTTGACAAAGATGTTATTATTTGGAAAAAATAATATATGATCTCTGCACTGGTATTATTTCCTACAATTATATGTGAGTCTCCAATTATTTCAAAATGATTTCAATTAAAAAACAAAGGTGGAACTGATACCACTGGTTATCCATGAGGAGTCCTGCTTCCCCACATGTTGAAGTTTAAACATTAGAGAAGCATGCCGAGGCAAGCATATAAAGCGGGGTTTATTTTTAAAAGGAGTAACATAAACTTCTCCTGTGAAGAAGAAGGGGAGCCATACGTGGTATCATGGTATCCCCAGAAGCAAGGTGTTCTGTCCTTTTTATATGTCCTAGGATTCCTTTGTTCTCCTTCATTTCCCCTTTTATCTTTCTCCTTTCTGCATTTGTGACTAGGCTCAGGGATGCTAGTGGGAGGGCCAAAAGGTGGGAAACAGGTGGTCTGAAGTGGGAAGAGCAGGGTGGAGCAGCCAAAGACACATTAACAACCTAATAGCTCCCTGTAGGGAGGGGAAATTCCTGGGACTGGTTACCTTGACAACAGGTTGGAGCAGAGGCAGGTTCCTGATAAGATTCCTCTGGGGACAGTCTCCAACTTCCCAGACTCACTCAAAATTGGCCTCCTAGATCCAACCTGACTCGATTTACCTATCTATACTGACTGTCTGTCTAATTCTGGCTTCAGAACCAACTAGAAATAAAGAAAATCAATAATCATTTATTTTTTTCTGGAAAGGTTTCTATTTTGAATCAAAATTGTGTCTAGGACCCTATACCTTTGCTTTCCCTTGTGAGTTCCAGTATAATTAGAATGGTTTTAGCAACTCATCAGATTTTTTTCATCTAAAAAAGTCTAATACACACAAAAAATTAATTTATATAAAACAATACATTTTTATTGGAATGTGCATCTGTACTTTTCACCATTCTAATAGATTTTTGTGAACTAGTAATAGTACTCAGAGGTTATATCCCCAAAAGACCTCATTTCGCCTAAATATGGCCTTGTTTACATTGATAATTCTTTGTTAGTCTGTTTCATCCCTTCCTTCTTCCTCCTCTTCCTCCTCCTCCTCATCTTCTTCTTCTTCTTTCTGACAGATAATATATACATTTTGAATTTTGCCCAGCATCAAATATAATCTTGGAATAGTAGAAAAGGGACATATTCTTATTATTGAGGTATTTACAGGTTCAGGTAATAGTGCTCCTTTTCTATTGATACAGGAATGTTTGTTTCTCATTTATGTATTAGACATTAAGAATTAGTAATGCAAGAATACAAGCAATAATAATTGTTGATGAGGATGTAGGGAAATAGGTATACTCATATATTGCTGGTGGCACTGCAAATTGGTACAACTACTATGGAAAGCAGTACAAAGATTCCTTAGAAAACTTAGAATGGAACCTCTATTTGACCCAGTTGTTCTATTCCTAGACATACCCAAAGGACTTAAAATCAGCATATAGTAGTGACACAGCCTTATCAATGTTCATAACAGCTCATTCACAATAGCTAAACTGTGGAGCCAACCTAGATGCCCTTTAGTAGATGAATGAATAAAGAAACTGGTATATATATATATATATATATATATATATATATATATATATATGGAATATTACTCAGCATTAAAAGAAAATACAATTATGCATTTGCAGGTAAATAAATGAAGTTGGAGAATATCATGTTAAGCAAGGAGTAAGTCAATACCAACAAAACAAATCCTGAATGGTCTTTCTAATAAGTGGATGCTGATCCATAATGGGGGTGCGGGGGAATGAATTGAGGAAATTTTATTGGGCAAAGGTAAGGGAGGGGCAGAGACAGAGGTGGAAAGATAATGGAATGAGATGGACATCATTACCTAGGTACATGTCTGACTGCACATATGGTGCAACTCTACATCATGTACAACCAGAGAAAGAAAAAGTTGTGCTTCTTTTGGGTACAATGAACTAAAATGTATTCCGCTGTCATGTGTAACTAAGAAGAACATATAAAAAATAGTCTGTTTCATTTTTAAGCCCTTCACTACCTAAAGATCTGTAAACATGTGCTGTCTACTGGTTGTTCTGCAAGCAGAGAATGAAAATGGATAAGACAGAAGCAGACTCTGATTGGTGGAGGCTGTAGTGAGGATTTTCCAGGAAAACCTTGTGTGAATGCAGAACACATGAAATTTTGTGATACTTTAGAGAAACTGAAGTTGGTTCAGTATTACTACTGTGAAGCATACATGCAAAGGTGCATCAAGATGTGATATAAATATGATTCAGGAGACTCCTGCCTAGGTTGGCATTTTTTCAACAAATTATAGCTTTGCCTGTGCAAGCAGAATTATGCAAAACATATTGTGTAGTCACCATACACAGTAAATGATTGAGCAAATAGGCACATGTCATGAAACCTTCTGTGAAGAAAAGGAACAGCACGCTATCACAAAGTATAATAGGTCATAGTGAGTTTTTATTTTATTTTTTATTTATTTATTTTTTGTGTGTGTGTGTGGTGTGCACTAGGAATCAAATATCCAGGGTTTCACACATGCTGGATAAAATTCAACAAATTGGAGCTGGGATTGTAAGACCTCAGAAATGGCAATAGAGAACAACAAGTAAAATGACTTCAGGTGAGAGCATGCTTGACACAATCTAGAAACTGCTAGAATGTTGCTAAAAGAGTTACAGGATGGTGAGTGAGGAGTGGCATGAATTGGAAAATTGAGAAAGGCCCCAGGATGGGAGAGAAAAGGATTTTAAGAAGCCTGGATAAAGGGTTAGATTAGATTAAATCTTAAGTTGTCTAATAATTATATGAAAATATGCTCAACATTATCAGCTATCTGGCTGGAACTGTAATTCTACATAAAATGCAATGTTTACACTAAGAAAGTAACAAAGAAAATTACTCAGTGTTATTAAAACTCAAATGAATGCACATTCTCATATTCAAATAGTTTACATTTAATTGATAAGTGCTCTGGAGGGAAAGTTGGTAGTCTTTATCAAATGCATATTCCTTTTGATTCAGAAATACAACTTCTGGGAATAATTCAGAAATATTCAAATGCATTTAAAGATTTATATAAAATTCAAACCACTCAAATGTTCATTATTTTGAAAAAAAATTATTACATAAATGAATGTGTGAAATATCAATTTTATGGAATATCATGTAGTTATTGCATGAGTAAACTTTCTATTGTTTATATAATGCAAGCTAATTTTATAATTTGAACATCGAGAGTTATATAAAAAACTGTTATAACTTATCTATTTCACCTATGGAAATAACTTTGCAAGTTTCTAAATATGTTAACATATATGGGAATAACTTCATTTTTCTATTTATTTAAAAGATTGTACAAGCAATTGGTACATTTTGTGAGTGAGAAATAAATGTATATATATATATATATATATATATATATATATTTATCACTTAAGGTTTTTTTTAAGTATATATTTCAATTTACCTGCAACTTATATAAATATTATCCTAAGAGAATATTTATAGTTATCCTAAAATGCATTTAGCTTGTATAAACACATATTAAATTTATTTCCTTATAATAGTGACCAAACAGCAACAATTAGTATATTTCTCATCTATTGATTTTTAAATACTTCTTATATACAATGATTTATTTCTGTTTTTTTTTATCACTTTTTAAACAAACATTAGAGTTTTTGATAAAATCAACTAATTTTTTAACAGAACTGAAATAATAACTGCTGGAGAAACAGGAATAGAATGGATGTATCTTAAGATTAACAATTATTTTTATGGCAGGGTAAAACATACTGACATTGGCTTAAATAAAAAGGCACTCCTTATTGTGATTTGCATTTTCAAACCAGAGAAAGATGCCACACAGAACCACACAGAGGGTTGCACTCAAGGACAGGGTAGTGGCAAATTGTCATTGTAAAAGGTAACTTATATATGGCAGATGGATTGTGTTTAGCTAGGTTTCATGAGCTCCACTAAGTAATTAATTGGAATAACTTTGCAGGCTCCTAGGTCTAGGCCTATCCCTTGGTTTCTGTTACCTGGCTCTAGTTAGGGCTGCTAAACAAACAGTGAGTGAATCCCTGAGTAGCAACTTGATAAGGGAAGTGTTTGGGCTGAGGACTTAATCCTCCATTTAAGAAGGGAAACTAGACAGCCTGTAGCAACATCCACAATTTTAAGTTAATACAGTATTTTTAAAGAAAGTACGGAGGTTTTATAACAGGGCTCCACTTATGCTCTGAATATAACCCTTATTGCTCTGCTACTAGCTTACTTTAAAGCAAACATTTTTTTTTCCTCTTTTCTCTCTCCCTTTCTGTAACCAAAAGGGGAGCAAGATTAACCTTCCATCTTAAGGCAAGTTACCTGTTCTTTGGCTCCCAGACCACAGGAATGAAAGAATCCAGATTCCAGGGCTGGTAGGAGAGGATCTAAGAAATTTCTATCTATCCAGTCTATACATGACTTATGAGTCCTGACAGGGCGTAACTTTGTATCCCTTTTTTAAAAGTCCAAGGTTCCCCCCCAGCAATTTGAAACACAGCCTTTTGGACAAGAGTCCACTGTGTACTCTTTGTCATCAAAACAACAAAACTTCTTTTTCCTTTTTATCAAAACATTGTCCTCATTATTGGATCTTCATCAGGGACGTAAGACTGAGCTACTGGTATCGATTTTCAAAAACATTAAAATTAAAACTTCCACTAGGTGCAGTGACACACGCCTATAATTCCAACAGCTCAGGAGGCTGAGGCAGGAGGATTCAAAGTTCAAAGCCAGGCTCAGCAATTTGTGAGATCCTAAGCAATTTAAAGAGAACTTGCCTCAAAATAAAACAAATAAAAATAAATAAAATGAAAAGGGCTGGGGATGTGGTTCAGTAGTTAAATGCCCCTGGATCAATCCCTGGTTAAAAAAAAAAAAAAAAAAACTATTACATGATACAGTAATTTCATTACTAGACGTGAATCCAAAGGAAATGAAAAGAGACATATGTGCTTCTGTGTTTATTGCAGCATTATTTACAATAGCCAAGATACCAAATCAATTAAATGTCCATTGATAGATGAATGATAAAGAAATTGTGGAATACTATTTAAACATTAACAAAGAATGAAAGCCTATCATTTTTTTACAAAATGAAAGAAACTGAAAACATGTTAATCGAAATAAGCTAGGTACAGAAAGACAAATACTATGATTGTTCATGGAATCTCAAAAAACAATTTCATGGAAGTAGAAAGTGGAATAATGGTTATTGGAAGGTAGGGTGTGTTTAGAAGAAGGGGGGCTTAGAGAAGTTGGTCAACAGGTACAAAGTTACTGTATATAGAAGAAATATGTTGTGCAGTAAAATTGTATGGTGAGTAACTAGAGTTGATAATAATGCATTGTGTATTTCAAAATAGCTGAAAGAAATGAGTTTTTAATGTTTACACAATAGAGACAGTAAATATTTGAGATAATGGATATGCATTATATAATTTATGCATGTATCAAAACATAGTTTGCTCCATAATTTCGTATTTATACATGCAAAACATTATATTTTACACCATATTTTTGCATTTATACATACATCAAAATTTAATATTTGACCCCATAATTTTATATGTTTTCAATTAAAAATAAAACTAAAGATAGACAGATAGATTGATTATATGGTACTAAACAGGAAAAAAAAAGGAGTAATGTTATATGTTAAGAGTTTATTCCAAGTGGATACTACTCATTCCTGAGAAAGTAGAATTCCACATATGGATGCTCCTTTTGAATCAGCTATCCATAAGCCATCTAAAGGGTTTGGTTCTATGATTAAATACAGTAATTACTCATTAGAAAATACTGTAATTATTAAACCTAAAGGAATTATACCTGGCTATTTTATGGGTTATCCAAAGATTCTATGGAAGCATGGTTTGATCCAACAGGGAAGAAAATGGTGATAAACTTTAAGTAAACACCAGCAGGAGATTGACTACATGAGCAAGACATATGCTTGTATTTTCACTATGGTTCTGGCATCTATTTTTCTCTTACTCATGCTTTGTAGCAAAAGGAAAAAGATCTAGAAGTTCCCTGAACGTCTTTCACTTAAAGCTTATTCCTATTATTTTGGGAAATAGACAGCCATATATATATATATATATATATATATATATATATATATATATATATATATATATATTTTTTTTTGCCAAGAAGTCAAGTTTAATTTGCTTTCTTTCCCCCTTCTCTTCAACTGGCCAAAATACAAATGCCATGTCGAATGCAACAACCAGCAAACACAGATACCATCATAACTACATGATGTTGCCAAAACCCTACATTGAAAATAACAGAAGTCCCCATAGCAACTAGAAGATATTGTGGGTAGCATATTTAAAAGCTTGAGGTGATCTTATAATTAAAGTATATGCATCCCTTATAATTGAAAATAAGTTTTTGTTTTTTTAGCACTGACATTTACTAAAACTCAATGAGAAATTTTTCTGTTTATATTTATAATGTATTGGGGAATTTCATAAATCTTTCATTCTGAACTTCTATAATATGTAATTGTTATCAAGGAGTTCCTGATGAACCTTAAATAAAATTTGCCATTTTCAATTTTTTAAAATCTACAAACAACTTTCAAACTTTGCCAATCAAATTCAAATTCTGATAATAATAATTATTATTCTGGTAATGATAATAAACTCCATGACACTTCTTGTTTTCTTTTTTTAATTTGTCCTTTTTAGATATACATGACAGTAGAGTGCATTTTGACATATTTTATGTACATGGAATATAACTTATTCTAGTTAGAATCCAGTTCTTGTGGTTCTACATGATGTGGAGTTTCACTAGTCACGAGTTCTATGTGAAAATTGGAAAGTAATGTCCGATTCACTCTACTCTCTTTCCTAGTCCCATCCTGCTCCCTTTCTTTCAGCCATCATTTTGACAGTGCCAATCAAACTATGTATATTTGTTTTTAAATAATGAATATAGTATAGTGAGTCTCTTTAAAGAAACAAGCTTTTATCTGAATATTTATAGAAGAACTTAGCATAAACAATGAATTAGACTTGAGCCTGCCAAACAGAACATACAATGAGGTAGGATGAAATATTAAACACTGGTATTTTCTATAGGACAAGAGTCAGTTTTTTAAAATTTTTATTAAATTAACTACAAAGAAAAACTAGATGGAAGAAATCTATAGATTAAAGTAAATATAGGATACATACCAATCAAATATATACAATTATTTGGATCTGGATTTAAAATGTTAAAAAATGCCTTCCTTTGGAACTGAGCAGGTCAGTCAAGTAAGTAGATACTTGATAACAATTAGTAGTGTATGTATTTGTGTGTGTGTAAACTTTTGGGTAAAATCATTTTCTTGTGGTCATGTTGAAAAAGTACTTATTCTTGAGGAAACAAGCTAAAATATTTCAAAATTAAATAATTTATATGTTTGATTTGCTTCAGATCATCAGGTATAGATGGAGTCAAAGTAGATCAGGATTAGCCTTGAACTGACAGCTTTTTTTAACTAATGTGATGGAGTTTCAACATACCATTAAGTCCAAATGACATATATAATTTAAATTCTCCATAACAAAGTCTTCATTGTATCTCCAATGTGAAAATATCAGCATAGTTGGGAGAATAATTTGTCACTTTATTGAAAGGAATAGCTAACTAGTGGAACATTAATTAAGTGAACCATAGACAACTAAATAGGAAGTGACCACAACTCCCAAGTGTACCCTTAGTGTAGAATCAGGGAGATGCAACAGGAAGTGAAGTTTGTTTCCTTTTTATGAAACATTTTATATTTTGTTTAGGTTGGGAGGACAAAACTTAAGTTCAAATAGCTCTTATATAGTTTTCTTCATAATTACTTGAATAGAATCACTAGTTACCAAGGAAACTGAGCGTGTGGTTGATACTATCACATCTTTCATTCCACTCATGACACTTCCTCATCTTTTTTAGTTCTGAGGTTTGAGATGATGTTTAATTTGGCTCTTTAGCTCTCAGCTGTATATTCTATCTCCATGCTACTGTTATTATGTGAGAGCATGAAAATTTTAAGTAACTATGTAATTAATGTATTTAAGATAATTTAAAGGCAAGAAATAGATTATACAAAACAACTTTTAAATAAATAAATTATTTCAATTAATAATAAAATTTCAAAGCCAGGCATGGTGGTGGATCATTTCAGCAACTCAGCAGGTTAAGGCATGAGGATTGTAAGTTTGAGGCCAGTCTCAGCAACTTTGAAAAATCTTATCTAATAAACAAATGCATATATACATAAAATATTTAAATTAAAAAAAGGCCAGGGATGTGGCCCAGTGGCAAAGTGGGTTCAGTGTTCAATCCCTAGTACCAAAAAGAAGGAGAAGGAGGAGGAGGAGATGAGGAATAAGACGATGACGATGAAGAAGAAAATTCTGATGTAGGCTTGTCAGCAACTAAAAGTTAATGCATTTTACATCTATAGGCATTCACTTTAATTTTAAAGACTTCTGGCAGTATTTAGTGTTATCTGTACTCATTAATAGTATATTGCCTTTCTTGAGGTTATTAAATTAACAAAATCATAAATATTATCTATCTTTAGCAAAACTCTACAGTTTCATTGCTTTTCCTCTATTATAACTTTTTTAATCCATGACTCTAGTCTCATTTTGATAGTAGGTTCTTAGTCATAAATAACCTTAAAAATTTTTAAAGGGTCAGTGTATGTTTTTAATTAAAGTTTCATCTTTTACAGTACCATATTGGTCACATGCCTTTTTATATTAACAAAAATAAAAGTTCTTAATTAAGTTTTAAAAATCAAGATGTCTGTTTCAAATAAAAAATGACCAATTGTAATTGGGTAGACTAATTAAGATAACATTGTCATTTGGGATAGCTATAAAATTCTGACTTTTGCTTTTGCCGGTGGGATAAAACATTTCAAATTAAAGACAAAGGATCATAAATGTCATCTAATACCTAACTCTATGGACTTTAAATCAAATAATTCAAAACAATGTAAACTATTGTAAAAAATTGCATTAATTTGTATTTTTACTTGAATTGACAATTTCAATTAAAAAAACTGTAATTTTGTTAATCTCAGTTAAAAAGACTGTTAATTTCAAGAAAAATTATATTAATCTGTATTTTTTCTTACAATAGTGAATATTGTTTTCAATTATTTGATTTAAAGTATGCAGATTTAAATATTAGGCAGTAAGTGTTTCTATGCATGGTTGCACATGCCTGCAAACCCAGCAGCTGCACAGGCTGAGGTAGGAGGATCACGAGTTCAAAGCCAGCCCTCAGCTATTTAGTGAGGTCCTAAACAACTCATTGAAATACTATCTCTAAATAAAATATAAAAAGGGCTGGAGATGTGGCTCAGTAGTTAAGCACCACTGGGTTCAATCCCTGGTACCAATAAATAAATAAATAAATAAAAGAAGAGGCTAAATGCACCTGACGAAAATAAAGGATAACTTCCTGACCCTTCCCTTTTCTAAGAGCATTTACCTTAAGACAATTTGTGATTTTAACTTCTGACTCTGTATCTTTGAACAGTATAGCTTAAATATATAAGCTTCTTCTAGAATATTTTTAGTTGTGTCATTCTCAAGGTCTTGGGAATACTTCCTTCGGAATGCTGTACTCCTATTTCCCAGTTTCTGTGGGAATGTAGAAGCCTAACTTCTATGGCTGCCTCCCTCCAAGTTGCAAAACTATCTATTGCCATAAATATATGAGTGTTTATTTTTTCCTTTGGATATAGTCAATTGGTTTACCAATATAATCAACACCACTGTGAAGTAAATTCAGGATGAACAATTGTTGTCAATCTTTATCTTGCAGGCATAGGCATGTCTTGGGCTGTGTATCTGCTTGGGTGCATAAAAGGTTATAGTTTTTACTTTTGCATTATCTTCTTTGTGATATGCATCAGATTCTAACTGAATGTTTACTCAATGATAATATCATTTCTTTTCTTCTTTTGCAGAGAGTTTCCAGGGTTAGGAGTTTGTTTGATTTCAGTTATTTTACTCCAATGTTACATATTTATTTTAAAAATATAGTGTAATTTTCTATATTGCATCTCTGCTCCATACCACAGTCTTACATTTTTTCATGCTAATATACTGTCTTTCCATCAATCCATATCTAATTGTCCCCAAATGTCAATAATAGTGGTTCTTAATTATCTGAGCACTTAGGTAAAGTAGAGATCTGTTAGGAAACCATCCTGCTGGCTCCATGTCCATTGTTTAGCACACTAAGTTCCAGCCAGCAATAGCTCATGTGGTAATCCAGAAATGTGTTCTTTCTTGGACCATTTATTGCAAACCCAAAACATGTTAAGAAAAAAAATTTTTTAACCAGCTTTTTCTCTCTTTGTTTTACTATGCTTTTGATATACTAAATTTAATGAATAGCTTTTATTGGATATTTTAATGGATATTATGGCTATATGGATGTGTGTGTGTGTGTGTGTGTGTGTGTGTGTGTGTGTGTGTGTGATACGTATCCATTAAAATCCCTTTAAAAGCCAGGCAAAAGACTGCACATCTATAATCCCAACAATTTAGGAGGTTGAGACAGGAGAATCTCAAGTTTGAGGTCAGTCTCAGCAAATAAGTGAGAACCTGTCTCATAATTTAAAAAATAAAAGAAAAAGAAAAAGAACTGGGGATATAGCTCATATCATATTTTTTTTTTGCACAACCAATAATGCTTCTGGGGAACAGCAAATATATAAGATATGTAAGAAAGTAAGAAATAAATAAAATGTTCTCCAGCCCTTTTATATTTTATTTAGAGATAGTATTTCAATCCTATCTATGAATCCTATGCCGAGGATTCTGTTTCCATTAAACATTAGCTGAAATCCACACATCCCACATTGTTTTAAGTTACTAACTTCAGTGAATATGTATTATTCAGTGAAACTTGCTTGTCTTTCTAGTCAATTAGCTGTGAAGATAAATTGCCAAATTAGATTTTAAAACTGAAGATAAATTGCATAAAAAATAGGCTATATGACCACTCCTAGAGTACACTCCTAGATTTTTTATTTTTGCATTATCTTCTTTGTGATATGAAATCAGATTCTGACTGAATGTTTATTCAATGATAATATTATTTCTTTTCTTCCTTTTCAGAGGAAGAAGTTGTTAACTATATCCAATAACTTTAGAAGTTTAAAAACAAATGGATTTTTCCTATTAATCAGTATTTATTTAATTTCTTGGACTATGCATAGCTTAGTCCTGGACTTGATTCCCAGCACCACAACAACTAACCAACTAAACTAAACTAAAATATATTTTCTCAAGTCCTCTATCTTAAAAGTGCCTCCTCTTTTAAAATGTGAATAGCAGAAATTCCAACAATTTTGACTTTGTTTCCCCAAAACTGACATCTTAAAATTATGATCAGTTTTAAGTTTATGTTAAATAAATATTTAATTAATGCTTAATATATGTCATGCATTAGTATATTTGCTTTCAATGTATTTTCCCCAACAATTCTTTGAAATAATTACTAACATTATTTTCACTTTTTAAAAGGGAAAACTGACAAGTGACTGCAGAGATCTTCGCGAGGACGCATAAACAGGATTTTCATCCAGACTACCTAGCTTTGGCTTCTGTACTGCGTGCTCTAAAGCACCTAGGGCATTTAGCATAACTGCTAAATATGTTCTTAAGATTTGGAAGCAATAAAGATGCATTGCTTAGGCTTCAAATTATTATAAATTACTAATTTCATAAAACATCATCTATATGGGGTAGACTCAGCATAACACAGTAATCACAAATTTTCATAGGTTTAATCACTGATATATTTAAACTCTCTATAGATCTAAAAATGTAGATAAATATATGTATTTCCCCCAAATAATAGGCCATTTTATAAATAATATGAAGTTTCCACTTACTACATTAAGTAATCTATTATTTTTCTGAAAAAAAATGGTTCTCAAAGTATGTTTCATGGATTTTCAGACATTCTCAAAGTCCTATCAGGGGTTTGCAAAGTGAAAGTCATTTCCATGACCCTTCCAAGACTCTATTTGCCTTTTATATCATGTAGACATTGTACTGATGATGTCATGAATGGTCATTGTATCATTCACTTCCATCAGGGCATTTAAATATGATAACTGTTAGGTAAGTTTTTCTTGCTGAGCTTTTGTAATTTGTATTTTTTTATATCCATTTTGTTCCCCCCTCCAGATCTGTAACTTTGATGGAAAACATGGTAAATGATTTAAAATTAAAATATTAAATGAATCTCTTATGCTTGGAATACATTAGGACCCTGTATATTTTTATTATTTGGTTACAAAATTTTTAAATTACTTTAACTGTCAAATTTAAGACAGATTCTTGAGACTGCTTTCTTGATATTTGCAATGGTTCTTATTCTTGCAGATGGAAACTTACACTTCTTTTTATAACTAAACTCAACAGTCATACAGATGATGAGTGTGTAATAAATAAACTCTTTTATCTCATGTTCATTTTTATTTAAACAATTTATTAAAAGTTGCTATTTACTCTGTAAGAATTCTTTACATATTACAGCAATACTCAACAGAAATAAACAGGTACAGGCAAAATAATGTCTTATTACTTATTGTTGTTTTGCATGCTCTTTCAAAATATTTTAATACTTCTAAAAGATTCTATTTAGGTTTTGATAACTAAAAAAATTTTAATTTCATCAATTACAAGATTTCTTTCTGGATAATTGAATTGTGCAGTATACTTTCCTAATTTCCTGCAGATCCTAGGCCAGCCAGCTGTATAACCTGAGTATTGCTTAGGAGATTTAAGTTTCATGATTGTTGCTCATGTTTCAATTTTTACATCTCTCTCAGTATGTATACATCTGAAAACAATCTACAATAGTTCTGATCTATAGTCAAATAAATATTGCTCTGAAAAGAAAAATAATTATTTTCAGCTTGTTTAATCATTTAGGTAATTTTAAATAATAAAAATGGGGCTATTGCCTTAATATTTTATAAATGGCAATTTTTCAGGGAAAATATACATGTTTATGCAAGCCTATCTTTTCATAGATAGTGCAGTATTGTTAAATGAATCTTTCTCTATAATTTTCATTGTAATAAATTAATATATATCATAAATCAGATTTTCTAACGACAACATTTGGGGAATACATTAACATGAAATAAAAGCCATAAATTTTAACTCTAACATAAATGTTGCCAAATTTTTATTAAAGATAAATTTTTATTTAGAGGTATGTGTAGACATTTCACCTCTTTTTATGAATTCTGCATCATTTCAATGAATTGTTTTTTAATGAAAAATTATGCAAAATATAATGTATAGGATAATGAATTTATAAAACAGATGGCCTTGTCTCTCTTTTTGTATTTTATATCTTTAAATGACTTCATGCACTATCAATCCATTTGAAGCACAGAGAGGGGTAACCATTAAACAGTTTCCCATTCTTCTTTACTAATGATACTTAAAGGCATTTAATAACATTTGCTAATTGTGTAATGCCAATCCTCAAAAATAATGTTTCAGTAGGGAGTGTTTCTGCTTTGTTCCTTTTGTTTCCAGACAGTGTCTAACAAACTGGAATAATCATAATTGACAGAGCACAATGCATTGGGAAACATGTTGCTAGGAGAATTCTTTAAATGTCAAAAAATTTACCTTCTCCCTGGGGAAATCAATTAAGTCAATGGAACTTGTATTAAAATTGAAACAGAAAAATCATTGTGTAAATTTTGCTTTTGCCACATTATACAGACTATAATAGTCTTATCAGAATGATAAAACCTTACATTACACTATAATAATGATGTGCTATTTCCAATGATCATAGTGATATTTTACTTAACTAATATTCATCATTTTTAATGCTATAACAAGAAAAATAATAAATTTCACATATTTTTTCATGAATAAAATGTTCAATGATAAAAATAAAATCTTTGAGGTCATCAAGTTGTCTTTAAATAATCATAATAATAAACATAGTGTTTATTACTAATTACTCTGCAGCTCTTCTATAGTTTCTCTTTCTGATTAAAAAGGAGAAAATAAAAACTTTACAAAACCCACAATACAGTGACAATAAAATCATTGTAAATACATATTGCTAAAACATCCCCAAGTATTTATTTTGCTAATAAAATTTATTCAGTGAAAATTCCTATTACCTGAAGTAATCATGATTTTTCTTCATGTAAAAATCTAGATAAATTGCCACCTTCTATTTTTGATCATTATTTTGTTAAATGTTAAAGTGTACTGAATTCCTGTTACCTTGTAAGTTAAAATGACGCTGAGTAAATTTCTAGGATCCTCTTGAATACACTTCTCATCTTACTTTGATATGTCACTCAATAGCAAATTGATTCAGCATTTGCTATATGGAGTTATTAGCAATCATTTATCTAACACATTATTCCATAATGCACCTTCAAAGAAGTAGCTAGCCATTTACTACTTAAGGCCAGTGGGAGAATCTCCTCCTAAGTCTGCTAAGATGGAGTCTTATGGAAAATAACTTAATCAGGAGAGTGATTATTCATGAGATTTATCATGTTTTGTGGGCTAGAGGCAGATGGCAGTCCTCAAGGTATTGCCTGCAAACAAGCTCAGGGTGTTTTTAAAGGCTGTGACTGATCGGGATTCATCTGAGGTTGTATTTTCCACAAAAATAAGGAGATACCATTATCATTATCATTAGGTTCTGGGGATTGAACACAAAAGCTCTTTGCCACTTTACTGCTAAGTTGCTAAGACTGGCTTAGAACTTCTGAGTTCCCTGTCTTACCTTTTAGTCACTAGAATTACAGATGTGAACCATGACACTCAGCAGGACATTTTTTTAAAATTTGTTTTTAATTGTAGATGAACACAATATCTTTATTCTATTTATTTATATTTATATGGTGCTGAGGATCAAACCCAATGCCTCACAAGTGCCAGCAAGTACTCTACCACTGAGGTACCCACCCCCCCTCCCCCCACCACCCCCCACCCCCGGCCCAGGACATAATTTTTAAGTACATAGAAAGCTCTGATTATATGATATGAATTATTTTGTAAATGTACCATTAGTGAGTAAAAACTTATCTTCTACATACCATAGTGTGACCAAAGACCTGTATATTTTCTACTCTTTCAATCTAGAGTTTTTGAGTTTTCATATAAATTAAACGCTAATCAGCAAGTATTTGTAGTAGAAAAATGCATTCTTTGATTTTTGTCTAAACAGTTATTTAGTACAAAAGTGCATTTGTAAGATTTTTATTAATTCTAAGAATATTGCAAACAGTGTGCCATAAAGAATAAGTGTCAAGAAAAATACTGTCTTTATAAATACTCTATTTTGTTGACTTTATTTATAGTAGTCAACCTTACCCATAGTTTTGCATTCTATGGTTTCAGTTACCTGCAAACCACCATGGTTCAAAAATATCAGCTTGGAAATTCCAAATATAAACAATTCATAAGCTTTAATTGCTCACAGAGTAGTGATGAATCTTGCACTGTCTCAGTCCTGCCTGGAAAGCCAGGTCTCCCTTTTCCAGTGTATATGCTATATATGCTACCTAACCATTAGTCACTGAATACTTGTCTCAGTTATCAGATTAACTGTCAAGATTACTAAGTTATTGTGTTCAAATAGCCCTTATTTTAATTAATAATGTCAAAGCATAAAGAATAGTGATTCTGGGAATTCAGGATACCAACAAAAATGCATAAAGTGCTTTCTTTAAATGAAAAGGTGGAAATTCTTGATTTAATATAAAATTTAAAAATCAGACAATAAAGTAGCTAAAATCCTTGATGATTTATTATTATTAATCTCATTATGACTAATTTATGAGATAAACTTTATTATGGGAAATTTATTTGAAAAAACATAGTATCTAAAAGGTTTGATTCTATCTGTGATTTCAGGTCTCAGAACAGAGTCTTGGAAGATACCTCTATGGAAAGGTGAAGAGTACTATCCAAGTTACCTGCCTCCAAAGAAAATTTATGTCTGTCTCTGTGAGGTGGTCAATGCAGATCATTCTCAATCTAACCAATGGCTGAGATGTTTTCAAACTGTGCTTTAGTGTAAGAACTGTCCAATCCCAAATTTCCAATCCTGAAAGAGAAATACAATATTAAAGCAAATACTAAGTTCATTGAGATAATGACGCTGAACAATAATCAGGCTCATTGGTAAAAGTGTTACCCAGTGTTGTTCCAAAAACAGGATAAAATCATAGACAGATATTTTCTACTGCCTACCCCACATACTATTTGAATCTTCTCATACATCCAAGCTAGTTCATTAATGAGCCTTAATTGAAATCTTCATCTTCTTTCTATAAATCTTTCTGCTCCAATTATTTATATCTGCCTTAAATGCGGATTGCTGAAAGGATTCATAGGACTCAGTTCATACTCTAGATACTGAACACCAATAGAAGAAAAGGATGGATACTGAAAGGGCTTAGAAATCTTTGGTGCTTGTCTTTTATCTTTCTATGATTAAATCATTATTACAAATGCATGATGTTTCCAAGTTCCTAAGCACTACTGAATTCACAAATCCTGATTCCAGTCTGTTGAGAAAAAAAAATATAAAATATATATATATATATATATATATATATATATATATATATTGACCTAGTAATATTTATTTAAAAAACAGTTTCTGGGATAATGATCAGATAAAATTAAAAATAAACAGTAAAATATAAAACCTTAAATACTTTGAAATGCATATGACTTTTAGATTAATGCAGAAATTTAAAATAAGATCCCAAATGTCAAAACACACAGGAAATGATACTTTTTATCAGAATCTATACAATATCATGCAATACATTCTAAAATTCCATCTCAAAACCCAAATAACTTAAATTGAGCTAATACTACCAGTAATTACAGGAATTATTATCTGTAATCCCAGGTATTCTAGAGGTTGAGGCAGCAGGATTGGAAGTTTGAGCCCAAACTGGGCAACAATCTGAGAACCTCTGACAAAAAATAAGATGAAAATAAAAAAGCTTAAATAAAATGTGGAAAAACTGCAGAGATTGATTGCCATCAGAAAGACTAAATAAGTGATTAAGCTTTCTATGACTCAAATTATTGATTATATGGAAAGGTAAATAAAGGTCAAATAGCTATTTAACAGAGTCTTTCACAGGTTAAATTAATTATGCTTTTAAAAAGATTTAGACAAATGCCTGATGTGGATTAAAAATTTAGTTACTATTATATTTCTTATCGGTAGATAATCTTCTACAATACACACAAAATTAATTCCAGACATTGTATTCTAAAGTAAGAAATACTCTTATAAATGCCATGTAAGAATTTTAAAGACCACATGGAAAAACCTAGGTGTGTAGGTAATTTGTTCAACTTAAAAAATCAAATTAAAAATCTTCAATTTACAAAAACAGAATAATTAAAAGTGACATTTTTCTCTAGACTATAGTAAGCATTTGTTGCAAAATATGTGATTAATAAACTCAAGAGATAAACTGCAATTCTGAAAGAAATTATGATAATGCAGAGTATATAGAATTCTTGACAGTGGTAGTCCTAAACATCAACAAAATTATTGTTTTTCTTTATTAATATGTTTGATATAAATTAATTAAACTATTAGCTAGTAATACTGAAAGTAAATATTAAGAATTCAATATCAACAATATGCCAAGACTTTTCACACATGGACAAGAAAAGCATATGCAAATTAAGAGAATTGAGCAAATACAAAGAAAAACAAATTACAGAAAATTAAATCTGAATGACCAATAAATCTGAAAATATGATAAAAACCAAAGGATAATAAAAGGAAATTAAATAATAAGGGCATATTACTTTATATTTATCTTGAAGATGAATCATCCCCATATCCTAATCATCATCCTTATCTGATAATATTTATTAGTCTGTTCATATGAGGAAATGAGCAGATTTACATAAAATTGGAGAATATTTGACTCTCATTAGTATTGTTTGTCCTTTTTGCTTTTATTTCTACTTTAGAAAATTTATCAAGAAACCTTATTTTTTTTTCTTTTAAGTACTGGGGATTGAACTCATGGGTTTGTTCTACCACCAAATTAGATCCTCAACTCTATCATTTTCATTGTTTGAAAGAGAATCTCCCTAAATTGCCTAGAGAGGCTTTGAATTCATGATCTTCCTGCTTTAGCCTCCTGAGTTGCTAAGATTATTTGAGTGCCAACACCCTTAACTCTAAATCCAATACTTTTGAGGGCAGTTATCCTTCTTCTAGAAATCAGTTCCCTAAAACTAAAATCTTTAGTGCTGAAGCATATATAAAATATAATGAATATTAAAATAGCTAATTAATTAGGGCATACAACAAAGAGAAAGCTTTAAAAATAATTTTAAAAATTGTTCCTAGTGATCTGGAGAAAATCTCATGACTTACTACTTAGTGAAAGAGTAAAATTAATTAAAATGCTATGAGAATATTTATATATTTATATACAAATACATAATTTAGGCATGAAAATTTAGTTAATAATCAGTCATGTATATAACATCATATTAAAATAGAGATTAAATATATTTACATGATACTTCTAACTATGTGGTTAAGAAATTTCACATATATTCCAATTCCAAAAAATTTCCAGGTGCTTCATTATAACATACAAGGATAACTTAAAACATCTTTGAGTTCTGAAAGAACATGGCTGTCATCATTGCATAGTTTTAATTTACTTTATGTGTATGTGTGTTAGAAATGAACATATGCTACATCTTTGTTTTTTGAAAAAATTGACAAAGCAAAGGTTTGAATGTTCCAGTTTATTTTCAAATATAATAAATATATTCCGCAGCTTTACAACTACATTGAGTTTCTAGAAAGTTAACACTCAAAGATATAAAAATTTAGTTAATATAGTACAAAGTCTAAACATTGTGGTTATAACTTCCTTTCTTAATTCAAAAGTTAAATTCTGTAGTTGGAAAGCCAAGCAATTGAAAATCTGTATTATATTCTAGTTCTGAGTATTTGTAAAGAAACTCAGTTGAAGAAAAATGAAAGAAAACTGACATTTTTCCTCATTCCCCAAAGGTATTTTACAAACCTTCAAGCTATAGATAATTTAAAGTTTAATATTTTTGAGTATAGAATTTTAAATGTAATTGCGTTGTTTTCTCTGTTCTTCCTAAGAATTGTTTTCACAATCCACATTCTCTTTAATGCTACAAGTTTTGTATTAACCTTTAGGGCAGCAGAATGAAATTGTTACAGGTTTTGTAATTAGCAGTGGTTGTAAAAGTCAGACATTCAGAAGGCAGAATTCAACATCAGAATGAACATCCGATGAGAGTCCAAATGTACTTGGAGAATAAGTCTGTTGCTGTAGCAACAGGCTTCACTTGCTACCAAAAGAGAAAAACAAACAGAATATGAGTAAAATGACTCAAGTTTCAATTTTAAAAGAGAGCTATTTCTGATAGAATTATGGATAGAATCTTTAAATTCAGCATTATAACCGATAATAAGTGACAGTGACTGTTATATTTTAAAAGCAACGCATCAGGAATAAGAAATGTAAAATAACATCTAAAGCTACTACAAGTGTACATTTGGGGGCAAAATTAATTGGCTTACTTTTAAAAAACAGTTTATTTTGTTTTCATTTCTTCAAAATGTTGAAAGATCTATGAAACATTTTTCTTTGAGACTGTTGCTTCCCTGGGGCTTACACAGTGCTCTCCACTGATGGATAACAGAAATACTCTCTTCTATATCAAAACCACATTGCACGTAATTTCTTGAGGACTAGATGAAAGTAGATTCTGTCAGTTCAAGACACTATAATAAAAATACTGTAGACTGGGTAGCTTCTAAATAACAAGTATTTCTTTCTTATAGTCTCAAAGGCTGGGGAGTCCAAGACCAAGGCTTAGGCATATTTGGTATCTGATAAGAATCTGATTTCTCAGACATGGTCCCTTCTAGATAGATCTTCCTGTGGTAGAAAGTACAAAGTAGCTCCCTGGGGGCCTCTTTTATAAGGGCACTTACTTTTTCTTTTACTTGAGCCCCATCCCCATGAGCTTACCAGTTCTCAAAGACCTCATCTCTTAATGCCATCAAGTTGGGGTTACCTTTCAGCATGTGAATTGGGGGAAGGCACAAACAGACCAGAGGAGAGCCATTCTTGAGTCATAGCAAGGTCCCTGGCATCTAGTAACCCAATAATTCTAAGAAAGAAACCACTGGTACAACTTGAAGACGCTGCAAGAACAGAATGAAACATGGTACAAATACAGTAAAATAAGCTTTACATTGACATGCATTGTAACAGGGAGGGCCTAAAAATCACGTACTTGAATGAAGTGTCAGGGAAACCACATTGTGAAATCTTCCTTCAGGCAAGTTTGGTTTAGAGGTAGCTGGTGTCCCTCTCCTGATTAAACTATGATGTGTCAAAATCAACATAAAATTTTTACATGTGTCTGATAAAAAATATAATGGCCCAGTGAAAGAGGAAAATAGATGTTTCTAAGCATGTTATCCAGTTTGTCAAAAGGCTTGAAAGGGAGTGACAAAATTATCTGAATGAAATTTTGAATAAATATACTGGCTGAAAGTTAACAGAGTGGACAAGAAAAAAAAGGAAACAACAGCAATCCTTCAGTCAATAGCTCCTCGATGTGTGATTGTGAAATTCAAAGTATCTCATGTCTCTTTTAGAAAAAATATCCTTCTTTTCACATTACCCAGCTCCTAGTGTCTATATTAGTGCTATTTCTATACAATGCTGCTCACATGAAAATGATTTTGAACCATAAACAAATGGCTTAAATTCCTAGAACAAAGTTTTAAGATAGAGGGGGAAATCATAATATCAACCTTTCTACAATATACACATCTGTAAGTAATGTCTTAATATTTTTTAACTAAGAATACCTGACAGAATAACATCATTTTACTATCATGCATTTTTTGATATGCAAATTATCAATATATGAGTATAGAAGTGATGTATGCTCGGTACTTTGTTATATGAGAAAAAACTTGGAAAAAATTGAGTCATATGGGGAAAAAGTCCACATTTTAGTGTGTGCCTACTGGAATTTCTTTATGATCCATGCATATCACCTATTGTGATGGTTACACTTAGCACCTCTCAGCATCAGTCTTTCTTCCTTTATGTTTAAACATTTACACTTTATCTTGTGATTGATATTTGGGGCTTGAATTCTTGCCCTCTTTGGGAGTCCTTTGTAGAATCTATGTCATATTTTTGTTCCTTATATCATGAAAAGTGGGAGTTTTTGTTCCAGAAATGAGTTTTTGGTACTGATGGCACAAGGTTGCATACCCCAGCAACAAGAGCACTGAAAACAGAAAGGATATCACTGGGTGGAAGACCACAGGGTAAAAGCTTCATATTGAGGAGCAGAGTCATTTACAAGCTCATTCGGCTCATCCCTCCTGATAATTCCTAATGCTTTTTATATGATGAAGTAACTGAAACAATTTGAAGCATTTAAAATGATGTTTCATTATAAAAAATAATCTTAAGTTTCACAAGATCAATAAATTCTCCTAAGTTCCTATGAGAGTGTTGGTGTATGTTTTCAAAGTTATTGCATACTTACCCTAAAACTTCTAGGCATTATCTTACTCAGGGTTATAAAGACAAAACATAAAAATTCACATATACTTGTATGTTATATTTAATAGTAACAGCATAATTGATTTCCAAATATTTTTGTGAGGGCTAATTTTTAAGTTGTCTACTATCTGAAAAATATTATTTCATGTACTGTACTTTTTTAAAGTATATTTTTAGTCTTTTTAATGATGGAGGGTAAATCTATTTGCTGTTATTCTATCATGTCCAACAGCAGAACATCCATTAACAAGTTCATAGTGTCAATGCACTGAATATTCCCAGATTTTTGTTTCCAGACATGATTGAATGTACATCTGTGCCATGACTTCTTTAATAAGCTTTAATGAGTTTTTTAGTTTAATGGTAGTTTGATTTGTTTTTAAGTTCTACCATCCAACACAAAAGCAAATAAAAAGATTAAGAATTAAAAAGCTAGGTGTAGAGTCTCTTTTAGGTCATGCAATGAAGAAAAAATCAGTCATAATTTAACAGAGATCAGCAGTTAAAGATTTTAGAGATTGGATTTTTAAACTCATCTGAGTTTTCTAAGCCTCCTCCTCACTGTGAAAAGTAATTCTGGAAACTGTTTGACCAAGAATTCTTATATTATTGAGGCATCAATTTGGTTTTCTAACTTACCTTAAGAAAAGAAATTTTAAATAATCATCTTTCTTTGAGATTTAAAAAATAATCTTTCTATTAAGCTTCTTTTATCATATAGAATATTTTCTATGAATGACAAAACAGTAAAAAATGGATTTATGGCCATGATATCATATATATAGATTCTGATGCTAATAGAAATTGATTTTTTTATTTGTCAAAATAAGTTTATAAAATATAAGCAGACAGGACTCTTTAAAGGAGTTTATATTAATGTTGTATTTTACAAATAAGAAAAAAAATGAGTGATAGAATGACACAACTTCCAAATTAATGTAACACAGCCAGTAAGTTCCAGAATCATGATTTATTCAAAATTAGGTATGCTACATATGTTTGAAACAAGCAGAAATCATAACAGCCAAAGTATGGAACCAGACTAGGTGCCTATCAATGGGTAAATGGGTGAGGAAAACATGGTGTATATACACCATGGGGTTTTACTCAGCCATAAAGAAGAATGAAATTCTATCCATTGCAAGAAAAAGAATGGAACTTGAAGGCAGTGTGTTAAGCAATGCAAACTAAATTCAGGAAGTCAAGAGTTTAGCTTACATATTAGAATATGTGGAAGCTAGAGAGCAAAAACGAAAAAAGGGATGGAGTAGCTCATGAATATGTGTGTGTGTGTGTGTGTGTGTGTGTGTGTATAAATTTCCACAGAGAGATATGTATATGTAGTTCTATATTTTTTTTAATTCTTAGTAGTGCTTGCATTTTGAGTTAATAGAGCTGTGAGGATCTTTCTATATATATTATTAAATATATGTATATATTTATGTGTGTATATATGTACATAGACATGGATGGACTTGATCACTTGTTTGTCATTGCTTTTGAGCCTACATAAGGACATACTTCCAAAACACTTTGTTATGTAGCCTAAATATTAGATTTTAAACAATGCTACCATAAGAGATATTATCTCATGTTTTCAAAACATTGAAAGTATATTTAAATAATATACTTTAGTATAATAGACAAAGTACATTTAACAAATGCCTACACATACATTAAGATCCTGCATGAGTGTAATCTCAAGGCAGTTTCTACTACTTATCTTACAATATTGGTACTTATTTTATGTTATTTTATTCTGCCACCATAGTAACCATACATAAGTATTCTAATTTTGAAAGAAACTTAATTAAGTATTCACTTCTCTCTCTCTCTCTCTCTCTCTCTCTCTCTCTCTCTCTCTCTCTCTCTCTCTTTCTCTCTCTCTCTCTCTCTCTCTCTCAGTGTTGTGGATTGAATTCAAGGCCTTGTACACGCTAGGCAAGCACTCCATCACTGAAGACATCCCCAGCTCATTTGTCTCTAAATCAGACTCTGTGCTCAATTGAGAAGATTATTATTTTTTTATTTAGGATTTAACCTGCAACACATAATCTGCTGACTGTCCCAAATATGTGGTCAGTACAATATAATTTTGAATGCTTTTCAAAAATTCAACCCAAATTTTTGACTTTCTCTTAACTAATGTGATAAATATTTCATCTTCAACAGTATGTGGTTAGATTTCAAGAAGTGTTAACTAAGAATTTTGCTAGAAAACAGCAGCCGAAGAGTGTTCAGAATATTTCTGCTCTGTTGGAAATAGGCAGAGTTAGACATCTGTACCTCCTCAGGCCAATGAAGAGAAACATCTGCGAAGTACACATTAAATTGTTTTCTGGGGGAACCAACTAACAAACAAAACCTACCATGTTTACAGCCAGAGTGATGGTGCAGAACAAGAAGGAAAAACAAAATAAATTTACAAAGTTAGAAATCTGCAGAAATGCAGTTGCTGTGATTTATCAGTCTAGCTCTGCCACTGATGATACAATGTATATGGTTTGGCCAGCTGAATATATCAAAGTATATTATGTAACAAAATAAAAATAAAAATTGCGCTATCCAATAGATTTGCTAGATTTGCCAATTTTCATTTAAAACATTAATCAGTTAAATAATATTTTTGAATACAGGAATATTCAGAACAATATAAAATGTACTGAATTTACTAATATGAATGATTCTTTTTTTTTTCTAAATCTGTGGTTAAAAACCTAGACATCTGTCATGACGAGGAAGGTGAGATGAACAATAAAGCACAGGAAAAATGTGGTAGATGATAAATCAAATGAGATCCCTTGTTGCTTTTTAATCTTTACATTCTACATGATCATTCCAAATTTCTCCCCACCCCAAACACCATGACGCACTCTGTTCTACTTTTTGTTTTAAATGAACTTTCAAGAAACTTTTTAAATAATTTTAGATTTATGGAAATATTGTAAAGAAAGTACAGAGAATTCCTGCATGCTTTTCACACAGTGTCCCCTAATGTAAACAAAGCCATGGCTCAATTGTAAAAATTAAGATGTTAACACCTGTACATCTCTCATATCTAAATTATAGATTTCATTTTTATGTCTCTAGATTTCGCTTTCATTCTAGGTTCTCATTGAGGATATTACATTGTATTTCTTCATCTTTTCTCCATAGTTTCCTATGATTCGTGGGAGTTTTTGAATTCTTTGTTATGTATGTATGACTTTGAGAGTTTTGAAGTACTGATCAGACAAGAAAGTTGGATTTATCTGATTTTTTTCATGATTAAACTGGAGTAGGAATTTTTGAAAAGAATCCCAGAGATGAGTTGTGCTTCCCATTTCAGCAGATCAAAAAGTACAAGATATCAACATGACTTATCATTGAGATCACAAGGTTAAGATCAAAGTTTCTCTACTGTAAGTGATTTTTCCTGTTCTATTCTATATTCTACTGAATCAAGTCACCAAGTCCAGTTAATACTCAAGGAAGAGAGGAACTAAGCTCTATCTCCTGAAGCGTATTTTTTCTCAAAAATTGTAATTTTTTTCAAGGAAGATTTATATTTTCTACCACATTTATATATTCAGTAATTCAAGTACATAAATGAAGATTTACATATGTTTATTTTCACCTCTGTGTTATAATCTATTTTTTCATTATTTTTGCTCAAATTTTTTTCAGTTTTGGCAATTTTTTTTGTTTTTTGTTTTTTTGTTTTCAAGTAGGCATCTATTTTCCTTGAACACATCACCAAATATTCTTTGGCACTATAAGATGTTATGGATTCATGCTGAATTTCTCTTGCCCAAGTCCTGAAATCAGCCAATTTCTAAAAAACAAATTTTCCTCTTATTGTAGGATGGGATTAGAAACTCAGTTCCAGGCTCCCAGTGAGGTGTATGCTATTCATATTTCTAAACCTTCTTTGTGCACAGTGCAAAACTATATGGGCATGTAACAATGCATACATACACACATATCTATAATTTTCTCTATACTTATCTGTGTATGCTAAAGTAAGCCTGGGTTCATATTAATATGCTAGATTCTAACCCAACATGGAGTTTCATGTTGGTTTTGCCGTTTGGTTTATTTATGAGTTCTTAATCTGAGAGTAAGAACCTTGTCTCCCATTCGCTATAATTTATTTTCTTAATTCAGGCCTAGTATTTTAACACATTTTAAGAATTAATAAGCCATACTTATAGGAGAACCAAAGGTATCAAAGTAATATTTCTGTACAAATATTTTTGTGTTTATTGTTAAACTTTCTAAACATTATCTTGCAGCTATTTAGGATGGTGTTTGTTTCTCTAACCACAAGGTTATATCATATATGTGTAATAGACACATTTATTTTCTCCAGAGTGTAGTCTACCCATGGATTATCATCTCTCATTGAATCTGTTTTTACTTGAATTTGTTAAATTTTGCCTTTTTTTCTTATATGTTATATAAGGGTTTGACAAATGTATGGTTAGTAATTACCCTAATAAAGTGGACAATTAGAGAACACTTAAATTATCTCTTCTTGCCCCAACTGTAGTGATAACTGCCCTTCCTCCTACAAACACTGGCAAACTATTTTCTATCCGTAATATTTCCTTTCTTTTTGGATCTGGTTTCTTTTGTTTAAACAAAATCTACTTTAAGATTCATTCATATCAATATAGGAGTCACCAGCATGATCTCTTAGATAGCATCAAGGTGTTCCTATTGAATGGTTATAGCAGTCTGCTTGTTCATTCATGTGGAAGGACATCCAGTTCTTTCCACTTGGAGACTCATAATGCAGGTATAAGATATAAACATTTAAGTACAAATTCTTATGGAAACAGGTATTTTCTTTTTTTTAATTTTTTTAAAGTTTTTATTATTAGTTGTTCAAAACATTACATAGCTCTTGACATATCATATTCATACATTTGATTCAAATGGGTTATGAACTCCCATTTTTACCCCGTATACAGATTGCAGAATCACATCGGTTATACATCCCCATCTTTACATACTGCCATACTAGTGTCTGTTGTATTCTGTTGCCTTTCCTATCCTCTACTATCCCCCTCCCCATCTCTCCCCTTCCATCTTCTCTCTCTATCCCATCTACTGTAATTCATTTCTCTCCCTTGTTTTTTTCCCCTGTCCTCTCACATCCTCTTATATGTAATTTTGTATAACAGTGAGGATCTCCTTCCATTTCCATGCATTTTCCCTTCTCTCTCCCTTTCCCTCCCTGTTTAATGTTAATCTTCTTCTCATGCTCTTCCTCCCTGCTCTGTTCTTAGTTGCTCCCCTTATATCAAAGAAGACATTTGGCATTTGTTTTTTAGGGATTGGCTGGCTTCACTTAGCATAATCTGCTCTAATGCAATCCATTTCCCTGCAAATACCATGATTTTGTCATTTTTTAGTGCTGAGTAATACTCCATTGTGTATAAATGCCACATTTTTTTTTTATCCATTCATCTATTGGTATTTTCAATTCACTTGAGTAAGCTTCAAATAGTGGGATTGGTAGGTTGAGCAGTATGTATCAATGTATCTTCATAAGAAACTTATATACCATTCACTAAGTAACTGTTCCATCTTGCACTATTGCCCTACAGTGATTGAAAATTTCTGTTGCTCTACGTATTTATCAATATTTGGTATTGCCAGTGTTTTAACCATTCTAACAGTGGGGTGGTGGCTTCTAATTTTGGTTTCAATTCTTATTTCCCTAGTGACTAATAATGCAAGGCACTTTTCCATCTGCTTATTTGCCATTTATATTGTTTTGTTGAAGTGCTAGTTCCTAACTTTTAAACATTTTCATTTTTTCTACTAAGAAAACTAATTGTGTTTTACTCTATTTCACTATTAACAATAATATGCCAGAAAACGTTTTTAAGAATCAGAATAGATTGACATGATAGATGTATGAAGGAGAATAATTGGTCTCCTTTGTTTTATGACTAAAGCAGTTTTAAGCATTGTGGTATTTTGATATTTTAAAAATTTTCTTTTGTTCTGCCTTCTACCTGATGTATCATCTTCTGCAAATCCTCAAGATTAATTTTCACTTTTCCTTGCAACTTTTCCAATTCTATGAAACACAGATCTAAGCTGAAAAATGAAGAACTTAAGGCAGATCATAGATCAATCTCAATCATAATTTTGTGATTCTGTAAAAACCTCTGTGAGTTTTTGTTTTTGGAGTTTTGTTTGTTTGTTTGTTTTGGTACTGGGGACTGAACCCAGGAGTGCTCTATCACTGAACCACATCCTCAGTCCTTTTTTATTTATTTTTTAAATTTTCAGACAGGGTCTTGCTGAGTAGTTTAGGGCCTTCCTAAACTGCTGAGGCTGGCCTTGCACTTATAAGGTCCTCCTGCCTCAGCCTCCTGAGCTGCTGAGTTTGCAGGTATGTTTAACCATGCCATGTGCCTCCATGAATGTTAAGAATGCAAATATAATCTAAAATTTCTTTTAGAATTATTTTTATTAAAGTTATTACTGCATATAGGAAGGTAATTAATAAAGAAGAAATCAGATACTATGGTTTTTTACTTAAAACATAAGCAAGATTGACAGCTATTAAATATTTTCTAGATGCAGTCATATTCTAGTAAATGTCATTTACTTTAGGTTTACAATTGAGGGCAGAAATCTTCTCATCCAATTTATGCTGCAATAGATTCTCAATCCTTGTTTTGCATTGCACACAATTATTAAAAATCAGACAGTCTTCAAACTCTACTGTAATATGGTATATCCCAGGCCAGCTATGATATCTGTTGCCTTAATGGCATCTTTCTGCAAATCTGGGTGAGAATTCTCAGTGGCTGGGTTTAACTATCTATCAAAATAAGTTGAACATGAGTTATCCAAACCAGTTATACACTCTATTGTTCCTTAAACATAATAAACAAATCTAATTTTTATCATTTTATATCCACTGTCTGGCATAGTATCCAGACTTTAATTACCATTCAATATGTATGTCACTGGTCAGTACTTTTCAAAATGCAATTTGCTCTCTTTGAAAATTATCATCTGGTTTCTTTCCTATTTTATGTCACTAAGAGTATGCAATTGCTAAATACTGCATTTGAAATGTATCCAATATCCCAGATACAATTTGTCAGAACCTAGAAATGTGAAGTCACATAACATGGCCAGCTGCTCTCTCTGTACCTCTTTACCTATAACTAATAAAATACCTGATAAATTGGAAGAGAAATTAAAATATAACAACAAATATGGCCACAGCAAAATGCACAAATGAAACATCTGCCCTGGTTTTAGGTTATTCTTAATTAACAATAGTAATTTACATCTTAAAATGTAGTGCCTATTGAAATAAGTAGCAATAATGAGTTAACTTTTTTTTTTCCTCTCTCTTCTTCTTCTTCTTGCTAGAGGAGGTGGAATACAGGACTCTCTACCACTGAGCAAAATCATTTTTTATATTTTTTGTTGCTCAGACTGGCCTTGAACTTGTGATCCTCCTTTCTCAGCCCCTCAAGTTGCTGGGATTACAGGAGTGTGCCATTACACTCAGCAACTTCCTTTTCATATAGTTTTAAATTTTTAAAAAACAATTTTGTTACGACCACTGGGATTTTATTTGGTCATTCATTTATTTTGTTCTTTTTAGTTATAAATGACAGTACAATTTATTTTGACATAATTATACAAGCATGGAATATATCTTGTTCTAACTCAGTACTAAAGCCAGAATTAGACAGGCAGTCAGTATAGATAAGTAAATCGAGTTGGGTCGGGTCAAGGTGGCCAATTTTGAGTAACTCTGGGGAGTTGGAGACTGCCCCTGAGGGATCTTATCAAGAACCTGCTGGCTCCAACCTGTTGCAAAGGTAACCTGTCCCAGGAATTTCCCCTACCTACAGGGAGCTAAGATCTTTAGCTGCTCCATCCTGCCCTTCCCCCTTCAGCCCACCAGTTTCCCACCTTTTGGCCCTCCCACTGAGCATTCCTGGGCCTAGTTACCTGCACTGGAAGGAGAAAGATAAGGGGGAAAGGCAGGAGAACAAAGGAAGCCTAGGGCAGAACACTTCGCATCTTGGGATACCAGGATATCAGCTATGGCCCCCTTCTCTCTCACAGGAGAAGTCTATGTTATCCCTTTTTAAATAAACCCTGCTTTATATGCTTGCCTCCCTCCGTGTGCTTCTCTAATGTTCAAACTTCAACATGTGGGGAAGCAGGATAACCGGTGGTATCAATACCTCTCTCTTTCCTCTCCTGAATCCCTACTTTCTTTCCTCCATTCATCTTTCTGCCATTTATCCATGGCTACATTTTTAATTAATTTCTTTTGGTTGTACATGATGATGAGACTCACTGTGGTGTATTTATTTATGTACATAGCAAAGTTACGTCAGATTCATTCTACTGTCTTTCTTTCTCCAATGCCCCTCTCTTCCCTTCATTCCCCTTGGTCAACTTCAAGGAACTTCTACCCCTGGAACTTTTTACTAATCCTAACTCTTTTTATCTTGACTTTCCTGAAATTTCTGTTCCAAATGCCCTTATTAGAAAAACATTATATTACATGATTCATATATATGTGTACATACACACATATATATATCTCTTTTCTATCAAAATTATTTTATAGATTCAGTACTATTTTTACCTTAGTTTTACAAATGAGGAAATTGACAGAGGAAGTTTAGATGAGTTTCCCAAGGTCACTCAACTGGAAAAATGGAGGAGCTTGGGTTAAAATCTTAGCCTGCTGACTCCAGAGTACACATATGTTTCTCTATGTATATCTTTTAAATATTCTTTCATAAAACATTTTAAAAGCCCATAAAACCTATGTGCAATAATAGTCATATCAGCTTCTCCAAAATAACCAAAACTCAAAGCACTTTAAATTTTCATTATCAAAGAAATAAATAATTTACAGTTCTGCAATCTAATGTTCCTACACAATAATGAAAAAGAATGAATTACTTACTTGTAAAAATGGAAAATTCTCGTGAAATCATTTTACATTGAAGTACATAAGATGTGTAGTTCCATTTGTATAAATTTCAAAAACAGGCACCTCTTACTGACAATAATTGAAATCATACTGTTGTGTTATTTGAGCATGAATCATTGACTTAAATGGGTAACAATTTTATAAAACAAAACAATCTAAAAAAAAAAAGAAGAAAAAACCCCACAAATCCCTGATATAATAGAATAGCTCCTTGCTGCATCATATACAGCCTATACCATGATTCTCCAACTCAAATCTTCAGTGACATCACTGAAGCTATGAATGTTTGATGTGTATTTTTTAAATATAGAAATAAAATATTTCTGAATTTCACAGTGAGATCAAGACAACAAAGTGCAAAACAGAACATGAGAAAGTTATAGCATCAGAGCAAAAACACACACCAAAAAGCCAAAAGTCTTCTGTTTATACTCTCTGCCTATGCAGTAGTTTCCTATTGTTTAATTGTAAGTATATTAACATAATGCTGCCCATATAATTAGGGTAAATATGTGTTTACAAATGTGCATTATAATCTAGCAGAACAAAATATCAAATATTTCCAAATCATCACTTTATTATTCTGATCATGATGCATAAAATATTAAAAATAAATATTTATATACACATACATATATGTTGCTGTTTTTTAAATAAATAATATGCCTACCTAGGACTATCTTTTATCTTCATCTAAGGAAAAGAAAACTGAGGTAGCAACAGATAGAAAAATTAATGATCCAAAACAGGATGGAATAAAGGAAGAATACTAGCCTTGATATCTGAATTATTTTACCATCTGGTATCCCTGGAACAGCTGTGAAATTAGTTAACCTTTCTATGATAGTTTCATCATATCTAAAATGGATCTAAGTAAAGCTCACTGGTATTGGGTGAAGAATACATAAAATTGTGTAGCAGCAATTATAACAGTGATGAAGACAACCATTAAACATGTTATTATTTACCACACATTCTCTGGACTTAAATTGCTTGGGTCTCAATTTCACCTTTGTTGTTTACTACAGGTTTCCTGCTTACTAACCTGGAGAAAGCCATGCAATGCCTCCAAAATTTAAAATTATCAGCAGAAAAACAGTGGTTTACCATAATGACAACTACACTTTATATATGTGATATATATTCATTAATCCTGTGAAGTATGACTAGAAGCCAGTCTGGTATTTTTAAAGTGATAGTAGTTTATTGATTATATTTATCATATTCACTTTATGTATATGTCTATTGAATATTTGATTTGGAAAATTTTATGTGAAAATAGGAGTTTGAATTCATTTATTTATTTTTTTTTGTTATAGCATTTATAAATTACTTTTGGCCAAATTGAGTTTCAAGTACTTTCTGAAGATTTTTTGCTTTTTATTTGTATCTGCTTCTTAATATCAAGTGAGCTGTTTCTATTATACCATCTTTTTTTCTCATAATTTTAGAAAACAGGAAGTTCCCACTGGCAGTCAGAAATAATGTTTCCGTAGTTAAAATGACATTCTCAGCCTACCCAAATTCTTCATCTGTCTTAAGGGAGAGTTTAAACTTGAGATTTACTTCACCAAGTGCAGCTGCAATAATTAGAAATATAGTTGGTCGGTAAAATTTCCTTTATTTGGGGAAAAAATTAACAACAACACTCATCTGTTCTAAATGCTTCCTTCTTATCTGCATTGATAAGGGCCTCTTAATTCTTATTCTGCTCCAGTGTCCTCCATAATTTGAAATTACAAGAAAAGATCCTTCTTTACTAGCATTGTATTGTAATGAAAAATCACCTGACAGGCCTTACACTTTTGTGCTTTCATAGAGAATACAGGATTACAACAAGGGGCCCTAGTGTTTTGTGATCTTCTAGTCTTATAATTCTAACGTTGCCCTGGAACTAGTCAAAGGAGGCTGGAATGAAGGACATCTTCATGCCAGTCATTATACTATATCAAATTCAATATCCCATCATATCCTGGCACTATATCAAGATGAACTCATTCCCCTATTGGCATTATAGCTAAGAGGTTATAGATGACTCATTTGCTTAGCAAACCTTCCAGTATATAATTGCCTATATGAAAATAGACAAATAGTTTTGTCTTTGTTTAATTTCCACATGTGATACTGTGGTTGCATGATATGCCTGAATTCATAAAGAGTACACAGCTCAAGACAGCAGCAGAATCTCCATTGTATGAATTTAAAATTTCATATATAGCTATTAGTACAGAATTCCATATAAATATTATTGTCATTTAAGTAAAAGGGTAAGGTGATCTAAAGTCATTAAATCATCTGAATAAATTTAACATTCATTGAACAAATCTAGATTTATATCTTGAATAAAATATGTAAGATACAGTCATAATCTATTCTAACAAGCGACTATACAACTAGCAGCGCCAGTATCTGTGCATTTTGTAATAAGTGAGCAGGCACTCCCCTCTTGTTGACATTTAAAGCTGTATGAGTTGCTATCCCAGACAAAAATAAGGTAGATTGAGTTAGGATGTTCACGTGTGAATTAAAATGTACTTGAATAGCCTACATGACTGAGGTAAAGAAACCAGTGATGTACGATGTCTCATTTTGTGGTGTTAACAAAGCCCATTTAAGAGCATATACAGACAATGTATACTTATGTGTTAGGATGGCAACCTTTGAGATGACAAAAACAAATAAACAAAAAACCCAGCCAATTCATGATATCATAGTACTCACAATAAAGAGAAATCTAATATGAAGCAGAAGATTTAAAGATCCATGGATAGAGAGAATAGCATACCCCATATCCAAATTTGAAAATAAATTATAAGTTAAATGAGGATATATATTAAAAACCAAAAATATTAGAATCAGTATAGGTATGTCAAACACTTGTTATAGAATGAACCGAAGGTATCCCCCCAAAGGCCAACATTGGGCAATGGAGCAATGTTCAGAGAAGACATGATTAGATTATAATGCTGCACACTAATTCATACACTAATTAATTTTATGAATTAATAATTTTAAAAGGCTACTGGATAAAATAAATATTGGTAGGTGGGAAATGGCTAAAGAAAGCATGTTACTGTTTGCCTGCCATTTGGGAATTATAGTTTGTCCCTGGATTCTCATTCATTCTCTCTCTCTCTCTCTCTCTCTCTCTCTCTCTCTCTCTCTGTCTGTCTCTCTCTCTCTCTCTCCTTCCTGGCTGCCATGGCTTTCCTCACCACACCTAGATTTGTATCTTGAATAAAATATGGAAGATACAGTCATAATCTATTCTAACAAGCAACTATAAACTTTTCTTCTCTAAGTTGTTCTTATTCTGTATTTTGGTCACAGTGATGAAAAGATAACTAACATAATATTGTATGATTTTAAAACACTTACTCAAATATAGAAGTGACCATTCATTATCTAATGAAAATGATTAGTAGACATCATAAGTCCTGGAATCAGAACTAATTTATTTAGTGCTATCAACTGATGTATTAATTAACATAAAGATTTTATAATCCCTCCATAAGAATATAAAAGTATCTTTGTTATATTTGTTTCTTAAAAATTACTGATTTATTATTTTTTCTTCAGGAAATATTAAATAACTTTAAAATGAAAATATTTCTGAAATGTATATAAATGAATTACTGTAGAATTTAGCTCTCAAAATATTATGTTTCCAAATATTATTATGCCTGCATTAAAGTATGGGGGGTCTCCTGGAGTTGTGTTTAAAATCTAACTACAAGATTAAGCATCCAAGGAAGGCAGTCTTCCTAAAGGGGATTTTCTGACACTACTTCTTTTCTATCTACTTACATTACTTTTTCATCTCTGTGGAAAATACTTCAGAAAATCTTCTTAGAAAAGTAAAGATTTGTTTAGGCTCATGGTTTTGTTCCATGGTTGGCTGGCTTTAATAGAGAAATGTCATGGAGCAAAGCTGCTCACTTCATAAAGAAAGGAAAGGAAGGGAGAGAGAGAGAGAGAGAGAGAGAGAGAGAGAGAGAGAGAGAGAGAGAGAGAGAGAGAGAGAGAGAGAGGGGTCTGGGGGGAACGGGTCAAGGACAACACATACCCTGGAGACCATGCCCCCACTCTGTGACCTCCTTCCTTCAACTAGATTCCATCTCCTACAGTTTCTACCACCTTCCCTTAATTCTATCCAATTATGAACCATTAATGGATAAATCCACTAAACTAATGTTAGACTCCTCATGATCCAGTCACTTCCCAAGAAGCCCACCTCTGAACATTTGTTGCATTAGTGACTAGACTAAGCCTTTAACACATGAGATTGGGGTGTATTCCATCTCCAAACCATAACATCATTTTCATACCAAAATTGTCAAGTTTGTATTTAGATGTGATCTCTCTTAAATATATAACTCAGATAGCTGATTTTCTTTGAAAACATTATTTGGTCTAACTATTTAAGAAATAAATTGTAATGATTCTACTTTTATAGCCCCTAAAGTCATATAAATATATTTATGAATATTTATAGAAGAGCCAAGTGATTAATTAATATTATACTTTCATTACTTTTAGAAAACATTATTTAAAAATGTAACAACAAACTGTTTGTTAACCATTTCTAGGGGGAAAATAGTCATATTTCTATTCCAATAAAAATCCTTAAATGAACTGGAAATTGATAGAAGACTAATTTCCAGCAGTGTATTTAATATACTATTGTTAGAAGAGAATGTTGCTTTAAATATATTCTTTCCAACTTTTCAGTCTCAGTGGGTAGTAAAACAAAATAGTAATTTTGTTGAAGGAAAATAGAAATCAATTGGATGCATTAACTATCATGTATGCTGTGAACTGAAAGACTTGTTTAAAATTATGTGTTTTGCCCAATACCATCTGATTTTCAGATTCACTGTTGCTATACTTGGTCATTTAAAATAAAACTTTAAGTTATATACATCTTCTGAAATGGTAAATAGTATTTATTTAGGTGAAGTGTACTAATCTTAAGATAGATCTAAATCCAATTTAAAGATGATTTGATTTCTATAGGCATCTAGGTAAGAGAAACAGATAAATCAATATGCATACCAGTTTAGTTGTCATGGAAATCAAGGAGTGAAAATAAAGCATTTTGCTCATGAACTGTTTTTAGGCCTAGTCATTAGGTCTGATGATCATTCACAGGGTTTGCAGGAGATGGGCTTTAAGTAGCACGTTCTTGTATTCCTATGGCTTAAAGTGGCCATGATAACCACTAGAATGGCTTTTCCTACATCAGTGAGAGACTGTCTACTAATACATCTATTTTATGCATCAGATATTATTAAATGTCTCAAGAAAAATACAATCTAAACTATAGGAAGGCAGATAAGATCAATTTGAATCATTGCACACAGCGTTCAGTGTTTATGCACATTGAAAAATCGTTTTGGGCTCAGTAAAACCGTTTATATGAGCATAGTCAGTGTCTTCTTCTGAAAGTAAATTTGCCTTCTCACAATAATTTAAGGATAATATTTTAGTCATCTGATCATTTCCTTTTGTATACACTAAAATCTGTGAGTTTAGCAATTCCTGTGACTACAGGTAATTTAAAACTTATATAAAGTATCTAGAATATTCTATCAAAATGGCTAGCCTAGGGTAGCAAAGGAAATAAGAGTCCAGTTAACTCACAGGATAACCAAATTGGTTCAAAAGATGAGAAGCAGCCATATATTTCATAAATCAATTTTAGGTACAAAAAAAAAATGCTGCTTAAGGATGAATTGCAGAGAGAAAAGTGAGAAGGTAGGCCTGAAGGCAGTGAAAATGAATTTAGAATTGGAAAAAATAAAATCTATGGGTCACAATGCAGAAGATTCTGGTTATATTTCAAAAAATAAATAACATTATTTAAGAGGAGTAACTTTGAATGAAATGGGAAACTGACCACATTACCAGCAGAATAATTTGTCACTGCACTAAGTTGAAGGCTGGCATCTACTGAAGTATATGATGTATTTAGCAGTATATTTGACCCTCCCCTGATTATTCTGATGCTCACAGTGACCCAAGTTTCTTCATTGTTACTATGTCATGAATCATGTGATGTTATACATAATGTGTGTCTGCAAATGGACTTTCTACTATTTTTATCAATTAATGTATGTACCTTTGTGCCAGTATCACACTGTTTTGTTTTTCCTAAGTTTCATATCTTATATTTAGGCATATAGATCTCCCTTGTCTACCTTCTCCTTTACTTCTCTTTCCTTTGGCTTTCACTATTATTCTCAGTCCTTTAAAATTACATATTATATGCAAATTTAGATCCTGCTTATCAAATTAAACTAAAAACCCTTTTATTGGCATTTTTATTAAACTTTTCCTGAGTTTAAAATTATAATTAACAAAATAAAAACTTTTTAAAACATTTTCTTCCTTTTACCATATTTCTCTATTTATTTAGATGTTTACTAATTTTCCTCAAGAATTTCAAAGTTTTACTATGATTGCCTTGATGCTTTACTAGATTTATTTTTTATCTATTTTATTTTTTTAAATTAATATTATATTTTAAATTTCATTTCACATTTTTCCTGCTGTGTACAAACTGGATAAATGTATGTATATTCTCCTTTTATCCAATTATTGTACTAGGTCTACTGAATAAATCTAATTATTTTTCTGTATATTATTTTGGGTTTTCCTGGTACATGATAGTAACACATTGTTGAAAACAATATTGATACTGGATATCCCTATCTCATTCTAGGCCCCAGATGATCAATATTTCACTACAATGTATGGTATTTATTGTAGGATTTCAGGCACATTATTTAGCAGATTGAGAAATGTTCTATTTATCCTTAGGCTACAACACTCAGGCAAATGTTTATTGTGACACTCAACTAACAACTATCAGGGAAAGAAATTATGGAAAATCTAATATGATTGGAGTAAACAACCCAATATCTGTCTTTTCTATTAGATTCTCAAGTCCTATGAGGCAGAGACTCTTTCTTTTCTGTCCATTATTTAATTTTTTATGATTATCATGGGGATTGACACATAGAAGACATGGGAAAATTTTGTATTACTAAATAAAGAATAAAAATTGTTGGTAGAATAAATCACTGTGGAAAAATATCAAACATATTTATACCAAGCAAATAATGGTGTAATTATTTAGAAAAAAAATTACTAAATAACTCTGTGTGATAAGTACATATGCATGCTTTTTGCTTGGTTTGGTTTGGTTTGGTTTGCTACTGGAGATTTAACCTAGAGGTACTTTACCACTAAGTCACATCCAGTGCTTTTTATTTTTAAGACAGGGTCTCTATAAATTGCTTAGGGCCTAGCTAAATTGCTGAGGCTGGCTTCAAACTTGTGATACTCCCACCTCAGCCTTCTGAATCACTGACATTACATATGTGCACAATTGTGCCTGGCTGCATGTTTTTTTAACATTTTTATCTTAAGTACATTCACTTCCATATAGAAACTAAGACTAATTTTACTGGAAAAAAAACGTATAGATAACTCTATTACTTCTATTACAAAAGTTAATTCACCAAGTCCTTAACTTTTGTCATTAATTAGTGGCATTAATATCTTTCTTTCCATTATCTTATCTTTCTGTGCACCAAAATCTGTATATTCTACCACTTAATTTCTCACTTTTTTCTCAACTGATGTTCCTATTCCTCACAACTTATCTCCCAACTGAGTATGAAATGTCTCCTAACAGGCATCCTCAGGTGGTGAATGAGGGTGGGGACAATAGTGGTAAGAGAGGCAGAGGCCTCAGTCCTTCAGGCAAACAGGGAGTTTATGCAATTTGGAAAGCACAGTGATAGAGACAGACGCTAATAACTGCTGCCAAATTTGCTGCCTAATAGAGCTGTGTTAGATAGGGAGGATTTCAAGCAGTGTTCTCTTGTTATGTTTTGTTGGAATCACACTGATTGGTAACTTTACAAAAAAAATAGTTTCTTCATTATGATTATAAACATGATTAATTCTTTGATCAGGGTCCAGACAGAAAAAAAGAGAACATACATATCACTGACAATAAGTAGTCTTTAGAATTTAACAAAAGGAATTATGTAGAAAGATATTGAAGTACCAAAAAGGTGAAAAATGGTAACTTCCAGGTAATACACCCTAGGCCTGATGGGTAAATAATGGAAGGGTTTATAGTTATTCGAATCTAAAAATTTAGAGAATTCCCAGGGGCATATACCCAGGTTTCTGAGGAAGAGATGCCAGCCAGCTTTACTGATGGAGGACTGGATGAGGCCAGTTCTGTGATTGCAGAGAAATGTAGAATCTGGCAGAAAGCACAATATTCAGGGTCAACGCTAGCATCATAAAGCAGAATACAGGAGATGAGTTGGAATATCAGCTCAATAATAGAACAGTTCTCAACTAAAAGTTCTCCAAAACACTAAACAAAACAAAAATAATATTTCCTGAAATCCAACTAAAGGAAAATAATTGCTAATAATAGTTGGTATTCCATATATCAAACTGTACACATATAATCTTATAATTGTAACATTGTTTTTACATGAACAAGTTCTTAATGTTAGAGACCCTGCTTTTTCAATTAAGAATATTTATATATTTCTTACCATGTTAATAATTTAAATGTATATTATTATTGTAATACTGCTTAAGATTTCCCTAAGTTATTTATACACTAACTTAATTATGACTTTTAGGATGATTTCATTTTTCACTATTACACTGTGTTAAGAAGAATATAATAAAGATCCATGAAGACAGGTACTAGCTGATGTGTACAATTATCTCCCTAACTTAAATTTATGTTTAAAGAATAGATGTACAAATCTTTATGGTATACAATGTTAAATTACTCTGCAGAAATTGTAGAATGATTTACATTCCCACAAGTCAGCTTTCAAAATACCTATTTTCTTCCATTTAACTCCAAATGGGTTTATCCATATTAATAACTTTTTAAAATTCAGTAATGAAGAGAAAATACTGTTTAAAAATTTTGGTTACTAGTAAAGTTAATATATATTCACTTTTTTGGGGGGAAGGGGGTTACTGAGGATGGAACTCAGGGTCACTCATCCACTGAACCACATACCCAGTTGTATTTTGTATTTCATTTAGAGACAGGGTCTCACTGAGTTGCTTAGTGCCTCACTTTTGCTAAGGCTGGCTTTGAATTTGAGATCCTCCTACCTCAGTCTCTCAAGTCACTGGGATTACAGGCATGTGCCACCATTCCCAGCCACATTTTTACTTTTAAGTGGTTCTTAAGTTGTTATTTTTGTTATGTTTAGATATATATTTTATGCCCAAAGATAAATGTAAATATGGTTCAAAACAAATAAATAAATTTATAAGTAAATTTTTCCAATGGATTTAGTTTTGTTATTAATTTTCCTGATAGTATTATTCAATGAATCATTGAAAATTTCTCTCAAATAAAAATTTGCTTAAACTGTTTGAAAAAAATATTAATTTAAAAATTCTTTAAGTATTTCAGCTTATAGATAGTCCGAACCAGAAAACAGTGAGAACATGATAGGAGAGAAAAGTAAGAATTAAAGTACAAATAACTAAAAACTAAATTTATTTGTATTAATAGATTTTTTTTATTTTAATAGTTCTTAACTTGTAGCTAATAAAATAATGCTCATTTATTATGAACAAATAGTTGTGTGCCATGTATTGACATTTTTGGTCATCAATGGACCTCATTGTGATATTGGCCCAATAAGAGCAAGAAGGAGCTTAAAATTCCTGTGGCTAGGAATAACACAGCATGTTACTCATGCATTTGTGGTGGTGCTATGTAAGCAAACCTCTTGTGCTGACTGTCATATAAAAGTATAGCAATATAATTATGTATAGTAGAAAATATTTGGTAGTGATAATAAACAATTATGCTTTTGGTGTATTTACATATCGTATTTTTATTGCTGTTTAGAGGGCATGCCTAAATGAATTAAAAAACTTAAAAAAATATTTAAACTAAAAAACATCCTCAGGCAAGTCCTTCACAAATATTCCAGAAGGCATTATTATTGGCAGCTCTATGTGTTACTGCCCCTGATATCTTTGCAATATGGAGATGAAGGCAATGATCATGATGGTCCTGACACTGTGTAGGTCTAGGCTACAGTATACCTTTGGGTTCTAGCTTTAAACAAGAACAATGAAAAACTTAAAGGACAAAGCACGTACACACACACTAAAAGCAAAGTACCCAAAATATGCTAGATGTGTAGTAAGCTATAGCATCTAGGTTTGTGAAAATACAGTGTATGACGTACTCACAAAAACAAAACAAAACAAAAGTCATCACATAACATATTTCTGAAATGTACCCACATTGTTAGAGAATGAATTATTGTGTTAATGCATTGATAAAATACCACCTGACTTCTAATATAGGATAATATTTCAGGCATCTTTTTTTGCTGCTGTAACTAAAAGATCTGACCAGAACAATTTTAGGGGAGGAAAAGATTATTTCAGGGCTCACAGTTTCAGATGTCTCAGTCCATGGACAGGAAGCTCTATTTATCAAGGCTCAGGTGAGGCTGAACATCACTGCAAAGAGTGCGGCAGAGGGAAGCAGCTGACATGATGATCAGAAAGCAGAGAGAGACTTCAGTTTCCAGATCCAAAATATATATCCCATGGCCACGCCCACAGTGAACTGCTTCCCCAGCCACACCTCACCTGCCTCTAGTTAATCCCATCAGGGATTAATTAGCTGGTTAAGGCTACAACCCAATCATTTCCTCTCCAAACCTTGCATTGTCTCACATGTGAAGTTTTTGAGGTCACCACATTTAAACCATAACATATATTATTTTATAAGATAAAAATTAGTTGAATAAAGTTAATGCAATAAAGACAGGTCTTGAAAGATGCAAGACAAATCTTATTAAGGAGGTGTTACTTCTGTTTATTTATGAAGATGCAAGTTGTTTTCTCATTAGATATAAAGAGGCAATTAAGAAGCCCGAATATTGAAGTGAAGAAGTGATTGTGCCTCCTATCTTTGGAAAATAATATAAAAAAATATGATTGACATACATGACTATTTAAAAAATAATTTGCATTAAAGAACAATGATTCACAAAAAGTTCTTACAAATCAATGCAAACAAATTAATTCTTCATCATTGTTAGGTACAGGACAGGCTGAGTAAGCTGTCTGCAGGGAATGCCAAACAAAGTTAGCTGCAGGATGACCTGGCCACTCAAACCCTCTGTCTGATTCTTTATCACCTGTTTGCTTCAAGCCCAAATGCCCAAGCCCCTGCTCAAGGCTGAACACTTAACCCCTTGTGTGCCAACAAGGCAGCTTGCAAACCCAGAGACCCTGTTAGATTTAGGCAGCACAGCAGAAGGGCTATAAAATTCTTCCCCAGTTGCCCCCTTCCCACTTCTTTCCTTCTTTCTTTTCTCTTTGTTGCACTGCTGCAATAAAGATCTCTTGGTTGCTTTGAGTTGTGGTCACTTTTCTTTCACTCATGAGGTGAGAATTTGTTTCCTTAGTAATTTTAAAAAAAGAAACAACCCATGTTTTACAAATTCTTGATTTATAATAAAGGATTCCACAAAATGTAAAATGTTAGGGTTAATGCTTCCATAAATAAACTAATTTAAGATAAAACACATGTAGTTTTACAAACTGCTTTCTTACTTCTTTAGCTTTCTTCTCTCAACCATACAACCACTTAATTGTAGATTTTTTTTATAAAGCACTGTTATCTTCTTGTATGTCAATTTAATACAAAGCATATTTATACCTGGAGCTAAATGTTCTAGAAGAAAATCAATGCAGTTTGACATGTTTTTAAAAACAACATTTGTTTTGTTTTTATACCATAATGAGAGCAATGACTTTGGAAATGAGACTGAGTAGAAAGGAAAATTTTATGGTTTTTTTTTTTTAAGTTACATACCTACACATGAAAATGTTTTAAAACTTTTGTAGTTGGTTGACATGAAAAAGTAATTTTTATGAGAAATTTAATTTGAAAAGTGATACACAGTGAACTCTATAATAACTTCCCCATTACCTTCAGGGATTTGTGTAGCACAAAATATGTGATGTTCCTTGTCATCATTGTCACTACTATAGAGAAACTTAATCAACTTCCATTATTAGTCCATGCCATCTGATCATTTTTGGTTTCATTTCTACTATCAAACATTTATATTATTAAAGAGTTCATATATACCTAATGTAAACACATTATATAACAGGTACTCATGTTGCCGAAAACTCAGTCCTTGTCCTCTATGCCAATCCAATAACAAGGACACGATTATGAGAAAAGGGAAAAAGAAACTTTATTGCTTTGGTAGCAGAGGAGAAACACAAGAGAGTCCTGTCCCAAAGGCTGTGATTCTGCCTATCCACAGTAACAGGGTGTTTTTATAGAGGTGACTCAGAGAAAATGGATTAGGGAGGAGAGATCAGAAAGGAAAAAATCAGATAAAAGAAGATTGAGAAAAAGAGAAAAAAGTATATAAGTTTCAAAACCTCAGGGGATATAGTCAAAGCATCAAGTGAACCCCTGTTACACCCCAAGTTAAGGTAAAGAAACTCGCACACACACAAACGACGATCATATAGTCTTCATCTTAAAATTCTAGTCAAAGGACAAAATTATAGAACTATACAGTTACCAGATTCAGAAACAGAAAGAAAAGTCTAAATTGTGGATTCTTATTTGCAAATCTTGAGTAAAATAAAATTCTTTGGGTAGAGAGGTTTGGATTTTAAAAGCACTCACAGGCTCACTTGCGCTCACTTGCACTCTCTGGTGTTTCTCTCTCTCTCTCTGTCTCTCTCTCTGTCTCTGTCTCTCTCTCTCTCTCTCTCTCCCAAGTGCACTTGATAACTGACACTTCAGTTTCTCTCCCACAGAATTCTTAGTAAATGCAGAAGGAAAGGAAAAGAGAAAGAGAGAACAGGTAGGTAAATATTCAGAGTCAAAAGCCTCCCTTCAAACAAAACAAAAGAGAACAACAACAACAACAACAAAATTGAAGTGAGCCGAACCAGAAAGAAAGTTTGAAATGAAAACAGGCTTATCTAATAAAACTGGGAAGAACCTGAGTAGGGTGACCCAAGAGCAAGGAAAAGATAGGTTTCAAGCATAACAATATTCCTGATCTGGCAGCTCAGCAACATGAACTTCCCTCAATTCCCCAGAAGCTGGAGCCATTGCTTTTGTGCAATAGGAGTTTCAGCCCCTCAGAAGTCAGAGCCACATTTGCATCAGTGGAACCACAAGAGTTTCTCTCAACTTCCCAGAAGCTGGAGCACAGTTAGTAGATTACAGGAGTTCTTCTCAACTCCCCACACCTCACCCCACAGCTTGACTTGTTTTCAGACCTTTGGATTGCTGCAGAGCTCAAAACCCTAACCAAGAAGCGGGTTTTAGTGACCCAACTGCAGGATTTCTGTCAGTTCCCTACAAGTTATAGCCCATCCTGGTAGGCTACAGGAGTTTCTCTCAATTTTCCCAGAAGCCAGGGTCAAACCCCTGTCTTTTTAACACTATGAAACCATATGCCTTTTCTTTTCTCAGGATGGAAGAGCCAGGTGGGTCAGAATCAGATAGGAGAAAAGATAGACAGACCTATGAGACCACTGCACATCATGGGGCAGCTACCTCTATTGAGACTTTAATCATTTAGCATTGCCCAAAGTTGGCTGAAGTGAACATTTGTCTGTATAGAGTCAGAAGACCCTCATGTAGACAAGTCCTTGATGCTACAGCCATCCTATTTGTAAACATTATCAAATTACAATAAACACAGAGTAACAGACAAAAGAACACATAAAACAATTACATTAAATCAGAGTATTCTTTCAGACACACAGGAAAAGGAAACAAATATGAGCCAGAGGAGGAAGAGACGTGAAAGGGGAAATGAGAACTAAAAAAGATGTAAACCACAATCAATCAGGAGACATGAACCCATTCACACATGGCAAGGGACTCAAACCGCTTTTACAGAAGCTCGCTGTTATGCTTTGGGTAGGAGGTGTCCCCTGAAAGCCCATGTGGGAGACAGTGCAGGACTATTCAGAGGTGGGATGAGGTCTTTTTAACACTATGAAACCATATGACTTTTCTTTTCTCAGGATGGAAGAGCCAGGTGGGTCAGAATCAGATAGGAAAAAAGATAGACATGATAGAAAAGATAGATGATGATAGTTGTAATATAAATGGTAATATTAATTCATTTCATGGATTCCAATTCAAATGGATTAATGGATGGTCACCATAGGCAGGTAGGATTTAGCTGGAGGAAAATAACTGCCAAAGACGATCTTTTATAAGAACCTCCTCTCCTCAGTAACTTTTGAGTCTTACCCTCTTATAGTGATAGATGTGGATCTTTTCCTAATCTCAAGTACTTCTGTGATTTTATTTGTGCTTCCCTTCCTTTTTCTTCATGGTCCAGGTCAACTTTTTTAGCAGCAGAGATCCTGTAGCATAAATTAGAAAAAAAGAGCTTCAGGGTCCACGTATAACTATTGCCAAGTTAAATCCCAAAGTTGTGGGAGGAAAGCTGTTCATTCTGAGCTATAGCGATGGGTTCCTGGTCACTGCTTTCCTGCTCAACAGTTCTACCCACCAGAGCCTGTGGATACTTACATTGAGAAGGTGGCTATTGGGTGGCCCAAGCAATAGCTAAGGCATCTAGAAATACTATATTGGTAGGGGAAAGAGTGCCAGGTGGAGCACTTCTTGTATTCTGGCAGCATTGAAGAGGCTCTGAAAGAGATGGAAGGAAGGGTAAGTCCCCAGGAACCACTTTTTCATTCCTTTTCTCTCCACATAGCCTGTTTCTTGTCAACTCTTCTGTGAAATAAACCTCAGAACTGATCATTTTCATCAAGTTTTCTGTCTTTAAATTGGAGTGACTTAAAGGTGGATAATTAAAATCATTTTATGCATAAATATTCATATTTTATCCAGATAACTGTTCTATAACAAATTTTATGTTAGATTTTTGAGACTGTTGGCAGTTAGGGGCTGGTTCTTCTTTAGTACCATGGCAGTTTCCCCCTGTTATAAAATATATCAGATTAATTTCATTGTTGGATGTAAGATGGATATCTGGCATGAAATCTCAATTACTCCTGTTATAAGTTCCTTTCCTGGCTTCATCTCATGTCTTAGGGAACAGGTGCTTCTCAGGTAAGGTGGGGAGCTAGTCTCAGATTGAATAAGTGGTGGCTGAATAGGAGGTGGGAATTGGTCAAGATCAAAGAGGCTATCACTATTCTCATCTTCTGCTCCCCACAGGGAGATAAAGTTTCTCTGATAGGGAAGGCAGGTTAAATCAGAGAACCCAGTCTCTGATTTTTTTGTTCCTACTTTCCCAATTGTCTGGTAACAGGAAAAAACCACACCATGAACACCAACAAGTTTCCATGGTCCTTTTACAAAAATGGGCACCAATTTCTATATAGCCAAATGTGATGTTAGTTACTTTTTTGATAATTTAAAGTTTTTCACATATAAATTTATTCAGTTCTATATTCTTAGGACCAGTATAATTTTAATAGAATTTTTAAAAGCAAAAAAAAAAAAAGTCTAGGAAAAAACTTCTTGTTTTTACAGTTCCACAAGTGCAACTGTAGATTACCTGCCAAGAAGCAGTGACAGGCCTGAAATTCTAGCAACTTGGGAAGCTGAGGCAGGAAAATCACAAGTTTAATGCCAGTCTGGGCAACTTAGAACACCCTTCTCAAAATGCAAAAATTAAAAGAGCTGGAGGTATAGGCCAGTGGTAGAGCACCTCTGAGTTCAATACCCAGTATCCCTACACACACACACACACACACACACACACACACACACCACAAAGTGCTTGCCTTTAGATTTTTTGTTTCTTTTGCTTTATTTTGTTTGTTAGTGTTTGTGGATATACATGATGGTTTGATGATGAGATTCGCTGTGGTAAACTTCTTCTAGAAACATTTAACTTATTTTATCCCATGATGGCTGAACAACAAAACCAACCACAGAAATTTGCAAAGGGATCCAACTTTGATATATATTGAAAATGTTATAGTATTCAATTATCTTTGTGAAAAGAAAAGCTGTTTCACTTATAACCCATTTGGCTACAAGTTTAGAAAATCCAATTTGAATATCCTAACAATGAAATACATCAATATCTTGGAATATAATTTTCAGACATAAACAACTGTATACATTATAGATACTTAGGAGAAACATAGATTTTGTATCTTGTTTAACCTGTGAGTCCTTTTAAGAGTGAAGAAACCTTTCCCAAAAGCAACCCAAACATTTTACATTCCCTTCAGCTGTATAAAATCACCTGCTTACTATAAACCTGACTGAAGAATATGTGTTCAAACCTTGAGACTTGCCACTTGAGGAATGGTATCTCAGTACAATTTTGATCTTTATTTCTCTAATTATGAGCAAGGTAAACCATCTTTTCTTATGGTAAGTGCCATTTACATTTCTCTTTCTATTCACTATCTGTACTTTAGTCCATGTTTTAATAGAGCTTCTAGACTTTTGATTAATACATTATAAAATAAGATTGTAAACCTTTGTGTGACCTCACTTTCATTTTGACCTTCTTCACTTATTGACAGTGTAACTGTCTTTATTATATTTTCACCTAACATGCAGTTTTACACCAGGAATACTTCTATTCATATACTATAGAAGCAGTACAGAAAAGACATTGCTGAGAATTTGAAGAAAAACAAAAAGGTTATCTCTCTGATCTTCAGTCTCTTAGTGAATAGGATTTCTAAATAATGGAACACAGTGTCTGAAATCTGTTATTTGATTATCCTGTGACTTTGCTGTATGATGTGTACAAAGGATAAGTTAACATACATAATCAGTACATGTGTGGAGTGTGATATATAGAGAAGTGATTGCTTGGTAAAGTGCTCTTCATTTTCTTTTTGTTTTACAAGAGTTTGAACCATAGTGCACCAATACCATATTCCAATCCCACATGGCATTGTGACAGTGGTATGTTTTGGGTGGATTCTTATGCCTAGTAGGAAATTGAAGCCTATGGAAAATTTTACATACTCAGCAAATATTGATTAACACACCCTGCAATTCAGATGTTCCTCATTTTTAAATGAGAAAAAGGAGATCCAGAATAACTGTGCAACTAACAAGTGACAGACTCCAGGGACTAGAACCTGGTTCAAAGCCCTTCTATATTTATTTCCCTTACTTCTCTGACTTATAGAAAATGATGTAAAATAAAACTTACAAGAAATTACCAAACAATAAACAAAATCCAGGAATATTGATACATTTCAAAAGCAACCCAAGGATTATATCTCATGTTTTACAGGGTATCAGGTTTATTCTAAACCCATTAGTCGCATGTATAATAATTCAATTATTAACCTAGAATTGTACAACCCCAAATGGTAGCCACTAGACATATATGTGGCTATTGAGCTGCTGTGATATGATCATGTGACTAAGAAACAATCATTTAAATTTAAATTTAAGATGAATGAATATTGAACAATTCTGTACATGTTTGGAATCAGTTGGGTAAGTAAATATATGTATTCAACTGCAATATTTTGAAGTCCAAATATAGAGCAAGCACACCTAGTGAAAATGCCTTCAGTATTCTACTTAAGACCTGTCTTAAGCATAAAATATGCAATTGATTTCAAGGACTTAGAACATACAAGGTATAAAATATTTATTGAAAAAATTATGTTTTGATACATAAAATATATTATTAAAATGTGTTATTTTATTATAAAATACATTATTTAAATTAAATGACTTCTTTCTTACTTTCAAATTGTCCACATGAAATTTTAAAATTAACTGCTTATATGATATTTCTATTGGGCAGAGATAGTTTTGATCATGGAGCCCTCCTGCATAGGCTGTGACAGGGATCCAGTTTATTTAAAACACATGTTAAGAGAGTCTGCATCAGGTTGTACTAAGAAGGAGGAAAAAATAATTTTGTTAGTTAATCAACCATCACTGACTACTAAACAGACACATATTTGACAGAGGTCTATATTTTCTAGTCCAAAATGTTAAGAAAGACTGTGAACTTTCTCATTTAAATACTAGTAGTATTTATTATCTTCTATTTCTGTTTAGAAGACAATAAACTAAATCATGAGAGACAAGCAATGTTTCTATAGGAGGGTAAAAGAAGACAAGTTATATAATATTATTTACGTTTAATGATTAACAAAATCTATAAAAAAAAAGTTGGTTAATCTATACCCTAGACCATTTCTTACAAATGAAAGTTTCTTTTTTTATTAGAATATATAGAATGTTTCCCCAATAGAAATGATTAAGTTTCTCAAAAAGTAACCATATACTTGGTTACTTTTTATAATACCTTTGACAATATGCAATCCTGTGATTAGTGTGCTCATGGAGATAATGTAGACCATCATTTTCATCTAAATTTTTCAAAATATCATAAGAGAGAAAAACTAATCAACAGGGAAGCAGCTAAAATACAAAATACAGAAAACTATGTAATTTTGCAGAAGATATTAAATAAATTATTATAGGATAAAAATATTCTTATAGGATAAAAGATTAATGAAATACAGAGGTATAGAGAAAAAATTTATGTTCCAAAGTATTTGAAGAAACCATATATGTGAAGGATGCATACCACAGGGTGAAATAGCTTTGATGTAGTTGGTAAGATCCTATGTCCAAGAAACGCCTCTCATGTACTATTAATTAAACAATTACTTTGCACTAGGCACAGTGAATATTAAAAGACTGCATGCAGCATTTTATTTCAACTACACAATAAATTTTTGTAATTCTGCCATTTATTTAAGCTTCACAAACAAGAAACTCCAGGATCAAACAATGTGGTGACATTCCTAAAGTGGTACAGTTAGAGGCAGAGGCTAGGATTTGAATCAGTTCAGTAAGTATGATTCTAGGGATGTGCTTTCAGCTATTGTGTGAACAGAAAGAACATCTAAAATGACTTCCTTAACTATGGATCCCACTATGAGGTGATGGGCTAAATTCATACCCGGTTGGCCAGTACAGAGAAGGAACAGGCTAATTTTAATTTGTTAAATGCGAATTTGCACTGCATTTGTTATTTACCATGTAATTTAGTGATTGTACCGCCTTTTCATCAGTGCCAATTTTCTCAAAACAAACGGTAGGAGCATATGGACATTTTAAATGACCTTTTTGAAAAGCTCAAAGTGGCCTAGAGTAAAAATTCCATATTATTACCTGTAATCCTATTCAGCTACACCTGTTTCTTCTAATTACTTCAGTATAACAGAGTTGCATAAAATATAGTACAATGACACCAGAAATATGTGTTATATAATTATTTTCATCATTATGATCATGTACACCAAGGGATTTTTATTGTAGGAAATAATTGAAACAATTATCCACAGAAATGGTACTGAAGAGAATTTAGGCAAAAAAAAAAAATAGACTGAGCTATTATTATATTGACAGTGAAAGCTGAATTAATTCTTTTTGTGTTGTTAACAAAGCTCTCCAGAAGGCACTGGTTTTCTGTTTACCAATTTACTGCCTGTTGGAGAAACATCTGTCTAAACCCATAGGCAGGACAAAGAAAAAACAATAACATCTTTCAATTATGCAGTGTGTAGGTGAACAATTCCACAGAACAGCCTTGTCCAGCCTAAGAATCTGGCACTGAGAGTTAAAGGCAGAAGCATGGAAATGAAGCAGTAATTTGTGATTTAACCCTTAAAAGAGGCTTTGTGCTACTAAACTCTACTAAACTTCTACTAAGATAGAAGTGTGTATATGTTTGTGTGTGTTTAAAGAAATAATTTAGGTAAAAATATTTTCAAATTAGGAGATTTCTCTTCTGTCTGGAATTATTTCCTTTCTCTTTTTTATGTGAGGACATGTGTTGCTCACTATGAATGTCAGGTCGACAAACATCATTACAGTAAGAAAGGATCTGAGATTGAAGACCTCTAAATAGATCTTGGTGCACACTGTTTGTTTTTATTGGTTCTTTTTATTTATACATGACAATAGAATTCATTTTGACATAATTATAAAACTATGGACTATAATTTGCTCTAATTCAGTCCCTAGTACTTCCCTTTTCCACCTCTTCTCCTTCCTACTCACCTGTTCCCATTATTCTACTCTACTGATCTTTGTGCTACTTACTAATTTTTTTTAAAGATTTTTTTTTTTTTTTTTGTGATGCTGGTGATTGAACCCAGAACCTTGTACATGCAAGGCAAGCACTCTGCCAATTGAGCTGTATCCTCAGCCCCCTTACTAAGTAATTTTTTAATTGGTGTCTTGTGAATGTACATGATGGCAATATTTACTGGGGTATAGTCACATATGCACATAGGAAAGTTAGGTTACATTCATTCCACTGTCTTTCCTTATCCTGCCCTTGTTCCTTCCCTTCATTCCCCTTTGTGTACTACACTGATCTTTCTTCTATTTTGATGGAATCCCCCTTTTCCAAAACTTTCTTTCTTCCTCCCATCCTTAGTTTGGACTAGTTTCTGCATATCAGAGAAAACATTCGACCTTTGGCTTTCTGAGACTGGCTTACTTCACTTAGCATAATGCTCTCTCCAGTTCCATCTATAAACCAGCAAATGCCAATATTATATTCTTATTTATGACCAAATAAAACTCCATTATGTAATAATACTACATTTTCTTTATTCCTCTTTGAAGAGCACTTAGGCTGGTTCCAAAGCTTGAATATTGTGGTGAACGCTATTTTTGAAAATTGTTTTACATAAAGGGGTTCTGCTACTCTGGATTTAATTATTAAGCATATGATTTAATAGCACATTGTAATGTATTTATTCTATTATTTAACAAAACATTACTAAAGTTTAAGAGTAATATAAGTATCAAAGTGGAATAAACTGGGAATACAGAAAATGAAGTGTTTTATAAAATAAATGTACTCCCTCTACATTGTTCATATTGTCTTCAAAACCACCTGGAAATTTTCAGCTTCTTTTATGGTTTCAAATCAAAATGAAAATATTCATCTTTACTGGAAGGAATAAAAAAACATCTCTGATTTCCTATGATGAGCAAAATTATGATCTTAGTAATTTTAAATTTATATCTCCAAACTTTCTAAAATTTATTGTTGTATCAAATGTGATAAAAGTTTATGTTGATGTCAGTGAAAGATAATAAAATAAAAATCAAATATTCTAATTTTTAATGGAAGAGCTTGATAAATCAATATTAAGAGAACTAGTATTCCCAAATAATTGTCCAATGACATGTGGTAAGCACAGTAAAAATAATGACAGATATTGCATAATTCCTGGGTTAAATTTGTAGATCAAAATTCCATCTATAATTAATAATCTCATTTTATTCATTTGCACTAATTAAGCTACTTTTAGCATGGCATAAATTTAATTATTCCAAAAGTACTCCTAAATCTTTTGCAAATTGTCTGTGAATGTAAAATAGGGCAAAAAATTATCTTTTTAAATATATCAGTTCTATTTTAATGAGGGATAATTTTGCTTTCTATTTAGATATTATGATACATTTACTTTTCAATATCTTTCTGTGATTGCTTTAAACAGCAGTAATGGGATTTGTCATTGGACACATCTTCATAATTGAAGTTATAGTGAAGTTATAGATATGCATTATGCTGGTAGTATTTAGATTATTAAAAAAAAAAGAAAAACTTGCTTCATAATTAAAGCTAATCCACCAACAGTCTCAATCAAATTATCCCTAATCATTTAAAACTTCAGCATTCCATAACTACATGAATAACACAAATCTGTAAAAATATTTATGGAATAGTATTTTTATCTTCATGTGTTTATGACCTAAGTTTTAATATTTGAAATATGTAAGTATATTGATGACATTTAAACAATGAGAGAAATGAAATCAATAGAGGAGAGAAGATCCAGATAAGAAGCTGGGACACTGCACCATTTAGAGGTAAAGAGGAGGGGGACTCAGGAGGACTGAATAGTAGTAGAAAATTAGGCAGCAGAAGAAAATACCAGTCTCTATACACTACCCCATCCAGTGATGGATAGTTAATTATTTGTGTGGTAGAGTAATTGAGGATGATCAAGTAATCACTGTGCATTTAGCAATGCAGAATTTGTGATTAGTAGCCCAAAGCACCATCAGGGAGAAGAAGAAATAAATTCAAGTATGATTGAACCCAGAAAGAAAAATGAAAAAAGAATAAATCTGTTAATATTGATTTTAAACCCTACAATTTATAGTAATTCTCTTGGTTCTTCACTGAAAAAATAGAGTTAAACATAATTAGATTTATCGAATGGCAGTGAAATGTCTGATTAATGGAAGACAATCTTTACAATAAGTTCTGGCACTACCACTCGTTCTGGAATTTTAAATATCTGTAGTAAACAAGAGTAGAAAAATGGTGCACCTATGTAACTAGATAGTTAAAATTATGAAATATTTAGTTCACTTATATTTCTTCATTAAGCCTCATTCAAGTTAATGTGATAGGTAAAAAGGAGAATTGGTCTGGAGTAATACATTATTTAATCTAAAGACTATTTTTAAGGCATTTCAAATTTTTGTTGTTTCTAATTACTCTATCTATATACCAAGACAGTTCCTTTTACTTGTTCTTAGGTATGCGAATATTTTCCTAGGTAGGAAAAATTTTTTATAGTATATCTTCAAAGAAGAACCAAAAAAGGAAATTTTTATAGTATATCTCCAAAGAAAACATAAAAAGAACAAAGAGAAATAACCAAAAAAGTTTCATTGTTGCTATTACCATTCGATTGTAACTTGAGATGCATTGAACTTGTGGATCTTATCTTTCTCCCACAGTTTGTGCAAGAAACAAGTCTTTTATTTGTAGTAATACTAACATCAACAATAATTAAAACCACTAGCTAAGAAATTTGTGTTTATTATTTCATGTAATACTTAATCTAATAAAGAATCTATTTATTTGATACTTGATGTTGACACATTTAAATTCCATCCTCTTCTTCCGCTTCTGCCCCATATTCAGGAAAATCAATTTTAAAATTTCATGTGCTCCTCCTGTGGTACTGTTAGGACAGGCCATGTGTTGAACCCCTCTCTTCAGCCTCATTCCACACAACAAAACTCAAAAGGTCTTTTCCCTGCTCTCTAAAGACATTTTTTTATTTGACAGGAGCTCATGATCTGAGTGATAAATTTTTCTACATCTACTTGGAAAGTATGTGCCATCATCTATCTCTACACCCAAGCCAAAATTTGGGTGGCGTTTATCCTTAATCATCAGCAAGTAAAATAATTTGGTAAAATAACATTTTTATTTTACAGAGAATAAATTTACATATCTACAATTCAGTTACTTACACTTTTAAGAAACTAGCTTACAGGTCTTGTCCTTTAATTATATCTATAATATTCAAATTTAATTATTTTATTTATATTAAAGTAAAATTGAATTTTTCTCATAAAATATACTTCTATTTGATTAACCCTGAATTAAACAATTTGAAATTTATGAGGGGACACCATGTTTAAAAAAGTATAAAAATACCCTATAACAAACATTTAATAAATAGGGAAGAAAGAACATCTATAAATCACAATTCCAATTTTTTTATAATAATATGCCATGTACATTGCATACTTTTAAAAATGTCTTTATTTTATTTACTTATTTTTATGTGGTGCTGAAGATTGAACCCAGGATCTCACATGTGTGAGGTGAGCACTGTACTGCTTAGCCACAACCCCAGCCCAACACAATTCTAAATTTTTGTATGCCACAATCTTGGACAGCATCTTAAACAAGCTTAAAATTAATATTAAAGATCAGTCTTCTTTTTCCCAGAAATCTCAAATATTAGAAATTTTACCAAATTATTGTCACATATAATTCCACGTTTACAAAGTACTTTTTAAAAATTAAAACTTTGAAAATTATCAAATAAATAGTTGTGACATAATATTTCAGGAAAAAACAAGAGGAAAATAATACATTGAAGGGCAAAATATAGTATCTATTATCATGATGAAAAGCTAAACTTCCCAATTAATAGGAATAAAATAAGATATATAAAAGAATGTCACAGAGCCATTAGATAAGAGAAATATCACCAATACACATATTAAAAATAAGAAGAATAAATCTTGATAAAATATGCAGAATTAAAAATACAATGTGAAAAAAACAAAAACTAACAAAATCAGCCTGAAAAACTGGCATTCACCAGGGAGAGAAAGCAAAATGCTGGGCATGACTGTGCTCAATTTTAGAGACATAACTGGGAAGACTGGAGTCAGTGACCTCTTGCAGCCCTACAGAGGAGGCTCTGCTGAGTCATTTAAAAAGGGGAGAAATAAAAGACTACAGAGAGACAAGAATGGAGTCAGAAAAAATTTTAATGTAATCGGAATAGTATAAAGTAGATGATGCCTTGGGCCAGGGTGATACCATTGTAAGCAATGAAAAGTAAGGGAATGATGGATGTGTTTCTAAGGTAGAGATGTCAAGGCTTACTAGTGGGTTTCAATGAGGGTTAGAAGAAAAGAGAAATCTAAAGAAAGTTTGTGAAACAAGAATGGAGATATAATTACTGAGCTACAAATACTAGAAAAAGGATTGTTTAATGGGCAGACATTAATAATTCATTTATTAAGCTATTAAGTTTGAAAAAGCTATTTACAATCAAAGTGGTGAAGAAAAGTGGAGAGATGAATATGGTGCAACAACTGTGCACATTTTTGGTCTAGATATAAACTCCAGAGTCATTACAGTACAGATGTTATGCATCACCTGGGGAAGGGGACAAAGCTGCTGAGGAATGAGATTGGGAAAGAAAATACATCGAAACTGACTTAACCATTCAAAAGCACAGAGAAAGAGGATTCAACAAAACAGACGAAGAAACATTAACATGTAAGGCAGGAGGCAAAGATGATGAGAAGATGGTGCTCTGGAAGCCTGATAAAAGATTTGTTAATTCTTGATCAATGCTGCTAAAAAGAGTCAAAAAGATAACTGAGAATTGGTTTTTAAGAGCTGTCAGAACTAATTTGTTAGTTGGTCTGCAGTTTACTAACTAGTACAAAATTATTCCTTAGAGTTTGATGGAAAATAATGTATTTCGATTGCAAACCTCATTGTTTAGTGTCCAGTCTCTGATGAATGTTCACTAGTGGGCCCTAACCTGCAGTGAAATAACTACTCTCCATTCCCATAAATCCAAGATCAAGGTGCGAATACATTTATTTTTTCCTGAGGTCTCTTACTATGGCTTTCAGATTGCTTTCTCTTTTTTTTTTCTAAAATTTTAATTTGTTATATATAACAGCAGAATGTATTATAATTCATATTACACATATAGAGCACAATTTTTATATCTCTGGATGTCCACAAAGTAGAGTCATATCCTTCATGTCTTCATACATGTACTTGGGGTAATGATGACCATTGCATTCCACTGTCTTTCCTACCCCTTTTGCCCCTTTCTTTCTCTCCCTCCCCTTTTCCCCTTTGCCCTATCTAAAGTTCATTTAATCCTCCCATCCCCCACCCCACCAGTGCAGCACATTATGGATCAGCATCCTTAAATAAGAGAAATCATTTGGCATTTGTGTTTTGGGGATTGGCTAATGTCACTTAGCATTATATTCTCCAGTTTCATCCATTTACCTGCAAGTGCCATGATTTTATTCTCTTTTAATGCTGAATAGTATTTCATTGTGTATATATACCACATTTTCTTTATCCATTCATCTACTGAAGGACATCTATGTTGGTTCCACAGTTTAGCTATTGTGAATTTTGCTGCTATAAACATTGATGTGGCTGTGTCCCTGTAGTATGCTATTTTTTTTTCCTTAGAGAGAGAGAGAGAGAGAGAGAGAGAGAGAGAGAGAGAGAGAGAGAAAATTTTTTTAATATTTATTTTTTAGTTTTCGGCGGACACAACATCTTTGTATGTGGTGCTGAGGATCAAACCCGGGCCGCACACATGCCAGGCGAGCGCGCTACCACTTGAGCCACATCCCCAGCCCAGAGTATGAGTATGCTGTTTTTAAGTCCTTTGGGAATAAACCAAAGAATGGGATAGCTAGGTCAAATGGTGGTTCCATTCCCAATTTTCCCAGGATTCTCCATACTGCTTTCCATATTGGCCGCAACAATTTGCAGTACCAACAGCAGTGTGTGAGTGTGCCTTTCCTTTCCTCCCATATCCACACCAACATGTATTGTTGTTTGTATTCTTTTTTTTTTTAAAGAGAGAGTGAGAGAGGGGGACAGAGAGAGAGAGAGAGAATTTTAACATTTATTTATTTTTTCTTAGTTCTCGGTGGACACAACATCTTTGTTGGTATGTGGTGCTGAGGATCGAACCCGGGCCGCACGCATGCCAGGCGAGCGCGCTACCGCTTGAGCCACATCCCCAGCCCTGTTTGTATTCTTAATAGCTGCCATTCTGACTGCAGTGAGATGAAATCTTTGGTTAGTTTTGATTTGCATTTTTCTAATTGCTAGAGATGTTGAACATTTTTTCATATATTTGTTGACTGATTGTATATCTTCTTCTAAGAAAGCGTCTGTTCAGGTCCTTAGCCCATTGATTGGAGTATTTGTTTTTTTGGTGTTAAGGTTTTTGAGTTATTTATATATTCTAGAGATTAGTGCTTTATCTGATGTGAGTGTGGTAAGAATTTGTTCCCAAGGCTCTCTATTTACTTCACTGCTTGTTTCTTTTGCTGAGAAGAAGCTTTTTACTTTGAATCTATCCAACTTATAGATTCTTGATATTAATTCTTACAATATAGGAGTCTTATTAAGGAAGTTGGTTATTAGAGTCTGTAAACAAGTCAGGATGGCACCTGGCATTTTGCCAGGGAAATGTTAGAGTCTGTAAACAAGTCAGGATGGCGCCTGGCATTTTGCCAGAGGGAGTGGTTTGTGAAGTAATGCCAGCGAGCCATTAAGTGTGGAGATTCCTTATTGGTTGACTGCTGTATCGAGTTTATGTTAATTAGATAAGCTATGTGGAATGTATAAATACCTCTGTTGTCCTACAATAAACGGCTCCCTCTCCTGCTGTATCAATGTACACAAGTTGTTCTTTACCCCCCGGGTTATTTTGCTGGAGCCGGACTGTGGCAGTTGGTGCTTAATCTGACATGGTGGATATTTGGGCCTACTTTTTCTTCTAATAGACTCAGTGTCTCTGGTTTAATTCCTAGGTAGGTCCTTGATCCACTTTGAGTTGAGTTTTGTTCATGGTGAGAGATAGGTGATTAATTTTATTTTGTTGCATATGGATTTCTGATTTTCCCAGCACTATTTGTTGAAAAGGCTATCTTTTCTGCAATGTACATTTCTGGCACCTTTGTCAAATATAAGATAACTGTAGTTATGTGGGTTAGTCTCTGTGTTCTCTATTCTGTACCATTCTTTCCTTGTCTCTACCTATAGTCTTCTTAGTGTTTCTTACACTTCTTTTTATTTTTATTTTGTTGTTTTTGTTTTGTGTTTTGGTATTGATGATTGAACCCAGAGGCACTTTACCATCTCCAGCCCTTTTCATTTTTTATTTTAAGACAGGGTCTCACTAAGTTGCTTAGGTCCTTGCTAAATTGCTGAGATTGGCCTGGAATTTAGGATCCCACTGTTTCTGCCTCTTGAGTCCCTGGGATTAGAGGCCTACACCATCAAACCTAGCTCTTTCTCTGCATTTAAGGAACCCAGTCATATTGAATTTAGAAACAACTCTAACAGTCTCCTTTTTACTTAATCACCTTTTAAAAAAGCTTACCTCTAAATATGGTTACATTTTAATGTATCATGAGTTGATACTTCCACATAAGAATTTGAGGGTACAACACATAATTCAAGCCATAACAATCTTATTCATGAGTTTATATATTTCCTAAGCATGGGTCTCTTTTTTCTCACATTCAGTTAATAACTGAATGTAAAATAATTGCCAATCAGGACTTTTATCTCATCACTCTTTTTAAGGCCACCATAAAATGGTGCCACAGCACAGCCAACAACCATTTTCAGCTTACACTTACACTGAGCTGACACTATTTTGAAACAAACTTGTACTTTTCCTCTTTTATCAGAAGATCATATAGTAGTCTAATGGCTAAAGGCATGAATTGATGCACAGACTATGATAAAGCACTTGTGACTGACAGGAAATCTGGGTCCTCTGCACCTACAACTTTCATTTACCTCTTGGCTCTGATTTTCCTAATCTCAGATATAGGAACCATGTCATAATAAATTGTTGTTGGGTACACCTAAACTTATTATTTGGTGGGGCTGAAACCACATATTTCTTGACTTCCAGTTATGTTCACATACTCATCTATTGCTCTAAGCTCACTTAAATCTCCCTCATAACTTTAACATTATTTGTTTGTCATATTGCTCTTATCCAATGTGATTTTCTATCTTTGTATACATTGTTATACTTGACATTGTTCCTGTCAACAAGGTCAGCAACTGAAACAGATCATCTGTGGGGTTCATTTACCTTTTACATGCTAGAAAAAATGTACTATTTGATTTATTTTGTTTCTACACAGAAATAATTCATAAATAATTCGTATTACTTTAATAGTAAAATAATGACATGTTTTTCTAAAGTTATTCTCTGATAGTTGACCCACATCTGTCACAACTTTGTTTTTGATTGCTTTATCACTTATATTATGGCAAAAGAACAAGATCCTCTGAAATTACTAAATTACAAATAAACAGCATAACTCTTGGCACAAATGGAAGGCTAAATCAACTGCCAGTTGATTCATTAGACCATGAAGCTAAGAATCCTGGTATGAGAAAATAAACAGAACAGCTGTTTGGTGTTGACTTACAGCCTTGTTGTAAATAGCTGAATAGATGTTATCCTCTTGGGAGATTAGTATTTAATCTTTAACTGGAAATTTCAATGCATTTATCCCTTGGGACAAGTTCACAGCTGTAAAATTTGAAAGGTAGAGTACCACCCATGGATAAATAGTTCTGATAAGGAGCATTTATCCTACCTGAGACGTTTATCATTTAAATGTGTTTACATGATTACCCTGCATCAGGGCCTGCCGCAGGCAGGGCAATGAAAGTTCACATCAGCTGAGTTATGGAGTAGGGCTAGATAAAAACTGCCAACAACAACAAGAGAAAGACCTGATTGAATTCAATTGCCAAGAAGAAATCTTTAAAATAAAGCAAGATGCATTTCATAAAAGTCATGTTTAACTTTTTCAAAATAGAGTAATTTCTCATAGAGTGTGAACAGCACTCAACCTACTAATAGTCAAGGGTCCCTGGATGTATATAACCAATCCGAGGTGTTTGCATACTATGCACTAAATTTCCTGCTAAATTTAAAAGTTTTTTTCTTTTTATCCTTTTGTGAATAACCACAAAAGCAACACCTAAGACTAATCAGCTAAAAAACAATAGGAAAAAAAAAAGACAAAAGAAAGAAAAATAGAAATCAAATTTGGAGATGTTCCCGGTAAGAGGGACTTTATTTCAAAAGCATTTAATTTAAAATTAGAATCAAGTTTATACTGTTTCAGAGAATACACTTTCATTATTTTAAATATATAATACTGCTTATTTCCACCATGCATTATAGTTTGAAAAACAATAGCTATGAAGGAATATAATTTTCACTACCCATCTTTTCCTAAGTATAGAGTTCTCTTCAAGTTAGGCCAACAAAAATAAAGAAAGGGTCTAGCTCTAGGACCATGGATTTATAGAAGAAAGGCCAACTATGTTGAAAAGAGATGTGAAAAGTTGTGAGTAGAAGCTTACAGTAATGTTTTTACAAAAATAATCACAAAAAACAAAAGTTATTCTGAGGAATTTATTCATGGATCTAGCTTTTATCATTTTCTAAATCATTCAAGAAATATGTAATATTTCCTATGTGAAAATAAACTAATTAATATATATGCTCAAGGAGAGAGTGTTGCTATTGAAGAACTCTTAAAAATACATTATATCAATTTTAAGATTTTATTTTCCTTGAATATGACTATTTTTATTACTGTGACTATTTGACAACATTTGGTGAAATAATAAGGAAAATTCATACAAATTTTAATGACTATAGGAATTTTTATTTTGTACACAAGAGACCATATTCATGAAAATAAATGGTGATGTGGCAAGCAGTACCTCAAAGGACAGTTATATTATTTGCTGATAAGTTGAAACAAAAATGTCTGAATTCAGTAGATGCCTTGAGGTCTTTCGTGCCTAATGTGACAGCTTTCAAACATGGTAACATAAAACCTATGCAATAGCAGGAATTTAAAGCTATGTTCTTATAGAAGAATGAAAATTAAAGAAAGAAATTAGAGAATATTAACCACAGGTCAACATAAATATAGACGATCAATAAGCAAGATTATCTGCTATATATAAAGTACACTAAATTTTAGTCAGATATTTCAAAACATTTATTGCATGAAACACCAAATGAAAACTTACTATACTATAAAATATTTGTACTTTCAAGAATTTCATTTCATGCATTCAGACTAAAAATTACAGCAACCTGGAGAGTTGATTCAGAAATTAAGTTATTCTCAAAAACCTAGGACATGTTTAAACATAATTATTAAGAGTAAGGACCAGAGGTGGGGGGCGGGGGGGAACTGTGTGCCTAACAAGGAGACAAAATGAGCTAAGCTCACCCTCCTGAGCTTAGAAATGAAATTAAATTGTGGCAGATGTGGCCAAGAAATATTTTGGAGATTTGACCCTTTCATTTATCTCATGATAGATGAATGTATAGAGGTGACAACTAGTGTGCAATGCAACAACATTGGAATGATACAATACAAATATATAGTATCATCATGTTAATAACCTTGGAAAGAATATAAATAATGAGTGTTTAGCACAGAAATCCATGTCCCCTCACCAGAGAGACTGCTTTACTATGATGTAGAAACTGGGTCATGTAAATTTTTAATATTAAACATTTTGTTAAATAATTTTTAATACTAAATAAAAGCATAAAGATGAAAATATATTTTACAAACAATAAAAAGTTCTTTGCAAACAATAAGATATATACAAAACCAGAAAGGAAAGAACATACCAAAAAATGAGAGCACATTATCTCTGTCTGTTTTGGTATTGTTTTGAACCCAGGGACAATTTACCACTGAGCAACCCTTTTAATTTTTTGTTTTTTAAATCTTGATATAGGGTCTTCCTAAATCACTGAGGCTGACCTTGAATTTACAATCCTCCTGTCTAAGCCTTTGGAGTTGCTGGGATTATAGACATACATTCAGGATGCAAGAGCACACATTATATTTAAATCAACCAATAAAACAAAACACGTATAAGTCTACCAAATAAGAAAGTGAGGGAAGGCAATGTACTCCTAAGGATGGAAAAAAAGAAAGAAAGAAATATGAAGCATGGAAAATTGTATTCTAGAAAAAAAGCATAGCCTGGGAAACAAAAGTATTATTGCACATTATTATTTAAAAAGAACTAGCTGGGCATGGTGGCCTATGACTATAATTCCAGCAACTTGGAAGGTTGAAGCAGGAGGATCATATGTTTCAGGCTAGCCTCATCAATTGAATGAGGCCCTAAGTGACTTAACACGGTCTTGTCTAAAAAATTAAAAATAGAAAGGATTGAGGATGTAATTCAATGACAAAATACCCCAAGGTTCAATCCCCAGTACAAAAAATATTAAAATAATGATAACAATAACAACTAAGAGAAAAAGGTGTAGTGGTTCATACCTGCTGTCCCAGCTACTTAGGAGACTGATAGGAAGATCACCTGATTTCAGGATTCAAGACTAGCCAGGATGACCCAGGGAAACCCTGTCTCAGAAAAAGAAAGGAAGAAAAGAAGGAGAGAGGGAAGGAGGGCTGAAAAGAAGTAAGAAAGGAGAAAGGAGAAAAAAGAAAATATAGGACTAAGAGAACAATCTATCAAAGTAAACTAGAAGGAATCAATTCTGATAGTCTATTTCAAATTTAAATTGCATAACCAATGAATTCTGCAAAAAACCTATCAAGCATAAAAAATAATTCAACTTCTTCTTTTACTATGGTTCCACATATTAAAATGTAATATGCCAGTGAAAGTGTAAAATTTTATTTTGAGAATTATGTAGTCATGTCTATCATGTCATTTAAATAGAAAATAGTAATTATTTTTTAGATATCTAAATTAACATAAGACATTATTATGAAATCTACACATTATGTATTCCATATATAATATTTATATATTCTCCCTTACAAAGAAATCAATAAACTGATAACCATAAGTTAACAGAATAATATCTACATTCAAATAAATGCTACTATAAAACAGAATGAAACATTGTCTTTTTAAAAAATGTCTAAACCTAATACAAAACAATCAAAGCTAAAATATCTGTGTCAGCAATTTTAATTAAGTAAACAGATAATGAGAAACTTAAAAAAAAACTTTAAAAACTTGAATACAAGTTTTGAATAACAAAAAAAGTAATGTTAAATTCTTTTATATCTATTACTTGCCTATTACTTTGGTATTAAAAAGTGTTCAGATATATTTGCCTTATTCCTTATCTGGAAGAAAAGTTTTCTACTTCTCACTGTTTAATATGATGCTTGTAATGGAATTATCATATAAGGACTATATTATGTTGACTTATATTCCTTCAATACCTAGTTATAATTAAAAACTGTTGAATTTTTAAACTGTTTTTCCCCTGCATTTTACTGATGACTACATGCTTTTTTGAGATGTTATTTGTTAAGTTATTTTTCATTCAGTCAAGGTGGTATGGTCATATATTGACTTGTATAGATTGAACCATCCTTGAATCCAAGGTAAAAATCTGATTGGTTTATGATGTATAATCCTTTTAAACACTGTTAAATTCACACTTCTGATTAATGGAAGATATAAAACTGATACAAAATTCAGTACTTTGTTCAAATGCTAAAAATAAAACATACACAAAGGAAGCTTAGAAAGCATTTCATTATATATAATCATAATTAACCAATTAAAAACACCAAATAGAGCAATCTCATGTAGTATAACATAAAAATATTAAAAAGAAAACTTTCAGTAAACTTAGACTTGGAGGTAACAAACATATGCTATAAAATATTGTCAAAAGGAAACACTAAGTGGAAAGTCATCTGATGATTGGGGATTTTAAAACTAAATATTGTTAAAAATATCTGCACTATACAAAGTAATCTAAAGATTCAATGCAATCTCTCAAAATTCCAATGGTATTTCTTACATTAATGAAAAAATAATCCTGAAATTCAAGATCTACTAAACACTCAAAATAGCCAAATTAATCTTAAGAAAAAAAGACAAAGCTGGAGGCATTTTACTTCATGATTTCAAAATATAAAGCTACAATTGAACCACTATACCTAAACCATGGAACAGACAAGAAAGTCAGGAAAAACTCCATAATTGGTCTTGAAGAGGGAGCCAGTACATAATGGGGAAAGAACAGTGTTCTTTCCAATATTAGGAAAACTGAAAATCCATACACAGGAGAAAGAAACTGAACCCTAATTTCAAACCATGCGAAAAATTGATTAATGACTTAAAATGTAAAACTTGAAACTGTAAACTTCCTAGAAGAAAACATAATAGAAATGCTTCATGACGTTAGTTCTGACAATGGTTTCTTGGGTAAGACACTAAAAGTAAAAATAAATAAGAAAGGCTGCTTCCAACTGAAAACCTTCTGCACAGAAAAAGAACAACCAGCAGAATAAAAAGGGAGCCTACCAAGTAGGAGAACATGCAAACCCTACAAGAAACATAAGTAATACCTAGCACTCAAAAGATAAATAGATAAGTAAATAAATAAGAATGAAATAGCAACATTTGTCTAAAGAAGACATGCAAATTTCAATAGTTTCTTGGATAGATATCCAATATTCTGAATTATCAGGGAAATGCAAATCAATACTACAATGAAACTGGTAGTACAGCTCAGTGATAGAGTGTTTGCCTGGGATGGACAGGGTCCTGGATTTGATCCAAGCACACCTAAAATAAACAAATAAACAAACAAAAAAAACCCCAAAATATATCATGTTAGATGGTCATTAAAAAGATACACAGCAAGTATGTGGAGATATTGGAACCCTTGTACCCTGTTAGTGGGGGAAAATAAAGTTGATGTGGCAGCTGTGGAAGACAGAGGTCTCTCAGAAAATTGAAAATAAAAACCTTATGATACGATATGATATTCCTATGGCTAGATATTTATCTAAAAGCATCTACACTCCCATCTTCATTGTAACATCATTCACAGTGCTAAAGATTTAGAAGTTATTAAGTGTCCATAAATGGATGAATAAAGAGATATTATGTATAGTATGCAAACAACAGAACTTTACTAAGTGTTAATGATGGAGACTTAAAGTACAACAACATGGATTAAATTGAAGGATACTGTGCTAAGTAAAGTAAGTTAGTCACAGAATGAAAAACATTGAAGGATTTCATTTAAAAGTGTTATCTTTAATAGTCAAACTTACAGAAGCTAAGAATATAGAGTGGATTCAGCAAACTAAAGGGTGGGGAAAATAGGGAGTTGTTGATGAGTTTATATTTTCAATTATGCTAGAGAAATATATTCTAGAGCTCTACTTATAGTTAACAATAAAATTTTATACACTTCAAATTTGTCATGAACTTAGTACAAGAAGATGTAGGCCCAACATTCCATTAAGTTGGCTTAGGAACTGAATTCCTCAACAAAACCCATAAAGCACAGGAAGTAAAATCAAGTATCAAACTAAAAACCTTCTTCAGAGTCAAGGAAACAATCAAGAACATTAAGAGAGAACCTACAGAATGGTAGAAAATCTTTGCCACTTGCACCTCAGATAGAATATCAATCTCCAGAATGTGTAAAAAACTCAAAAACTTAACACCAAAAAATTAAATAAATAAAAAACCCAATTAATAAATGGGCAAAAAAACTAAACAAGGATTTCACAGAAGAAGACATACAAATGGTCAACAAAGATATGGAAAAATGGTCAACATCTCTAGCAACTAGAGAAATGCAAATTAAAACTAAAATGAGATTTCATCTCACTCCAGTCAGAATGGCAACAATCAAGAATACAAGTAATAATACATGTTGGTGAGAATGTGGGGAAAATGTACACTTATACTTTGCTGGTGGGACTGCAAATTCATGCAACCACTCTGGAAATCAGTATAGAGATTCCTTGAAACACCAGAAATGGAACCACTATATGACCCTCTTATTCCATTCCTCGGTATATATTCAAAGAACTTAAAATCAGCATACTATCGTGATGCAGCTATATCAATGTTTATAGCAGCTCAATTTACAATAGCTTAGCTATGGAAATAACCTAGGTGTCCTTTAACAGATGAGTGGATAAAGAAAATGTGCTATATATACACAATGGGATGTTATGCATCCATAAAAAAAAGAATTACTTTATGATATTTGCTGAAAAATGCATAGATCTGGAGACTCTTATGCCACTTGAAGTGGCATCCAATAGTCAAATGTTCTCTCTAATATGTGGATGAGAATAAACAACAAGGTGTGGGGTGAGGGATAGAAATTCAGTACATTAGATAAATGGGAATGAAGAGAAGGGCAGGGGAATAGGAATAGAAAAAATAATGGAATGAACTATGTGGTTATATAAATACACAACAATGTACACAACAAATTGTACAAAATGTATAAATACCTCTGTTGTCCTACAATAAATGGCTCCTACTCCTGCTGTATCAATGTACACAAGTTATTTGTCACACAGCCCCCCCCCCCGGGCTATTTTGCCCAGCCAGCCGGGCTGTGGCAAAATAAGGCATTTGCATGTGTTAAAAATTTTCAGATTATACACATTTTATATATAGTTCTTTGTATCATATTTATGTAAAGCTATAAAAATATTGTTACAATAAACAGAATAAAGAAGAGTGATTCCAAAAACTAGTGCTAAGCACAAAAATATCAGTAGAAACATTATACTTTTCTTTTGAAATTAAACATCAGCTCTAATATTTATTACTGATTTTGGATTAATGCTTTGCCTGTCAGTACTATTTCTTCCTTATCTGTAAAATAGAAGTCATTGTTGTACTACTTCATAAAGCCATTTTTGTGCTTTCATTTAAATTAGTTAATCAGTAAATGGAAAAAATCTTAATAAAAAATTCAGAAACAAGTACCTATTAATTAAAAATGAAGTATAAAAACATCTGGATTTTGAAAGGTATGGTATTTTGAATTTGAAAATCTGACAATTTTTAATATAGAAAGTAGAGTAAATGAAAGAGATCATTTACCAACAAAACAAAACAAAATAAAGTGAAACAAATAAACCAGCCAACCAACCCAAACAAATAAACAAACAAACAAAAAACAGAGGAACATTTACTGAAATCAAGGTAAACCAACTGCAGTAATAAAAAGAAATTCCCCAAGCCCCCACACTTTATACGCTGACATTTATTGACAGTCAGGTCATAATAATTTTTAAAAATCTAAATTTTCCTCAGCCAAGTAACTTGAGACATGCACACACAATTGAAAACTACACGGTATGCTGCAAGTGAGTGGTTTGCGGGGAGTGGTGCCTACAATGTGCTCTTCTGTGAGGATTAGGAAGGTCAGTGTGGTATGAAGGACTTACATAAAAATAAATATGTATGATATTTGAATAGACAGAATAGAAATAACTAAGAACATTTTATTCAAAAGCAAGTCTTTTATATTGCATTAAATAGACGAGAATCTGAGGTATGTTAGCAATACTGACACACTATGTTAAGGGAAAATTTTCTAGCTCAGAATTTTATCTTAAATCATGAAAATGACTTTCTTACTCTAAATAATTTTGAAGCTGCATTGCAAAGTTTATCTCCTTGATAGTTAAATTTACTGTAAACAATTACATTTAAAGGAAGGTTTTCCATATAAAGAATTTTCTCTAAGAAAATAAACTCGTGTTGGAGGATGAACAGATAATATCCTATAATTTGTTTATAACTTTCCAGCTAGAAGTCTTTGAAGTAAAAGCAAAGGGAAACTATCACAAGAGCTAATACTGCCAGCAAGCAATGGACAAGAAGGAAAGCCATTATTTCCAACATCAGGAAGACACATGGAAAGTGCTACTGATTGGAAGAGGAGACAGTTGAATGACATTGGAGTCCTGGTATACATAATGTTTCAGTAAACATGATTTCAACCTTATGACATACAAACAGAGGTCAATAGTTGCATTTTGGTGTGCAAAACAAATACCATTTGTTGTAAAAATGCAATGGTTTTGAAAAAAGACGTACAAGTCTAAAGACTCTTGCCTAAAGCTTCTGCATTTCTGGCTCAGTGGGTTACCAGAGCATTGACCGTTATCATAAGCATCAAGACAGTTACCATGAGAAGTGACAATATCTGGCTTTGAAAATAAAACTCTAAAGTTACGAATTCTATAAGAAAATACATTGCAACCTAGAGATTTCTTCATTTTGCTGTAGTTCCTGAGGCACCTAATAAAGTAATGGCAAATGCATTGGTTTATGGCTTTCTTTTGTTTAGTGACTATAAAAGTTTATGTAACCTCTTCCTGTGAAATAATTCTGGCTAGATTCCACAACCCTGAGATTATGAGTATTTCTACCAGTTGAGTTAGCTGGCATTTGTGTCCATTGAGTGGAATATCTCTTTGGATGGATGTTGGTGAGTCTTTCTTGGGACTTGGACCTTCCCTTTTTGGTTGACATTCTTTGATTTATTCTGAGCTGGTTCATTTGGATATTTGGAACTTTTGTCAGAACATTGTTGTGCTAGTATTTAGTCTTTCTCCTGACACTCCTCCATTCTGAGGATCAAATATTTGGAGAAAAACTGCCACTTGGTAACCCAACTGTACTTATGTTTGATACTGACAGTATCTTAACTTGCAAGAATTTAAGGAAATTTGGAAACTTAACTGAGGATGACTTGGATTTATGTTTCCCACAATGGGGAAGAGTTGATACTCTTAAATTGGTTTCTTTGGCACTAAACTAGAAGTCTTGAACCATAAAAGATTAAATATATAATAACTTCAACTAACCATGTTGAAAATTTTGATACTAAGTTAAATTTTAATTTGATCTCCACATTATTGGGTTACATTCTCTAAAACTGAGCATTCTCAACAGTGAATTCATAAAACGAAAGAGATTTTCTTTTATAATTCTGCCTAGTCCCAGAATTATAAATTCCAAATTATTTGGAATCGGAAGAGAAATTACCAGAAAATAGGTTCAGGAGACAGTATTGACAGAATTTAATTAAAGCCCAATAAGATAAACAGCCCTGTAATTCCTAGGGACAGTTTTGGTGGAAGTTCCCAAATCCTCTGCACTCTTGCTTGGCGGGGATTTCTCCCAAACTTTCTAATGTGATTCAACTACTGGTAACATCTTATGGCCTTTCTAGTGAATTCACTATTGCCTCTGACTGCCTAGTTTAATATTTTGTTTGGTTTGTATTCCTAATTTCAAAATTTTTTGTAGACATCCTTAAGATAAATCTTAAAACTGCAGTTGTAGATTAACATGTAAGGACTTCTAGCTCTCTAATTTCTTTTCTTTTCTCACTATCTAATTTGTTGCTTCTGTTATATGTTCTGAATTTGATTTCTGATCAGACAGGTCTCAAAATTTGGGGTAATCCAAAAATAAAACTGCAGCTCCCTCTACCCTACCCCTGTTTATGCCCTCCTTTTAATCTTATTAGGATAATAACCCATTTAACCTCCCATGGGGGCTCTAACAATTAATGGTTTTGTTGCAGAGGTAATCTGCCTACAAAGCTGAAGTGTCCACAGGGACCACAGCCACCAGTTCTTGCAATCCCTGGAAGGATTGCAGATGAGTTCTACAGAGGAACCAGCAGGAGTTTATTAGCATGAGAATCAGACATTCATCGAAGGGGCCATCTCTGGGAACAATAATGTGACCCTTTTAGAGTCTAATGTTTTTAAGAATTTGGGGTTCTTTTGTTCTTATCCTATTCTCTCATATCTTCTTCAGTGGTATATTACCCCCTTGAGTCCTCAGCAAAAGTTTCTTTTGAAGGTTGTGATGACCTAGTCATAAGGGGTGGATGTGACATGGTTTTGGTGATGACCTGGTAACAAGGTGTGGGTGGGACATGACCTTTAGACAACAGTTCCCTCAAGCAGTTATGCCACAGTCTGGCTGGGCAAAATAAACAGGGGGTGACAAGCAACTTGTGAAGGTTGATACAGCAGGAGCCACTTTTATTACGGGACAGAGAAGTGTATATACCCAACTAATTACACACAGCTTAACTTAATTAACATAAACTAGATACAGCAGTCAACCAATAAGGAATTCTCATCATCTTGACCATTAACCACTGGCCATTAACCACTCCTCTTGGCAAAGTGCCAGGCGCCATCTTGACTTGTCTATGGCCCTCATCAGGGTTATAATTAACTATGGATGGGGGAGGTTTGGTATACCTGCTCCCATATTCCAGATGTTTGTCTAGTTTGATAAGGTTCCCTGTGATCCTCAGTCCTATGACCTATGGATTCTCTTTGATGTAAATGTGTGATGGACTCCCTGTAAGTGAGTCCTTGCATTGTCCATCACTCACCCACTTGTTTGTGATTGACTAACTACCTAAAAGTTTTTATACATAATAATGAGATTCATTGTGACATAGTCACACATACACATAACATAACTTCATCCCCAATACCTCCCTTCTTCCCTCCATCGGTCGCTTTCCTCTACTCTACTACTCTTCCTTCTATTATTTTTTTAAATAAGTGCATTATAATTATATGTGAAAGTGTGATCCATCATATTTTATACTATAAGAAAAAAGCATAATTTCGTCAATTTTTGTTCTAGACTACTTCCTCAAGTCTTCTTTCCCTCCTTTCTGATCTATTTTCTCTACTCCATTGATTTCCCTTCTATTCTCATAAAATCCCCCCATTTTTTTTTTTATTTCTTCTTTTTGCTCTTTAGCTTCCATACGCGAATGAAAGTATTCCAACTTTGACTTTCTGAGTCTGGCTTATTTAAGTTAGTCTTATGTTCTCTAGCTCCATCCAGTTACCAGCAAGTGACATTATTTCATTTTTTGTAGCTGAGTAGAACTCGATGGTGTATATATACTACATTGTCTTTATTCATTTGCATAATGTTTTCATGGATCCTGGTCTACCTTTCTATTTGTCCCATCTTCTTGGAAGGGATTTCTTAGAAACTCAATGCACAGATTTTCTTCTCTCAACAAGAAGAAATGTTTTTAAGCCCACAGCAAGACCTATAATTACTGAAACCTGCAGGAAGGGAAAGTTTGAGAAAGCTCAAGGAAGCTTTCTTAGATTGGATGAGCACCAAAGATGCTTTTTGGCCTTCTCATTGAGGGCTACATTTCATTAGAAAACATTAGGTTTGAAGGATTTATGGAGGACACAGTTCCCCATAACATGATTTACTAACCCTTTTAACAGAAATTTCCTTTTGTAAGGCTGTCTCCTCCTCCACTGGTTAATTCTTTTTTTTTTCCCATTTTTTTAATTTGTTTTAATTAGTTACACATGACAGTACAATGATCTTGACATATCATGCATTTGATTCAGATAGGATATAATTTCTCATTTTTCTGAGTGTACAGGTTGCAGAATTACACTGGTTAATTCTTAACACAAGGAAAGATAGGAATGCCAGTCTGTATAACAAGCTTTATACTTGTCTTTTTGGCTTTGAGCCTTTACTTATGCCCTTCTCAATGGTATTTCGTCTTTGAAATGGGAATTTCTCCTTTGTTTTCACTAAGAATCAAACCTTAAGAAGTACAAACATAGTATGAAGGATTACTTAGGGTTATGGACCCAGTAATAGGGTCAACAGTCTTTTTGAAGTGAGGCTTCTCACTCTAGATGGCCTGTGCTCTCTGTCCCCTGCAGTGTGCAGACCTTGCTTCCCTAACTAGATCTCTTCTCCTCTATCTGGTGTGTCTTTAAATTCTTTTCTGTGATGTTTGGCAAGAAGTCCACATGTCCTGAGTTGCAATTTCACCTCCCCAGGACTGCCTTGGAGTTTTATTCAGTGACAAGTTGATGGATGGCTAGTGTTGTTTAAAGTCTCAAAATTCTCACGAGCAACTCAGACAATTGTTCCAACAACAACAACAACAACAACAACAACAAAAAGAACAAAAAACGTATAAACAAGGTAAATATAAACATTTCTAAATGAATTCCTCATAGCTTCAAAAGGATTTCTCAATAACTTTAAATCTTAAGTTACATAAAATTCAGCAGCATTTGTTAAATATCTGTTATTTCCAATTAACTTGAATATTAAATTATGAGTTGTTAGGTAGAAGGTCTATATAATTTGACATTTTACTTTTATATGACATAAAAGAAAAATTGTTAAATATATTTAAATCTGTCTCTACACCTAACAAGTATAAGAAATACATGCTTCTAAGAATTATTAATCTACAATGTTTCTATGGGTTGATAATCAAAATTAAGGAAAACTAGAGCAAAATTAGACAAATTAGACATTAGATATGTTTCAAACATAATGAATGTGAGGATATGTTGAAAAAAGAAGGTGAATTTTCTTTTCTTATTTATTTATTTATTTTTGTCCTTAAGATTACTATAGTTCTAAAATAGAAAAGCGAGTTATAGTATAGAACTAAAGGTTTGGAAAAGTTGTGAAAATTTTGAGAATATTGTAAAAGGGTTTCAAAAAGGAATAGAACTAGTGGAAGACTTTATGGGGGATCAATTTGATGAAAATTATAGATTTTTCTAAAGACTGAAGAGATATCCAAGATATATTGGTGCAAAACTAAAGTTTGACCCCCATGCTGAAAAGACACAAGAGTTTTCCTGGAGCATTGGACTACTACTAATTGTGATAGGTTTTTCTTCTCTTTTTGGGTAAGTTAGCTAAAAAACAGAGTTCTAATATTTCTTATGCTTCATGTCTTTAAAAGCATTTTTTTACGTTGTTTTATCACCGTGGTTCTATTTTACAATGATCTTATTTAATTAAATGTTTTAAAGTTTTGATATATTTGACAAGCTTCAAAATTAAACCTTTTTGTCCAGGTTTCAGATTTCCAGAAAGTCCCCAGAAGTCCAAATGACTTATTAGACCTATTTTTATATAAATTCATTATTGATATGTGTTCCACAGTTTTATTAGTTCTTTAGAAATCTTATATGTCTCAGAATATATTATCAGTTATAATGCTAAATGTTAAATTTTTATGAGCTAAAAAGTAACCAAATTGTCTCTTGTTCCTCATCAGGTCCTTAATTATGTTTATTCTAAGTTTTTTGCTATCCACAGTTTTTCATCCCTTACATATTGTTTTCTAATAAAAATAAGCCCATTTTATTAACAACTGGCTTTCACTTTGATTACCTTGGGGTGGGGGTGATATTAGTATAGAAAAATAAGTTTGTTAAAGTTGTTATCCAAACTGACGTTTGTTCTTGTTGGGCTTATCTTATATTTTCCTTTATTTTTTAATTTTTTAATTTTAATTTTTTTTAACTGTGTACCTGGTACCAGTCAAAATTCTGTAGAAAAACAACTCCGAACAATAAAACTGAACCAGTGCTTTCAGTTTATACCCATTGCTATGGAAGAGATAAAGCTGATTTTAACAATGATATCTAGATTCTTTCAAACACAAGCTCCCAAAAGTCAAAGGATTGAATAAATAGGAAATAAAACCAGGTGGATTTATGTATTGGAATTTATGTACACCACATCTAGTATTCTCTTCAATATTACTGAAAAGAAACATATCAGGTACTATTAAACACCTCCTGTGCCAGAAAACTTCAATGTATAAACTCTTGTATTTATATTTCTTACATTAAATATGTACCAACTCCTTCAGAAGACATACTCTCTTGGATTTTAGAAAAACTGGATGATATTCATCTTTAAGTATAGCAACAATCAATAACCCACTTAAATGAACTTGCAAACCCTCTAGCAACTCTTCTCCTGACTCTCGTTATGTCAAACCTTTTTCTTATACCTTGAATACCTTTGTATTGACCTTTTAGAGTCTAAAACTTCATCTACAAATTTTATATATTTGCAATTTACCTTATTATATTTTCTTAAATGATTACAACAGTGCTACACTTGATGAATTTAGTGAAAACTATAGTGATGATTATGTTTTCTCATTAATCATTTTTTGGTGTGACTGCTTACCCCAACCTCCTATCTCCTGAAACTGATTGCTTAAATTTGAAAAGATTCAGATTTTACACTATTCCCAGAAAATAATTCTGTCATTGTTTGGTACATTTAGACAAAGAAAATTCCAAGATTCAGCCTGGCAAAACCCTATTTTGTTTTCCAGTGGCAACAACATCAATGGTGAGTTTATCAAAATTGGCCAAATACTAGAATAAAAAGAGACCTCAATGGAGGTATATGAACTAGACTAGAAATTTTAGGACCTGCTGAGTTTTCTGTGAATAAAAGAAGACATTCCTTTGAAAACAATTCACTTTCAAATAGAAGGACATATTGAAGGTAATGTTATGTTAAAAAAAAGAGGAAAAATAGCAAACACTTTTTAAAAGAAGATTATATACTTTGAGGAAACAAATCACTAGATGAACCATGGAGTAGTACTCTAGAACTAAAATGTTAAAAGGAGAGTGAACTTTAGCAAGAATTATTGACAATATTAATACAGATGGAATCTGAAGTGGTTATGGGACAATGGCCAGCACTTCTTGGTGCAGATATTAGGGCTAATGACCTATAGGGATTTTACAGAAAGCATCAATTATAGAAAGAAATAGATGAAACTTTTATCACTGGACACTGTATCTGAAGGCTCCATATTCCCAGATTAATAGAGTCTTTAAAAATCCTGTAATACAGCTAGCCACAACTGGAAAAAAAATACTAAGCCATACTTATATTTTGTCAATAAGTGTAGATAGGCAATATTGGAAAATGACTCCTATTATACTAATGTTTCCTTGTTTGATTGTGAATTGAGAAATGAGATTTCATTACACCCAAAACATCTATGGAATTTCTCAAAGTCTGACTTTTTGTCTCCATCTTTATTACTAAAAATAGGTACATGGTGAGGAAACTATTTATTGGGAAAAAATCCAAATGATAGTGTGTTATTACCTGCCTTTTTCATGACATGATGATTCATGTACTTCCAAGACTAGAATCTTGTATAATAAAATAATATTATGAATCAAATTATTTGCAAAAAATCAGTTATAATAATTTGTATGTTAAAAACCAAAACTTTCTCAGAATTAAAATTAACCACTTTACATGAGGCTATACTTATGTAGAAAAAAGAATTAAAATTAAATGCCAACAAAATATTTTTGTAAGTGCAGATAAGTGTAGATAGAGAGGAAAAAGATACTGTCGATCTGCTCAAAGAGTTAGATAATATATGCAGGTGATGTATTGATTGGTTAGGATGCTTATTTCCCTCACCCACTACCCATTCTTCTTTAGGTTATCCTGTGTTTTTGGTTAGCATACCTTTAAGTATAATACTTCCATAATATTTTTCATGTAAATGTTATGTCAGATGCAAAGGGGAGAAAAGAGGAAATTCAGACAGAATTATGATGGATAATAGCATTAAATAGATCCATATACTTCTTCCTTAATAAGGTTTTTCTCTGAAGACAACTTTTTATTTTTTCCCTACTCAGCCTCATCTGAACAGAATGCAAAAAAAAAAAAAAGACATTCCTAGCTTGGTGCAACCTAAAAGATGGTTTGGTCTCCATATGCACAGAGCATGGTGCTTGGCTAACAGAGGGAACTGTGAAATAAATCTCTCTGAACAAGTTCCTTCTATATTAAAGATTTTGCAGATTGCTTAACCTTGGCTGAGTAGAATATCATGATTGTGGAGAGATAGAATACTGTAGGTTGAGAGCCAAAATTATCTTGGGCTATCTTAAGCCCTTTGTTAGCCATTGACTTTGACTTTTGTACCTAAATTAATGTTCTGGTAACTAAGAGATAAGTTTATCAAATGTATTGCTAAGCTTAGCAGACCTAATGCCACCACTAACCCTGAAGCTAAGAATGCTATAGGACAACATGAGAAACCCATAGAATAGCTTTCTCCACCTCACTGTAGCCTACCTACCTGATGCTTCCACCAATGTAATTGGTAAATGTATTGATTTATGACTTTCTTTTGTGTATTGACTATAAAGGTTTATGAAACCTCTTCCACAATAAAACAGGTTATTTAGGGTAACTTTAATCTCTTTCAGGTCATGGTTATTTTTATTTGTCTCAGAATAAAATTTTCTTTAAATCAGAGTCATTATTTTATAACAACAGAATAATATTTCATGACAAGAAATTCAAACTTCAGTGTCTATATAAAGTTTTAATGGAAGGCAGTCATGCCCAATTCTTTACCTGACATTTCTGGATGCGGTGGCTCTAAGACAGCAGAACTGAGTAATTGTGGTAGAGACCATCTACTTGGAGAGCCTAAAATATCCATCTGCCCTTTGTAGGAAAAGTTTTCTATATTCTGATTTAGCCCATGTGTATGTCCAGTAATGATATCTGAATTTGGATGGTAGGTTTCTATAAACAGGATATTGTAAAGTTTGCTCTAATTTTTAATACTACATTTCTGTTATGGTTTAGATCTGGAAAGTCTAGCAAAGACTCATGTATTGAGGTCCTGGTCCACAATTCAGGAATCTCCAGTGGTGAAGCCCTTAGGAAGTTATTGGATCACAAGAGCTATAACCTCATCAATGAATTAACTCACTGATGGATTCATAATTTGCAGGTGGTGTATACTAGTTGAAGAAAATGGGTCACTGAGGACAAGTCCTGAAAGGGAATATCTTGTCCCTGATTTCTTCCTTCTTTTCTCTATGCTTACCAGCTGCCATGTAATGAGTAATTTTTTTTTTTTTTTTTACCACACACTTCAACCATGATGGTGTGCCTTGTCACAGGTCCAAGAACAACAAAACCAACTAACTATGGACTGAAATCTCTGAAACTATGAGCCCAACTAAATATTTTCTTCTTTTAAGTTACTTTTCTTGGTATTTTGTCACAACGATAAAAAGATGACTCTCAACTTCCATTAAATCATGTGAAATGAATGCCTTGTTTATAATGATAGGATTTAGAGAAACAAAGTTTTTGAAAATTGTATTTTATACAGAAGCATATAATTCCAGAATTTGTTGTATTTTTGGGAGTGCAAAAGGATATTATTACAGAAACTTCCTATGTTCCTCAGGAACTACATTTATTATAATGGCTTTATGTTCTGTGACATTAAGTCTGAAAATTTCAATAAAACTTACATATTAAATAAAACTTACAAATTTACATATACACAGAAAAGCACAGAGATTATAAGTATATATTTTAATGAATCTTTGAAAGATAAATACATTCATGTAAATAGCATTCATACCTAAAAATATAAAACTAACTCAGAAATCCCTCACTACCTCACTGGTCACTATTTTATCCAGAGTATGTCTCCTAACAGATAATCTTTTATAATTGAATATTTTCCTTTGTACTTTACTTATTTAAGTAATATTATATTGATGTGATTCAAGTTATCTAGATTTTGTCCATTAATTAATATTAATCTAGAGTCTGCAACAGCAATTATGACCTACTATTCATAAAATATTGCTTTATATCAAGTTAAGTGTTATAATATTGAAGTGGGATTGTTAGAGCATATAATTTATGTATGTTTATCCTTAGCAATTACTTCTATAGAATTTTCTAAACTGTTGGGAAACTTTGCAATTCTACGGGAAGTTTTAAGACATTCAGTTACTTCAGATGCTCAGCAATGTTTGAAATTGATGATTTACCAAAGTAGTTATTTGTGTAGGTGTGGAGAGAGATCTAAGTGTGGTTTTAATTATAGTTTTTCTATGAACATAGTGGGAGAACTCAACTATTTGATTTCAATTTTAATACAAAGCTACAATAATCATGATAATACACTATTGTACAGTTTGACATAGATCAGGAGAACAGATTAGAAAGTCTAAAATTAAACCCATACATAGACAATTTCAATGAATATTTAAATAAATCACAATGAAATAAAGATTATATTTTCAACAAATAGTGCTGAAATCTTTGAACATTCACAGAAAAACAAATGAACCTCCATTGTTACTTTATGTTATATAAAAGTTAACCTAAGTTTCATCATAGGCTTTAATGTAAGAACTAAAATAAATAAAACCTCTAGAATAAAATAAAAGGAAATAATACTTCTTTAATTCTATTTCTTAGCAAAAATCATAGACTTTAAATGGAAAATCAGTATACTTTTTTTTTAAAGAGAGAGTGAGAGAGGAGAGAGAGAGAGAATGAGAATTTTTAGTATTTATTTTTCAGTTCTCGGCGGACACAACATCTTTGTTGGTATGTGGTGCTGAGGATCGAACCCGGGTCACACGCATGCCAGGCGAGTGCGCTACCGCTTGAGCCACATCCCCAGCCCGGAAAATCAGTATACTAAAATCCACTAAAATTTAAAGTTCTCTTTGGGTGGTAATATTAATAAAATAAAAAATAAAGAGACAGAAAAAGTATTTGCAAAACACTTATCTAATAAGTGGCTGAATTCCAAAATTCATACAATTCTTTTACAACTCAATATCAAAACAACTCAATAAAAATGTTGACTTTTTTCTAAAAATGAATAAAAACTTCACCAGTGCATATATATTAATAGCCAGTGAGTCCATGGATAAGATACCAAACATTATTAGTTATTGGGAAAACACAAATTTAAGGCATAATGGCCATTTTATTAGGCTTACTAGAATTGGAGATACTGACACTATCAAATGGTTGAGAAGATGAGAAACTCAGACTCTGAAGTAACTGAAGAGGTAAGCAAAGAGCTGGTCAAACACAATATGGTATAACTTGGGAAAATCCTTAGACTTTCCTTTTTTTCCTCCCTCCATCCCTCCTCTCCTCCTTCTCTCCTTCTTCTTCTTTCTCCTCTTCCTCTCCCTTTTCTTCTTCTTTATTTTCTCTCTCCTCTCTCCACACCTCTCCTACCCTACCCTCCTCCCTCCTCCTCTTCTTTCGCTTCTCTTCTCTCCTTTATTTTCTTTCTTGTTTCCTTTCTTCCTTCTTTCCTTCCTTTCATCAGGGGATTCAATTCAGGAACAGTGCTCCAGTGAGTTACATCTACATTCCCTGCTATTTAATTTTAAATTTAAAGACAGGGTCTCATTTAGTTACCTCTCATTTAGGTTGGCCTCCAAGTGTGATCTTCCTGCCTCAGCCTCCTGAGTAGCTGGGATTACCACTGTGTGCCACCATGTCTGGAAAAAGCTTCTTAGAACTTGAACACCTACCACATGACCAAGTAATCTCAATGTTTGGAATTTTCCCAAGAGAGCTGTTACTAAATATCTGCACAAAGGCCTGTATGAAAACATATTTAGGGGTAATTTCAATAATGTTACCTCCAAAAAATGAATTTTATCAACATGATTAAATAAGCAAATGTTGATATACTCAGTCAATGACAAAAGGAAGGAAGACTACTGATATATACGACTGCCTGGAAATGTTTCTTTCCTTTCTTTCCAGTGTGAGAGTCCAACCCAGACTTTCACAGAAAGGGGCTTTCAAGCTCTTCCACTGAGCTATACCCAAACTTCTTTTATTTAAAACTATTTTTTTTTCAGTTCTGGGAATCAAACCCAGGGTTTCATACTCACTAGGCAAGCACTCTACCTATCAGCTAATCCCCCAGCCCAGGAACATCAATGAGTCTCAATAGAAAAATATTATGTCAATGAAGCCACATTTGACTTGAAAATCTCCATAATTCTCCTCACATTAAACTCTGGGAGAGACAGACATTACAATAAACAAAATACATCAGCAGTTCCACAGGGCTGAACAGATGAGGGAATAAAATGGAAGAGAAAACTATTTGGGGTGATGTAAATTATCTTGATTGAAATGGGATTATACAACAGTGTACATTTATCTAAAGTCCTGAAACTGTGCACATAAAAAAGGTGAATTTTTTAATATAAGTAAATTAACTACAATAAACTTGAAATTAACAACAATGAAATCTCTTTCAATCTTTGTAATATTGTTCTAATCTTAGCTCACTTTTTCACCACTGAAGTAGCTTTCTATTCAACTTGACTGAAAGTTTTAGGGTTTACCAGAGCCCTTCTGCATTGATATATTATCTTTAGCTATGAGACAGATAAAGCTCTTTTTTAATATTTATTTTTTTGTAGTTGTACACAATAACTTTTATTTATTTATTTATTTATTTATGGTGCTGAGGATCTAACCCAGGGCCTTGCACATGCGAGGCGAGCACTCTACCACTGAGCCATAACCCTGGCCCCTAAAGCTTTTCTTATCTTCTAATGAATTTTTTTTCTGAATGACTCCTCAGCCTCTTTTTTACTGTCTTCAGTTCTTTGTGGTGAAAAGAAACACTGAATATTGAATCCCATTAAAATTTATTGTTTTGTTTTGCTTTTTGCCTTTCTTTGTGATAATGTCCCCTCAAATCCTAAATATTAGGCTTAATTCAGTGCCCTAGGCCTGAACTCTGTTGGTGTTATTTGCCCAATCTATATAAGATGGCTGAAATCTCGACTCAGTTTCACTGCCTCCAAACTTTCACTTTTTCTTGCCTTTTTTGGCCTTTTGTCCTTTTGGCCTCAGATACTTAGGTTGGAATAGGATACAGAAGTCATATTGAATGTAGTTTTCTATATAATATTAGAAGATTATTCTCAAGCCAATGTGTTCCCTTATTTCTAGGATCTTGTTACCTCAAGTCCTGGCCTCCTTGGTGGATCTTCTGTGCCTTTGAGCAACTGATTTTTAAAAAAATATTGTAGCATTTTTAGCTTCTTTGACAAATGTTGATCTGATGCAAGCTGCTGGAAGAGAGAATTTAAAGACTGTCTAGAATACTATTTTGAAGTTGAAATATATACTAGGAAATCCTAGTGAGATATTAAACTTGTATATAAAAAGACTTTGCAAGGCCTTGAAGAAGATAGAATGCTTGAAGGTAACGAAGGAAGGTCAAATGTTTTACAAAAACTAATATGAGGAGTTGTACCATGTTTTGAACTAATCTAAATAAGTCCAGAGGATGCTCATTCATGCAGCAGATTGGTCTGATTCTTACACCTATTCTAGGCTAGACATTGATTATTATGAAATTAACTCACATTGCCATCATAAATAAAAGAGTATAATAATAAAAATATGATTAAATCCTACTCATATATTTGAGGAAAAACAGGGTCTGACATTTTCCAAAAGGCAAATTGATGGTATTTTCAGTGTCAAAGAGATCAAATTAAGAGTTATTTCACTCTGATAAAGCTGGTGGGGAATGAAAGACAAAGACAAAAATACATCAAATTTTCTATTTTGTCAATGTTTATTCTTTAGGCACTATAATGGAGAATAACTTAATTTGTTTCTTACCATGCATTAGTTCAATTTCATTTTGTTTTGTTTCAATTTGTGTTTTGCTCCTAATACTTCATGGGTTCCATTTCCCTTTTCATTTGCTTCCTATGGTAATTACACAAGTGCTTCACGGTTTGGGGAGTTTATGTTATTTCTAAAGGATAGAAAACTCTGTAAGAAATGTGAGAAAGACTTGATCATATTTTTATTATTATAATCTTTGCGTTTTTATTCAGCAATTTCTTTTTGTCTTTTAATTCAGTTGGGAGTGTTTCTTTTGACAGGTCTTCAAGGCCATGGTTCTTTCCTCAACCACACTCAGTTCATCAAAGCCTTCCTCACTGAGACAAAGTGTGTGAACATAAGACCTTTCCTTTCAATCCTTTCTTAGGTTTTATTATTATTTTTTTAATCATGATTCATTACTTATCTGTTCTTGCATTTTTTCTAGCTTTTTCTTTAGAACTCTTACCACATCCATCACTATTCTTTTCAATATTTTGCCCTGTGATAGCAAAATATGTATCATATTTAAGTCTGGTTTTGATGTTTGCTTTATAACCTGTGGGTTGATTTCCTTACCTAATGTAATTTTTTGTTGTTGCTGAAAGCTAGACAGGATGTTTAATTACTAATAAAATCTGAACTAAGTAAGTCTTTCATGTGAAATTCTATTTCCAACTTTTTCCCCCTCTTTGTCTTTGGATTTCCTAAGATCTCCTCCTTATCTAGGATGGGGTGACTTGCAACTCTTTCGGCCTTGTTTCTATGATGGTAAGGGAAATCTTTATGCAAACTTATAATTAAATCTCAATCTTTTAATGGGCTGGTGGCTCTAGGCTGTAATCTCTATGAAGACCTCTTAATACCCTCTCTTAAGTGAGGCAGGAAGGACAGAAGGAGCTAGAGTTGGGTACATGTCCTTCCTCCAGATAGGATAAGACTCTGGTACAGTCTTTTTCGGTAGACAATAGGATTTTATTAGATGTAATACTCGGAGCATATTTAAAAATATTTGCTTCTTTCCTCCCCTACAAGATCTATTAGGGAATGTACCATGGCTCTTCACTTTGAGAACCTGGTGAGGTTTGTGGTGGGACAACACAGAAGTGTGGGGTCCCCCTAAATCCTTCTAGGACTGAACTCCCAAGAGTTTGTCATGCTCATTCTAGTTTTCACATAGCCTCCAGAAATTCATCAAAAACACCTTTTAAGTGTTTCTTTCCCTTTTGGCTGCAGCCCCAGGTCAGTGATCTTTTGGCTGTGCATCTCAGTATTCACCTGTCTCTAGATTTGAGAGTGCCATCTGCTTTGTGATTATGTTATTATTGTACGTCAAAAAAAGGATGTGAGGAATAGAAGATAAAGTTCAGCTGCCACTTGAAACAGCAGGGTAAATCTGGGATAATCATGAGGAAATGGAATGAGAACAGCAGGAGCAGAGTCTTAAGAGAATCTTTGGGAAGAGTAGAATGGTGGAATTAAGAAGTTCAGGCCACTAAACAGCTTTTGATTCTTAATCACACAAACCATACATTTTTAAATGTATGAGATTTTAACATATTTATTCAATTATAAACTCTAGGTTAGAGACTTCATCATACTTGGTAGTGTGCCAGTTATTATCATCAACTGTCATCGGCTCTCCAAGGTTTGTGTTTACCCTTTCCACCACCGCGTTCAGTGACATCAGTTACATAAAATTGGCTCCAGTGGGAGAAATTACATTAGAAAAAAAATGTTATATGCAACAAATCAGTTGCTTATTTTTCTAGAGTCTATTATCAGACTATTATAAGGGCACAACTGCATAAAATCAATTATTTTCCTATTTTACATAGACCACAAAATTTCTGGGTACTCAAAAGAGATATTAAATGTCTATGTAAAATATATATATATATATATATATATATATATATATTTCAGCATAAACCAAATACATTTAAGAAGAGAAATTACCCCTGAGAACAACAAAAGTTATTTACAAACTTTGGCAATTAACCCTAAATTAATCTATAGTAGAAGACGTGGTCCGATATAGTGTGAATGACTTATAGGTATTTGAGAGAAAACTTGATAAAGCTTCAGTCAGTAAACCTGCAAAACATGAATTTATTCTAATGAATCTCAAACTGCATTTCTTTGTGTGGCAATAAGTAGTTGGTACTACTTACATCCCATAGAATAGCCTTGTACACAAACAAAACAAGACAAAAATGGTAACTGAAGTAATACACATGAGCAAAATATTATAGGAAAATAAATCAAGTGTAAAATTGCTGTTCATGAGGGGAATTTGGACAATCGAGTGTATTAAATAACTACTTTAAAGAAAAATATAGCAAATAATCAGAATGTTGATGGAATGCCAAAGATTGTATATCTATAGTTTTAATGTCATGGTAATAGATTGCCAAGCTCTTGGTCGGCTTATCCTTTTTCAAAGGAGAGTCTTTCATTAGTCTAGCATACTTTTGCTCCTTATATTATTTTCAATGGCCATTATTTTTCAAATGGTCTTTTAAAATGACATTAAGAAGAATTTAAATCATGACATTGAATAGGCTTTGCTATGATTCATGATTCAGTCATTTGTTAACTAATACATATCCAATGACTTATTTATTAATTTCCATTTGTCAGATGAAATAGGCTACAGAATTTTTACTATAAAAAGTAGTTATTTAATACACTCAGATAATTTTTACTTTTCAGAATAAATAAAATATTTATTTTTCATATTAAAAAGATTGTTTCTGGGTTTGTTGTTGTTGCTTGTTTTATTGTTCACTTTTATGGTGCTAAGAATCAAACCCAGGATCTAGTGTATACCAGGCAAATGCTCTGCCATTGAACTACCTCTCCATCTCAGAATAACAGCCCTTGCATAATGGCTACAGATATGGATTTTATTATATAAAATGGAGAAGAAACATATTACGATCTGAATGTTTTCCTGATTCATGTATTGAAACTCAATTCCCATTGCACTGATTCTAAGAGATGGAGTCTTTTGGGAATTAATACATGAAGGCTCTCATAATCACTAGAGCCTTATGAAAGGATTAGAGGGAACAAGGTGAGTCAGACTTGTGGTCCTCTTGCCTTGGCCTCTGGAGTAGCTGGGATTAGAGTGAGGGGTGTCACTGCACATGGCTATCCTATGTATTTTTATTTACTAAATTTAACAACCCTACATGAAAATGTTAAAAAGTATATAGAATCAAAATTAAAAGTAAACCTTCCTCCAGTCACGAAATTATTCAAATATGCTATCTTCTAGAAGCTTTTTGTCAGGGTTTTCACTTTTAAATACATGTTCTCTTGGTTTAGACTTCTTTCATTTCTGTTGTGAATTTTCAATAGTCAATTTCATGTTTTTTTCAACTAGATATGCAATTGTGCTAGAACAATATATGTAATTTGTGGGAAAATCCATTCTTTCTCCACATTGGCTTTGATAAAAAATATACTAAAATAGAAATTTTAAATGGGTGATCATTTTGGGAAGAAATAAAATCTTTAAAATATTTAGTATTCAAACTATGAACTTGACATACTTAACATTCATTTACATTTGTATTTATTTTAGATTTTTCTCTTAGTAGGTCTTGACAATGCTTTGTTGCATTAATACCTAAAGGTTGGTATTTTTGTTGCTATTTGAGTAGTTATATCCCCATAATTAAATTGTCTGGAATTATCTCTCACTGTTTCCATATATTTATAACACTCAGGATTTCTGTGATAACTTAAGAATGTTATTTCTTACCCGTTAACCATTAGACCCACTAAGTCATATGGAATTTTCCATAGTTTTATTTGTTATTATCCACAGTGCCTATCTCAATCTAAGTCAAATAGAAAGCAATAAATAAAGATCTGTTGCAATCTTTTCAGGAAGCATCTAATTCCAAAGACTTGAAAAATTGGTCCTCTGCTCCAGTTTCACAGAATGTTTGGTGGAGAGGCATGCTTTAGATACACAAAAATTAGCCTTCATAATATATATAGCAATCTTCTAACAATTTCTTTGTGCTAGAAAACCTTGGGATTGTTTAATTTAAGCTATGTGATGCAGAAGCAAACATTAAAGAATAATTATTTGCATGGCAAGACTGGAAGTTGGTGCAACAATCTGAATACCAAAAAGCTACTATATTTGGTATGCATTATCATAATTCAGAACAAAGGATGGATGCATTTTATGGACTTAGTCAAATACTACATTATGTGTATTTTAGAAATTCAGAAGTTTATAAGGGGCTATAGAATTTACAAATAAAGAAACAAGTCAGAAAGCTGCCAAAGAAAATGTGCTTGAAAGTCCTTCTTATTCAACTAAGGGAACATTATGCATATTCTCAAATATCTCTTGAACTAATAAGAAATTTTCTCTTATCCTTTGTTGCTCTCCAGAGGAGCAAGGACCAAAGATTAAAAGTTTGAAAGAATCGGTTTTGGATAAACACCTGGAAAAAATATTCTAATAGATTTGCTCCAAAATAAAAAGAATCTATCACTTTCAATTAAAAATTTTATTTCCCTTGTCAGAAAATCCTTGTAATCTGTTCACATCTTTGTTATCATTTCCAATTATCACTTTTTTATTTTATAAACAATTAAGAGAAGCATGATATTTTTAAGTCTTGAGTTTCTTTAGAGATTGTTATTCTTTAATAATCAGCAAAAAAGGTGTATTAATTTATATCTTGAAAAGTTGTGCAATCTTTGAACTAATATATGAAGAATATATTATGGCTGGGAATATAGCTCAGTTGGTAGTGTGCTTGCCTTGCATGCACAGTATCCTGGGTTCAATCCTCTGTACCAAAAAAAAAAAGAATATTTTACATCTTATATATGGCATATAGATATATAGATAGAGTTTTTTAAAGGAAGATTATAGTTGAAAGTTTATAGTTGAAAAACCACAGCAACATCAACATTTGTGATGAGTATTGAAACAAAGCAGTTTAGACATACATACTGAGAATATATTTTCTTAGCTGGGCTTAGTGGTGCATGCTTGTAATCTCAATTATTTTGGAGGCAGGAAGATTGCTAGTTCCAGATTACTTTCGGTAACTTAGAGACCCTTTCACAAAATAAAAAATAAAAGGGATTGTGGAAGTAACTCAGTGGTAGAGTGATTCTGAGTTCAATCCTTAGTACCATACATACTCACAAAAGAAAAAAGAAAAAGACAAAAGATATTTTCTGGTTTCTAAAAAATATAAGTACTTTCTCTTTTTTAATAATTTGGATTAATGTTGATGTCACCTAAGTTATATTTGAAATAATTTTTAAATTTTCAGAAATAGGGCAACAGAAATAATTGCTTCTGGCATACCTTACTTCCATTCTGTACTTGTAAGCAAAATGTCATGCATCAGTAGGTTTGTGGGTAAATGCATATATAATTAATGCAATGCACCATTTTAATTTAAACACAAAATATTTATTGCTCTTACATAAAGTCAATAACATTCATACTGATGAATAAGTGCCACTGATCCAAATCAATTTTTTAAATTACATAAAAATTTATTATTACTTATAACTTCATACTTCTCTAGATACTATGTAAATCTTTGAAAACAATTAGCAAATCCAAAAACACTTTGTATATCTATGAATTTTTAATGCTTCATTGCATGTATTTTTCTTCCAACTTGAAAAAAAATAATTCTTCTAAATGTCTCCTCCCTCTCCAAAGTCTTTAACTTCCAGAACCAAAAGGAGCTATACAAAACATAAATAACATATTAATTTTTCATATCCTATGAATCAGACAATAGTATGAATGGGTTTTCAACTGCTTTAAAGGCTTTCTAATCACATCTGACTCTCACATTTCTATTATCTGAATATGTGTGAACAAACATTTTTAGATAACATAAAGGCCTGTAAGAAAAGACTTTATTGTCCTAAAGCTGGAGGTTAATCATGAAAGACATTGTAAGGTGATTCAATACAGAATAAAAACAGGTGATGATGGTAATGAAATTCTTGAGCACTATCATAATTTTTTTGTGTGTGTATTTTTTGGGTTCAAATGTATTCACAGCACAGCATCTACACTAGAGCCAAGTGCTAATAAGAATAGGAGACTGGACTTACATTATCCTTGAACAGAGTAATAACAAGAGTGGGAGCCATGGGTAAGCAATGTCACCCTTAACTGCAATTACAATCAGTAAGGTGGATATGGACACATGGTCTAGTGATTTGGAAGCGCTTACAGGCACCATTCAATCCAACTCAGAATCCTCTCAATGAGCACTGTCCGGCACATTCATTCAGTCTCTCACAAGAAGGTCTGACTTTGAAAAGGACACATGATAGGTGCTTTTATATTGTTTCTGTTTTGGTTTTGATTTTTGTAATAATGTTAGAATATGGAAAACTTGCAGAAATAACAGAGAATTCGTATATGTCCTCTATCTGAATTTTGCTACTGTTAATAACTTACATAACCCTGGAAATGTTTTCAAGACTGAGAAACAAAAATTTTTGTCTAACTATGAATTCATTACAGATATCTCTTTCTTTAGCCCTTCCTGTTAACGGTATTTAAATCTTCCTCTATTTTTATGACATTGACAATTTTGCAAACGCTTAAGAATTTAATAGTTTTTCATATAGGTTATTATATATTACAAATTAGAAATTAGAATCAAGGTTTATATTAGGGTCTGGGTATGGGTATTCCCCAAAAGTTCTTGTATTAGTTCATGCAGGAATGGTCAGAGGTGAAATTTTTAGATTATGAGAGCTAAAACCTAATCAGTGGATTAATCTATTTGATAGATTAAAAATTAGAATGGTTTACTGGGTGGAAACTTTAGGCAGATGGGGCATTATTGGAGGAAGTAGATCACTGGAGGTTTGTCCTTTGGAATTGTATTCTGTTGTGGCTCTTAGCAATCTCTCTCTGCTTCCTTCTGCCATGAGGAGAGTAGCTTTCCCACTTTATACACATCTGCCATAAGGTTACACCTCATCTCAGGCCCAGAGCAATGAAGTTAGCTGACCATGGAATGAATCTCTGAAATCATGAGCCCAAATAAGCAATTCCTCCTCTAAGTTGTTCTTGTCAACTATTTTGGTTGCAGTGACAAAAAAACTGATGATACATTCTATCTCTAAGTCAATGTTTAAGGGAAGACAATTAGGAAAATATGGAGAGTGTCTCACTTTCTGCTATGATTAATAATAGGACAAGGATGTTTTAAAGTGAGACATAAATCATGAGCAATGCAAGTTTCTGAAAAAAAAGAGAAAATTAAAGGTGTCAAGTTTAATGCTAGAATATTTTAAAGTATCTTTTTGTCATTCTAAATTGAGTCAGAAATTTTCTGTATTTTTTATGTTACATCATATTGAGAGTACATTTAATATCTCTCCTATGTAGAAGATGTATTTTTAAATGATGACAATAAAATAGAGCAGATGGCAAACAATAGACTTGTTTAAAGAAGAAAATTTATGACTATGTAGCACTCAAGATAAGGATAAGATCTCCACTCCTTCCTCCCCCTCTGCCTATTGTTAGTTAGCATCTACATTCTACTGTCATATATAACTAAAAAGAACAAATTTAAAAATTTAGAAAAAGAGAGAATTTAAGATTTTACTTCTTTATGTCTACATGTAAAAGCATACCACCTTTCTAGGGATAATGCTTCTAGACACTATGTATTGCCCTTCAATAGACAAATGGATAAAAAAAATGTGGCATTTACACACAATGGAGTACTACTCTGCATTAAAAAAATGACAAAATCTGCAGGGAAATGGATGGCATTAGAACAGATTATGCTAAGTGAAGCTAGCCAATCCCTAAAAAACAAATGCCAAATGTTTTCTTTGATATAAGAAGAGTAACTAAGAACAGAGTTGGGAGGAAGAGCATGAGAAGAAGATTAACATTAAACAGGGGTGAGAGGTGGGAGGGAAAAGGAAAGAGAAGGGAAATTGCATGGAAATGGAAGGAGACCCTCATGGTTATACAAAATTACATACAAGAGGAAGTGAGGGGAAAGGGGAAAAAAACAAGGGGGAGAAATGAATTACAGTAGATAGGGTAGAGAGAGAAGATGGAAGGGGAGGGGGAGGGGGATAGTAGAGGATAGGAAAGGCAACAGAATACAACAGACACTAGTATAGCAATATGTAAACCAGTGGATGTGTAACTGATGTGATGCTGCAATCTGTATTTGGGGTAAAAATGGGAGTTCATAACCCACTTGAATCAAAGTGTGAAATATATGTCAAGAACTATGTAATGTTTTGAACAACCAACAATAAAAATTAAAGGAAAAAAAAGAAATTGATCTGAAATAGTTCAAACTCTGATGCATAAATAGTTTTAATCTAGATATTTATACTATTCTTCCAGATGCTAACATACAATAAAAATGTATTTTATATTCATCTAGTTCATCTATTTCTTACACATTGTTTTTATTGAAGTCAGTTGCCTCAACTTAAATGTCATTTCCTGTTCTTTTATATGTTTCAAAGAGTTGAAACATATAAAATACATGGAACTGCTAAAGACAAAACTCACAGGAGAATTAAAGATATGATTGCTATTGCAATGGAAGGAGCAGATCAGATGTGAAAATTAAAGTGTCATGCCTTTGACACATTCATAGGAAAGGTTGCACATGAGGTGCTTTACACTCAGGGTTCTTTTCTAAGCACAGTAAGCCTGACAATCAAATAGGATATGTGTATCTGTGTCTAGCTAGTTACAAGGGCAAACAGTTATGTAATCTTAGTTAATAAATCATAAGTCAGTAAGGGACAAAATGGATAGGTCCTATGTGTGACCATGTCAAGAGGTATAAGACACAGTGTGTGTATCTGTTTTTAAGCTTGTCAGTACCTGTCATAAAAATTTTGAGTTTATATTATTTTCCCCATCAAATATTTTAGCACTGTCCTTACTTTGCAATATCATGTTTAAGGTTGACTGGATTTCTCATAATCATTATAATTAAAATCTTTCTGCAATGTGAACGTAGGCTAAATTCTAAAGTTTCATTATAAATGTAGCCACTGTATTAAGTCAATGGTATTTCCAGGAAAGTATAATTCAGAACTAATGTTGTTCAAATACAACAATAACTTTTGTTCTCTGGGAACCTAATAGCTGTCAAAATGTCATTTCTGATGTTCAGGGTACTTGTTGTGTCTAGTAGTACCACTGTGCTACTTCTTGTTGATGATTTTCTGACATTTTTCTTAAAAGTTAAGTCTACCTAAATTTTCAGCTTACTTATAATTCTTGTCCTCACATTTTGTTTGTTTAGTTTATTGCTAGCATACTGAAATACTTTGTTTGCTTTATTATTTTGTAATTATTTGGGAAACATTCATCTTTTATGATTATGTATGTATAATGAAAGATTGTGCATAAAGTATTGAAAGTAGATAAATTTTAAAACACATATGAATCTAGATGCTATCACTAAGGAAAACAGTTTTGCATTTCAGGAATGGTTTCGGAGAATCTGTTTTACATAGCTTATCTTTGTGCTGAGTGCTGAATATATCCAAGTGTGAAATGCCTCCTACTGTTAATTTGGGGTAAAGAAAATTCTTCCCCTACTATACTTTCTTGGGAATAAAGAAAATTAGGAAGCACTTGTGGATGATGGGAGCCCTTTACGATGCTGCATGTTTCTATTTGGACCTTGAGTATTCTTATAAACAATTTGAACTTGTGTTTGTAGATATGAAGAAATGATTTGAGAATTTTAAGAAATAAATAAGAATGGTCTCTCTAACAAACACTATCCTCACACACACACAAAAATCTATTTATCATCATTAAAAACACATTAAGTTTGGGAAAACAATTGTAAGGGAGTTTCTAAATTCAGAATAGACATATTTATTTAAAAATTGAAAGATTGTACCTAGAATTTCATTTTTGTGGGGAAGAGTATGTTTATTGGTTTAGATAATATTTGCTTTCTTACTCTGATCATTTGGGGAAATAATAAAAAATATTAGGAGAGGTCATTTAATTTTATGAATAGGCCTATGTAAAAGTTGAATAGATAAAACTATTTTGAGTAGAGTAATTTGAATTTTTAGGTAACATCCAGTGAGTTTATATAAAAGAGTTCACATCAGGTCTATATATGTAAGCAAAAATATATATAGTATACTATATATGCATATTCAGATTATCCCCTGCCTATCTCATTTTTTTCATGTTTCTTATTCCTTTGATCTATGGATAGAAAAAAAAGTGTAGAGAAATGTGAAACAAGAAGAGAAAAGCAAATTTCATTTAAATTGAAAGGAGACTAAATCTATTATCAAAGAGAAAAGGATGTCTGCAAATTGAAATGGTAAAATCTAAGATAATGGGTTTTGGGGTGGAAAAGAGGTCAGAAGGAGTAGCCCTTTGAATGAGAGAGATTTTGAAGGGAAAACTATTTCAAAATGAATTCTAGAACATGGTGTTATGTGTCGGGATGAAATTTTGAAATGATATCAGCAATTTAGAGTAAAATAACCTGACCATTAGAAATAATAATCTTTGTAAATGCCTAAAAAGGCATGCAATCTCACTTGTAACTAAACAAATGAGAATACAAACAAGCTGGATATCACATGTGATAATTTTCCATAGGATTGTGTTTATAGAAATGTTTATATATACAATGGGATGGTTTCCAACACTGCACATAAATAGCACAAGTAAGTACAAAACATGAAGGCAAGCAGACATTCTGTAAATTCTGGTGAATGTATGTATTAAGTTATTTGTATAGTATAGTCATTTACAACGAATGAGTGACACTTTTTTTACTGACAGGAAAATATATCCAAAATATATTTTGAAAAAATCAGCTGGTGAAAGGCTATTTGTAGTAGAGTACATGTACATTTTATGTTAAAAGAATAAATTGTAAAAAATACTTATCTAGCCACAGTAAGACATGAATTTATTTATTTACTTTGATACAATATAAAAAACTCACAGTAGGAAAGTAAAAAAAAAAAAAAGGATTAGAGAATTACAGAAGTGAAGATGGAATTTTCCTCTTCATTATATACATTTTTACACATTTGAACTTCAAAGGTATCTATTTAGTTTCGTTTAAAATATTTTTAGCCATAGACCGACACAATAACCTTTATTTCATTTTATTTTTTTTCATGTGGTGCTGAGGATCGAACCCAGTGCCTCACATGTGTTCGCAAATGTTCTACCATTGAGATACAGCCCCAGCCCTATCTGTTTTTATTTTTAAATTTTCAATAGTGATGACCTGAGGAAAGGAAACTTTGTTCTCTTCATAATTTCATATCTTTAAAACATTAATAATACAGTAATGAAACTTCACGTGACTTTGTTGGCTAAAATTGGTAACATGAATCTATTTTTTTAAAAAATTTGTGAATTTGAGTTCTAGACTATTTTGAACTGCAGAACAAGAGCCTGTTTTAAACATGAAACAAAATTTCTTATGATTAGTCCCATAACCTTCTTGCATGGTCTATGCAGCAATATGTCCTTGTACCATACATAATAAGATCATTATATGTGGGCTTTGTATTCAAGTTTTCCTATCTATAAAAAATATGATGTTTTCTGCTTCGTGGGAGCCTATTGTACAGTTTAAAAGAAAAAATGAACATTTACCATTTCACATGAAAATTTGGAGAGATTTTTTAAGTATTTTTATTTGAAACAGCAGAATTTTTTAATACATTGTAAAGACAATTTTACTGTACATAGCAAAATAGGTTGGTGATGCAAATTTAATTTTTTCTGTGTATATTAAATTGTTGGAGGATTTCCACAACTTAAAGATAAATAAACAAATATTATAAAAAATATCTAGTAGCATTCATGAAACCTCAATCCAAATATTTATAAAGATGAAGTTAAGAAAACACCAGATATTCTCTATAAATAGCAACATTCTTAATGTGTAGCTATCAATAAATATTTCTTGAATTATTATTTTAAATAGTACTAATTATTGAAATTTGATAGACACAAAATTGGTCAATTGAAATTATTTTTATAATAGCCTACAAAAATTAAGTGATTTTTAAAATAATAAAATGAATATTTGAACCTAAATGGAATGAGTTTTAAATACTAGACAAAATATAAATGCAAAAGAGTTAAATTGGAAAAGTACTTCAGACTAGGCTTCAAGCCATAACCAAAAGATTAAATGATTTAATATAAGTGGACTGAAAGGAGTAACATAGATATCAATAATTTAACTTAATTAATATTAAAGAAAAATATAATTACCAACAGGATTATAGATTATATAACATAGTCTCAAATAGGTTTGCAGTAATACTGAATGGGAAATTGAATTTATCTTCCAATATAATAACAGTATCAGGCAACATAGAACTATAGATGGAGAATCCAAATTTAATATCATGAAAACCATTATTATTAAGGCAGTAATATTGAATCATTCTAGTTATTATCATTGTTTAGGTACAGATATTAGAGAATTCACACAAGTTTTGTTCTTATCTATGTTCTGAAGGAAATTCTTGGAAACATAAAGGACTACATTTTAATCATGCTTAGTTTGATATTTTAATTTTTATTGAGCTTATTAACAAGTGAATCCAACCAGATGATATCTGCTTATAAATCCTTTTACTAAAATTTGCCTTTCTCTGCAGTTATTCCAATAAAAACAATGTAATCTGTTGTGCAGCTAAACTGGTATATGAAAAAATAACCTCCTACTTTTGCATACATTTTCTTCTCCTCTACCTTAGAACCCAGATCAAAGCTTTTTATATTATACGATGCTGCTGCCCCTCAGGGCACAGCAATAAACTGCCTAAAATTTCATCCCTGCTAAGTTAGTGATATAAATGTCAATTTACTTTAGTTGAAGCAGAGTTTTGCAATCAATAGCAAGGATTACTGTCAAAGAAAGTATATCTTGCTAGTTCTCACAAGTAAGTGGTCAGATGTAGACATTAAATACATTGAATGCATAGTTCTCATAATGCTGTCTGTGAAATTTTATAATTTCCTATTGACTGCTTTCTAGTAGGTATTGCTTATACTAAACTATAACACCTAGAATCTGTTCCCACTTCTATTATGCTTGATTATCAACCATCAACACTCACCTCAATATTTTCAGCTTGACTGTTTCCTTGTATTCATTGCTATCAGAAGAGGAGAAAAATAAAATTAAAAAGAAATAAGCCAACCTGATTTAGGAGCTATGCCATGAAAGGATTTGTATGCATGCATGTGCCTTTGTCAGTGTCTAAATTTGGTTCTGAAGGTTACAAAAACTTCTAAAAAAGATAATTTTAAATTTCTAAGTTTCAAAGGAAAATATGTTTCAGGGGAAAAAACCACAAACATTTATTTTTTTAATGAAATCTGTCTTCCTTTTATTTCAATCAGAATTTTTGGATGAATTTGGATAGACTAGTATTCTATTCCTCTAGATATATTTTAAAAATATTATCAGGGTAAGAAAAGTAGAAAGGAAAAAGAGTGAGTTCCATAAATATAGGAGAAAGATTACTGAAGTAGACAAAGGAGATGGAGGGTGACATGGAGGGACAGGATAAGGAAAGAAAAGTGGAATGACTTTGACCTAACATTCTTATGTACATATATAAATATACCACAGTAAATCTCACCATCATGTATATCCTCAAAGGTTGATTTTAAGGGCATTTAAAAGGTATTCAGTATTTAAGGAAAAGATTTCAATTACAGAACATCATGAAGTCATACCTCAAGTACTTTCAGAATTTTGATACTAGAAACACTAGCATTCCTGGTTAGCTGCTATTTTGGACATTACAGTGTTAATATTTAATTGTTATTATAGTTTACCTAATTATACTATTAATAAATCATTTAATTGTACAGGTAAAAGTTTATTGCTTTTCTTTCTGCACTTTTTGTTTGTCTCCTTGTTAAGGTAGCTGATATTTAGAAATCTTGATGATTGAAGTATTACTCTTTGAATCTAAGCTCTCAGATGAAGGTTGAATCTAAGCTCTCAGATGAAGATTCAGAGCTATGTAAAAGTTAAAAAAAATCAGTGCTGGAGTGGACTAGATAAATAAATGAAGACCTTCAAGTATTCAACTGAGTATTTTTCTTTTTGTCGTTGTTGTTAATTGTTACTCAGCTAGAAAAGTAATGACATGGGAAGCATGGTTTTCTTTCTTTTTAGAATTCCCCACAATTTCTTTTATAGCTTTTTCATCACAGTGAGGTGAAGAGAAAATTTAACCTGAATAAACAGCTGGTAGAACAATCATTCGGCTTTAAGCATCAGTTGACTCAGAAGACATGTGTTTCATTTGCAGTCCTCCAGGAGCTATGATCCAATATCAGTCTGGATTCTGCCAGAAAAGCAGAAGGTGCTCACAACTAAATAAAGTACCAGGTCTTTATATGACTTTGCAGTAGGTTGGAGTGTGGAGTTCAAGGAAACTTTCCATAAATTATTTGGTAAGGTACCAGTGAAGGTCACAGAAATCAAACTGAAGTTTTAAACCTAAATAAGAGAACCACAAGCCAGGTAGGGTGGTGCAGTCCTGTATTCCCAGTGTTTAGGGAGCCTGAGGTGAGAGGATTGCAAGCAAAAGTAAGGCACCAAGCAATTCAGGGAGACCCTATCTCTAAATAAAATACAAAATAGGATGTGGGGATTTGGCTCAGTGGTTGAATGTCCCTGAGTTCAATCCCTGGGATTAAAAAAAAAAAAAAAAACAGAATCACAGGTCCAAAAAGATTAAGAATCTGCCTGGGAGCTGGTGTTTTTTTTTTTTTTTTTTTTTTTTTTGTCTTTTTTTAAGGGGCACTCGACCACTGAGCCACATCCCCAGTCTAGCCCTTTTTTGTATTTTATTTAGAGAGAAGATCTTACTGAGTTGCTTAGACCTTACTATTGCTGAGGCTGGCTTTGAACTTGTGATTCTCCTCCCTCAGTCTCCCAAGATTCTAGGATTACAGGTGTGTGCCAATGTGTCCAGCTAAACTGCTGCATTCTTCCACGACTATTGAGAAGCTCCCATAAATTTCCATTCTGGAAGAGAAGAGACTGGTCCTCAAGATCTTTTAGGATACTGTTGACAACTTTGCCATTCAAAAGAATTACAAATTTTCCCTTTTTCCAGAATCTTAAATATCCAAAAGTCCTCCTCTGGGGAAATTCTGAGAACCTTATTTAAAGGGGATTTTGGAAAATGTAGTTCTCACTTCATATCTAAATGACCTCAGAGGGCTCTGCCCAGGGCAGGATGTATTTGTAGATGCAGCAGTTATGCTGACCCCTTGCTTACATATTTAAGTCCTGTGCAAAGTCAATGCCATCAAGCTTTGCCTGTGCTATCATTGTAAAGTCAAAGACATATTCATAGTGCTCCCAAAAGTAGAGCCACGAAATCTCATATCCCACTCTGTGCATCTCTGTGTGATTTTTGTCTCTTTGCTAGTTTAGTCACAATTTCTTTTTTTTTTTTATTTTTAACTTTGAAACTTAAAGACTGAATTATAAATTCAATCTCTAAGGATATGATTTATGTCAAATCATAATGAAACCATAAGAATCAAGTTGAAAACAATGATTTGCTAATAGATAAAAATATATAAGAACATAAAAGCAAAGAAAATATGTATGATTAGTATAATTCTTGCTTATGGAAATATTCATATATTGATTGTTGTCATCTAAATTTTCCATGTTCCTACCTGGTCCTCATTCCCTTTATCCTCAGCTAGTAGAAGAGCCAGTCACGGTTCTTTATATAGTGAGTGCTTAAATCCATTTCCAAAGGAACCTATGCCCTAAGTGATTCTCCCTGTGTGAAGGTTCTATTTTGCCATTACTTTTTCAACAATAAAATAGTGAAAGATTCTTCTAGGTTTTTGGAAAACTTCTCCCCATCTTCACTGAGTAGTAGAAAACCATTTAAGATATCATCTCAGCTAATACAGCAATACCCATCTCTTTGCTTCAGGAGCAGAATGAACACAGAATACTCTGCATCTGAATTGATGAAAGCACTCCTGGGCCCCTTGGGGAAAAACATCCTTCCGCTAGGGATTATAGTATCCAAACTCAACCTTATATTGTGAAGAAAGAAAGCAAAACTTTTGCTATTGACAAATGAAGATCCTTGATGTCACTGTTCTGTGAGATTGTTTTAAGGTGAGGAATGAGAGGGCTTTGTGATAAATTTTGATAATTAATTACCTAGAGGGTATTCTATAAGATAGGCAAAGAGGAATATCTGCCCTAAAGGAGAAAAGATCCTTTCATTTAATTATGGAGGAACATAAGATTTTGTACAGGTGACAGATTCCTTTCTAGGGAGTAGGGAGTTCATATCTGATTGCTGTTGCTGGCTAGTGAGCAATCTCAAATCAGATCTTGGATTGAGTACATATGTGCTGTGGAGTTCACTCCTGTCATCATCACTGCTTTATTCAAGAGGCTGTTGAAAAAGAGTTAGCATTTCTGGGACAAGGATCTGTTCACAGTCTCAGAAATTGACAGAACTGAATATGTTTTCAACCTGAATATTAAAAGATTTTTCTGATACATTTATACTTTTTCCTGTAGATTCTTTAAAATATTTTATTTGCTTTTTTTAGGTAAACATGATAGAGTATATTTTCCCCAGTACTCTTAACTTGCATTTATTGATGATGTCCTCCGGCCTATGAGTCATAGCTCACAAGTCTCTTTAGATCTATGATTCTAGTTATCTATACTTTCAGATGAAATGAATAATCATATATATATATTATGATTTCTGTATATTGAGATTACCTTTCACAGCTAGCATTCACAGGCCACCTAAACAGAACTATAATGTTGCCATTTTGTATCATTAGGTGGTGTCAGAATAGCATACACAATCATTTGTAAATAAGGTCCAAATATTTTACTTCAGTCAGCTAATTTATAGGAAATTCCTTATGAGATCACACTGTGGTTGGGTGGGTGGGTGGGGGGACTATGAGTTACTTACTAACAAAAGCTGGTTGTCCCTTATGTAGTTCCTTGAGCCTGATCTCATATATATATACTTCCATTTAATTATAGAATGTAGCTGTGTTTCTTCAAATTTGTTACTTGGTAGGGTTATAAAATACCCCTTTCAAAATGGTATTTTCAGGTCACTTCATAACTTGATGCCTTATGGTAAAATTTAATGATTTTATAGAACATTGTCAGAAGTGTTTCTCAAAAAAGCAGGAGTTGTAGATAGAACATAATCAAGGCTTAACATTGAAATTATAAGGATTAATGCTGTATAAGTAAATTGCTGAACTTTATATCTATCTGTTCTAACTGTTCAAATACCACTAGATTCACCATGTCTTAGAACCACCATTACTTTTATACCTATTTTGTATTAGCCTATTTATAATATAATAATATTATATAACAAAATAACTTGAAATTTAGTGTCTACACTAACAAATGTTAGTGAGTAGGTCAACAGTAGATTAGTTTACTAAGTTTGCACCTGATTTAGTGGCTTTGCTTGAGACTGTAAAGGTAGGTGGGCTTGGATCTAGTTCATAAGGTTCACTTCTTTTTCTCCAGGTTTCAGGACAGATCTATTTATTTATTTGTTTGTTTTGTTTGTTATTTATTTGGAAACAGGGATTGAACTCAGAAACACTTAACTACTGAGCCATATCTCCAGCCCTTTTTAGAATTTTTTTAAAAAATTTTGAGACAGATTCTCATTAAGTTGCTTACAGCCTCACTAAGTTGCTAAGGATAGCCTTAAACTTGCAAACCTCCTGCCTCAGCTTCCTGAGCTACTGGGGATTACAAACATAGGCCATCACACCTGGCTCAGGATAGATTCTTTGTAGTGCTCTATTCCATACTTAGTCTTACCTCCAAATGCTGTTTGGTTTTAGTTTAGTTTGGTAGGCAAAATAACACTTTCCCAGAGGTAACAACACCTTAATCCTTAGATCTCTAAGTTATCTAACACACACACACACACACACACACACACACACACACACACACATACACACACACAAAATAGATTTTGCAGAGGTGATTAAGTTTATACACTGAGGTATAAAGATTATATTGGACTGACTCAATGGGAACAGGCTAGTTATTTAAGTCCTTAAAACCATAAGACATCTCCTGCCTAGGTTATAGTGATAAAACTGAAGATGGAGAACAGATGGAAAGTGTAGGAGCCTAGTATGATGGTGCACATCTGTAATTCCAGTGGCTCAGGAAACTGAGGCAGGAGGATCCATGGTTCAAAGCCAGCCTCAGCAACAGCAAGATGCTAAGCAACTCAGTGATACCTGTTGTTGAGAGCCACAGACAAGTCAAGATGGAGCCTGGCACTTTGCCAGGAGGAGTGGTTTGAGAAGTAACGCCAGCGAGCCATTAAGATGATGGAAATTCCTTAATGACTGACTGCTGTATCTAGATGATGTTAATTAAGTTCAGCTGTGTGTAATTATTAAAATGATGAGGATTCCTTAATGACTAATATAAGGTATCTAGATGATGTTAATTGAAACAAGCTGTGTATAATGAGTTAGGTATAAATACCTTGGCTGTCCTACAATAAAGCGGCTCCAGCTGTTTCAACCTTCACAAGTCGCTTATCACCCCCCCCCCCCCCCCCCCCCCCCGCCGCCGTTTATTTTGTCCAGCCAGACTGCGGCAACCTATCTCTAAATAAAATACAAACTAGGGCTGGGGATGTGGCTCAGTGGCCAAATGTCCCAGAGTTCAATCCCCAGCCCTCACCAGCCCACAAAAAGAGTGCAAGAGAAGCTTTTCCTGTCATACTGACTTAGAAAATGGAGGAAAGGGGGCATCAGATAAGGAATGTAGTTGCTTTTAACAAATATAAGTAGCCCTCACCTTGATAGTCAACAAAGATATGGAAATATTTGTCTGATAATCACAAGGATCTGGATCATGCCAACAACCTGAATACTAAAAAGTGTGGGGGCTGCAGATAAAAAAGATTCTCCCCTATATCCTCAGGAAAAGAAATGTAACCCTGCATGATTTTAGGTCAGGAACACCTGGCTCAGCCTTTTGACTTACAAAACTATAAGAAATTTAAGTTGTGTTATATAAACCAATGAATTTGTGGTAATGTATTATAGCAACAATAGACAACTAATTACAGTTATTCCACTAACCTCTCATTGTCCTTGAATGAATGACTGCCCAGGCAATCCTTGTTCTCATGAAATTTATGAGCACAAGAGGAAGAACAGAAACTCCTACTGCTTTTTGTAACTTTATCCTGAAGCTTTCAACTGTCACTGTAACACATAATCCATAGACTAAAGTAAATCACATGGCTAAACCCAACATCAGTGGGGCAGAAATTATAATCCATCTCGTTGAAAGGAACTAGACTGTCATGAATCAAAGGACAAGAGTGCATATTCCTATAGAAGAATTGTATAAAGAAATGAAAACTCTATTGCTAACTGCTAGAAAATCATTTTTAATTAATAACACTAAATAAACAAGTGAAAGGCACTGTAAAGGAAACTATGCTAAGCCTCTTATAAATAAATTATTGTATAAGTTTATATAATTGGAAACATCCTAGGATATTAATATAAAGTTTTTTTAGGATAAAAGAGGTTTAAAATAGTTAATTAAAAAGCTATTGAAATTGGGACTAGGATTGTGGCTCAGTGGTAGAGCGCTCACCTAGCATGTACATGGCTATAGGTTGGATCTTCAGCACCACATAAACATAAATAGACAAAATAAATGTATTGTGTACAAATAAAACATGAATTTAAAAAATCTTTAAATGTATTGTGTACAAATAAAACATGAATTTAAAAAATCTTTAAATGTATTGTGTATAAATAAAACATGAATTTAAAAAATCTTTTGAAATAATGGAAAATATGGATGAAAAAAAGTTTTAGTATGTTCTTCTAAACTAAAAACTTCATTTGATAGGACACAACACATTGACACTCAGAGAAATGAAAGTATAATTCCTTATTATGGGTTGGAATGAGAGAAGGCTACCAAACAGGGCCACACAGGGGTTCATCCATGTTACCATGGCTAGATTTGGTGAATACCCTTTGGAATAGTATCTGAGGGGCTATGTGGTACCTGTCCTGAGCCTATTAGGGTGAATAGATTGCAGAAGTGAGAGCCCAGTGAGGGAAGTGATTGGTATATTGGCTTAATAAGCTACTCGAAAAGAGGATCAGATGAGCCGCTAGCCAGGCCTTCAACTAAGTCAAGACAATAGTTTAAAAATGTGTTTATTATAATATTAATTATATTTAAGTAAATTTTAATAAAAATGAATGGAGAAAAATAACTAATATCACAATATACTAGTAAAAATGATAAATGAGAGATGAGTGACTGTACCTATGCACATTTTCATAATGAAAAGAATAAAATGGATCGGGTAGGAGAAAAGCTTTTCGAAAATAGAGAACAGGTTTGATTAAATTATGAAATGTTTCTCACTGACTTAATAAGAAGGGGAGAACTATAAGCAGAGTAATGCTTATGGAAATAAGTGAATGGAGTCAATCTATAAATGAGCATGGGTAATGATTTTTTTTTCTTTTTTTGTGCTTGTGATTGAACCCAGGGCCTCAGGCATGTCAGGCAAGCACTTTACCACTGAACAACAACTCCAGCCATATATTTAAAAATTTTAATTTAGATACTGCTCTTAAAAGTGTATTTTACCCATTTATTCTGTCTCTAATAAAACAGAAGTGTTGATAGAAGAAGTTGAATTTTTGAAGAAAAATTCTTGCTATCATTCCAGGAGCCATTATGTAGAGTGTGATGGAATTTATCAGTCAGAGATTAGAAAATGAAATCCAGTAAGTCAAAATAAATTTTTAAATATATAAAATAAATACTGTGGACTGAAAGCGTCTCCTCCAAAATTCATGTTGAAACTTAATCCCCAATGAAATCATATTAAGAGCTGGGTAATTTGTGGTTTCATTTAGTCATGAAGTGCTTGCTACTCTTTTATAAATGGACTAACACTCTTTTAAAAGGGCACAAGTACTCAACTTTCACCCTTTTGCCATCCTTCCTTCTGCCACATAAGGATGTATAAATAAAGTACCATTTCAGAAGCAGAGACTAGGCCCTCCAGGACCTTGATTGTGGAGTTCCAGCCTCCTTAACTATAATAAAGCGATATTGCTTATAAATTGCCTGGCCTGTGGTATTTTCTTATAGAAGCACAAATGGGCTAAAATTGTAAACCTTCAACACAAGAGTTAGAAAACTAGCAATAAGTTTAATCTAAAAAAAGGAAAATAAGGCAAAATTAATAAAATTAGAAACAGAAAATCATGAAACTGATAGAGATCAATGAATAAGCATATTGTGCCAAACAGATTTCAGTGGGGGAGGGGGTGATAACACCCTTAGATATGTATAATTAAGGGAGATGGGAAAGAAGGACCAGTAGAGAGAAGTACTTCTTGGGAGAAGCCATGACCTTGAGGAGATGGACACAATTAGCCTGAAGTACTGCACGTAAACAATTTGTAGAAAAATCAAACTCATTCTCACCTTGTTTCAGAGGCAAGTCCATGGAGCCTATTGCCTGAATACAACTAGAAAACAGAGGAAAGGGTACCCGTGGATTTAGTCCATCATTATCCACTTTTTGGTCTAGAGGGACAGGCAGAAAATGGTGGAGAGTGGAGCTAACACAATAGATGGAAAATACTTTTGGGAAAGACACTGTGGTAGATGTCACATGGCACATTTGTTTTCTCATTTTTCTTTCCTGAGTGGGACACAGCTTGTGTTTTAGATGAGGCAAACTCATACCTTGAACATGGGGATGGGCATGTGATAACAAGTCAAGGTAACCAGAGAACTCACAGGTCTTGCCTATTGGCTATTTCATATGCTGATGTGTCACTTAAGCTGAAAAGTAACAAATTTAAGAGAGATGTTAAACTGAGGGGACTTGTCAGAGAAGTTGAGAGTCAGATTATGCAATAAGTATTGAGACCAACTGTGAAAAATAAGGCTAAGCAAAGACACACAGAGCTAGGAACTAGGGAGACAAAGGCTAGAGAGACTTCTTCAAGCCCATGAATCCATCCATTCACTGCTTAAACTGGCCACATCCACTAAGTGGTTCCCAAATACAGGAGTATATATTCAAATGTCAAAGTTAAGCTACTTTGATTTTGTTTTTGGTTACAGGATTTGACATCTGAAAAACAACATTTCAAGTGAAGCACTAGAAATATGGAATTGTCTTGATTAAAGTTGGAAGCAGAGCAATAAGAATTATTTTATATTCACTTGGGTTGTCCACAGTATTTACAGCCCAGCAATTTCTTGATTCATGCCTGTTACATCTTTAGAAATCAGACAGTATGTTGCTGAAGCTACAGAACAGAGAACTATTTTAAAAAACATTTACCAACTTATATATATATATATATATATATATATATATATATATATATATATATCCTGAAAGACATAAGAAATAGTTAATAAGTATTTATATAAATATAATAAATAAATATTCATATATATGTGTGTATATATCCAAATTAATCAACCTATAATTGGAAAAAGAATAAAATTTGACTTCAAATGCAGAGAACCATTCAACATGTGGTAAACAGCCTATAAAAAATGATCAGGTAAGCATATTTTATTTAGATTTAGAAAAGCTAACCCTCTGCTATGAAAAGAGTATTTTTTTCCTCCAATTTAATATCATATTTCCAATAGCGTGTCATATTTATTTGGTAGAATTAATTCTGAAACTTGAGTATTTTCTTTTGAGTGTATGTATGTACTTTTTAAATTTTTATTATATTTTAATGTTCAGAAGCAGAAAGGAGTCTATACAACCATACTGTTACATTGCCAAAGAAGAGTGTTTTACATTATTGAATATTAGATTTCTTTCCTATTTCTATCTGTAAATGGCATCAACTGCTTTTAGAGGTAGAGTTGAGAGAAGGAAATATTAATGAGTATATTATATCATCTTCTGTATATTAACCATAGACACACAGTTATTTGAACATAGTTAATATAAAGAAAAACAATCCAAAATACACTTATTTAAGGAATTTTTTTTCTCTTCAGAAAAATTTGGGAGGGTGTTTTCATTTTAGTTTGGATAACCGTAAAGTATCATCATTCTAGTGGCAGTATAGAGAAAGATCATTCTTCAATCTGAGAGTAAGATAGAACTGTCAAATCAGGCAAGTCACAGACAAGCCTTAGTCTGTAGAGTTTAGGTGGTGTGTTCCCTAACTTAAGTTCAACCTTATTGTGGAGCCAGGGATGTCCATCTCACCCAATGATTTCAATAGTTATGGGTCAGTAATTAGATAAATCCTGTTTCAGAGATGAACAAATCAACATCTCATTATACATTGATTCAACTCATCATTTGTTACCAATCTTCCAATTATGATTTGATACTACATGTATTTCTGCCTATTTCTACACCCTGGTTCATGTTCTAGAGCAAAGTGTGGTTGGTATTCTGTTTTTGTACATTAAAATTCAGATTTGTACATGCATTCTCCATGAGATAGATGTACTATTGATAAGAATTGGCTTTTGATTCCCAACATGATGGCTATAACTTGAATTGTACTATGATAAAAATCACCAGGACCTATGCATCTTGAAGGAGAGAGAGCCACAAACCAATTCCTTCCTCTAAACACACACACACATATGTACACACACACACACACACACACACACACACACACAAATACACACAACCCACACAGCATACTAATTTCTTCCTACAATGAATTTTTTACTGCAAGTTGGTGAAGACATGTCTTGATAACCCTACTTTCATGGAGGAACACTTACAGGAAAAATATTACTTTCTCTCAGGTGATTCATGAAAACTGTGCACCCAGGCTCTTCAACTTGAATATTTCTTGGAAAGAAACTTACTAGTGTTGCTATAATAATTCTTTCCAACTCCGCTAGATTTACTATTGGATATAACACAGAATGTAGCTGTATCTACAGGTTCTATAGTCAATGTTTGTCAGCCTTGCTACTAGAATGGTCATATGAGGCTTTGTAAAAACAGCCAAGATGTCACTATGTAAGCTACAACTTACTTGTACAGTTTCAATATATTTCCAATAAAAATTTGACAGGAAGCTGAAAATGCTAGGGAACATTTTAAAAATCATAGTCAAATACTCTTGACAGTGAATTGCAAGGCCAGAAAATTGGATCTATCTAGTTTAGGACATATCTGTCCTAATCTAACTTTTGTAAATCTTTGCTATTTATAAAATTTTCCAAAAAATCATTTCTGTTAGTGAAATAAAAGTTTCTGCTCTTAAGAAATATAAATGTTGTTATGGTAATTGTTTAATAACACAAAATAATTTGTAGCATTTGATGATCATTGTTGAGAAAATATTTCTGTGGATTTATGAAAAATGTTGATTTAATTTGATTGAAGGACAGGAAGCATCTGGCCCCAGCACTTTGTGACTAACATCAGTTTCATGTGAAAATTGATGCATTTTTTATGAAGAAAAAGAAAACAACTCAGCTTTCATATACCATAGAGAAGTCATGTAAGATATAAAATATGAAGATTTCAGGTTTATGTAGCTTGATTTTTAAATGAAGTAATTTGGACTGGGAGTAGTAATTGGAAATAGTAATACATTAGAATATTATATCCTATCTTACTCATTTCACTCCTGAAGAAACAATGTTCCAAATTGTCCCACTTGTAAGTCTAATTAGTTAGCAAACCATGAATTGTGACTGATTTTCTGTATGAAATAAATGAAAAAAATTGAAACAAATTAATAAAGATTCCACAAATCAGATGTAAAGGTGATTTTTAAAAAAATGTATTGTTCTGACTAGCTGAGCTTAGTGGTACACGTAGTTTATCTCAGAGACTTGGGAGGCTGAGGAAGGAGGATCACATGTTCAAAGACAGTGAGACCCTGTCTTTAACTAAAATTAAAAGAGCTGGGAATGTATCTCAGTAGTAGAGCACCCTGAGTTCTATCCTCAGTAACAACAACAACAGCAACAAAATTATTCTGAATTTCCACCTTCAGTGACTTTGTTCTTTAGAAGTAATAAATATACTTTTTAATAAAATATAAAATGTTTCATTGAGTCACAAATACAAGAAGGACTCTGATTCAATGTAATGAGAAATTAGATACACTCTTCCCTGTGTCTCCTACTGAATGTGGCTATAAAAATGTAGACAGGTGCATATTGTAGCTATTTGAAAGGTCTAAAAAGTAGGCATCAGCAAACTAATTGAGGAATAAGAACAGAATTCAAAGTAAAGGTAAATTCGCCCTTTTTTACTGCTTGTATACCCTGGCTGGATTCAATGCAACTTGAAACCTTTGCTTGAATGTGGGCCCTGGCAAAGTGAGCTCAGAGATATGCCCTCTAATTGTGGCTTTAAGAGAGGAACAAGCATCTCCTAACTTGTAGACAGTGTAGGAGAAATCAATACTTTTTTTCCTTTACTCTGTTCTTCATCCAATCTAGTATCAGTTGTAGCAAGAGCAGGAGTTGTGAAAATGAGCAATTGCAGTATCTAAGACCCTGAAGGAGAGAAATGTCCCCTCCAGTCAGAGAACAATAGTACCTAGAGGAGAAGCAAATCTGTTATTATAGATACATATTCTCTCCCTATCTTCTTGCCTTTTAGTCATACATGGGTAAAGATGTGGCAAATTCATGGCAAATCCAGGTAAATGGATGGTCTTCTCTGACCACAAGATAGATATAAAGAAGCTCCAAAGTATTACAGTATAATGTTGAGGGCCACAACCAAGTTAAGATGGTGCCTGGCAGTATGCCAGGAGGAGTGGTTTGTGAAGTAACACCAGTGAGCCATTAAGATGATGAGGATTCCTTAATGACTGACTGCTATATCTAGATGATGTTAATTAAGTTAAGCTGTGTGTAATTAGTTAAGTATATATACCTCTGCTGTCCTGTAATATATCGGCTCCTGCTGTTTCAACCTTCACAAGTTGCTTGTTCCCCCCCACCACCACCCCCCGTTTATTTTGCCCAGCCAGACTGCGGCAGTATAAGGAGGGGATCATTTAGAGAGAAATGTGAGACATCCAACCCATTATTTATGAACTCCTGAGATGTGCACATTTTAATCTAATCTAAAAAGCATTCAGCAACATTGGAAACTGTACTATGATATAAACCACCACCATGAATGTTAGATTAGACAGTGAATTTTGCACAGATAAGACACTCTGAAAGGCATTACAAAGACTTTAAAACAAACTACATTGAAGCATTGACCTACAGAACTTATAGTCCCAATCAACTGGTTTGATTTTATGTTAAAACAACCAATATATGAATGTGTTCCATAAAACTTTTAAAGACATAGAATCTCATAAATTATATTCAAAATGAACAGAAGACAATCCAAAATTTCTTGGCATAAAAAGAAACAGAAAAAAAAAATACTAACTTATATTGGAAAAGACAATGAACAGACACCAAAACCAGACTCTTATATTTAAGAGACACTTTAATGTATCACTTTGTAAAAATACTTTAGTAGGAACTAACACCCTTAGAATAAATATAAAAATACTTGATATTTTCAGAAAAGTAGTAATATAAATCATGAAAACAATCCTTATAAATTAAATGAAAAATTTCAAACCAAAAATTGTAATAGCAACAACAATAACAACCAAGAAGAATAAAGCTCCCTTATTGCTTTGGATTCAGTAGTAGGATGGTGATGATAGAAGTCAGTGAGATAGATCTGTATCTGACCTATTTGACCAACAATGAACATATTGAAAAAAAGAAAAGTGAATAAGATGTCATATTCCATTTAGGGTTTACCTTCATAAAAATGGAGAAATATTTCAAGTAAAAAATATAAAACTTAAGAACTGGTTGTAAAATTGACAAAAAAGTTAGAATAAGAGACCTAGAATATTTGGCCAAAGACATTCTGTATAGATTCATGAAATTTACTGAGCCCTAAATGTATCATATTTAACCAATCTTTGTCCAGAGACAAAAAAGAAATTTCCAGAAGCATCCAGAGAAAATTACATGGCTATTTAAACAATAAGAATAATTTTAGTGACATTATATATTTTTGTAAGACACTCAAAGGCCAAAAGGAAGTAGCACGAGAAGTTTGAAGAGCTGAAATAATTATCAACTCAGAAATCTGTACTCACTCAGTGAAAATATACTTTAAGAATGAAGGCAAAATAAATACAACTCAGATTTTTTAAAAAAAGGTGGGGGGAGTACATTGCAGGAAAAAAAATAAAAATGCTAAACAAAGCTCATTCTGAAGAAAAATTTTGTTAAATGACAGAAAAAGTAAACAGAAAATTATCATAGATAACAGGAATATTACTTAATTAAAAGTTGTCAATTTGCCAAAAGACATAAAAATCTAAAATATGTATACACCTAATGAAAGTACATCAAAATATATGAAGCAATTACAGATTTAACTGAAAGAGACAAATCTGTTACTGTTGGAAACTTCAATACTCTTATGGTGGTAATTGACAGAAGTAGCACAGAACAAATGAACAGTAGAGAAGAAGTCAGCAACACCATAAATCAGCTGGAGCCAATTGACATTTGGAGAAAATTCCATGCAACAAAGCAGAATGAACATCCCTCTAGGTGCATTTGGAACACTCACTAAAATAGACATCTCATGTCAAAATAAAGCTAAACATACATGAAGAATATAGAAAACATAGTTTATTAAATGCACATTCAAATTTTGGTTAACAAAATTGTCTTTTCCATTACCTTGCATTTCCTTTTGAACAATTAATTTTATTTTTCAAGATTTATCATATTTAAAATATGCTTTCTTAGACACAGCAAGCCATTTGGCTTAAGTTGTGTGGAAAGCATTTTAATTGACTATAATAAGTTGTTCTATTACAGTTTCTTCATTTTTTAATATCTCATTTTGGTGTCTTTAATTGTTGACTGAAATTCAGCCAAACACTTATACAACTTTGGTATTCCCTTTCTTAGAATTTTTCATTTTTGATAATGGTCATTTATCAAACTGTTTCAATAAGTTTAGAGCAATTCATTCTTGTTGTTGTTGTTCTTTTTAGTACTTCAGAGCAATTTGAGTATATTTGAGTAAAAACGTTTCTGAAAAATATGCGACCAGTACCCCATTGTCATGTGTTATTTGTTATTCATGTCAAGGTGACTGTCCTCTTTTCTTTCCTAAAAAAAAAAAAAAAAAGATTTGTTTTCTGTACCTATTTTATCAGGAATCCTTTTCATCCTTAAAGTTCTGTAATCAAGAATACCTAATATTAGTCAGTTATTGCCACTGTAATGGTATAAAACTGTCTGCACAAACCTCAGTAGCATTTACACTATGCCCACAGGCTGAAATTTTGTCTGCGACTACTATTGAGGATGTTGATACTCTGTTCACCTGGGGAGGATCTACCTCCTGCATCTACTTTGTAGTTAAAGCTAAGGGGGCAGTGGCTGTTGGGTGATAGACTTCTGGAAGTAGTGATGGAAAGCTCAGAAGGGCCATGTACACTCATTCACTCCCCTTAGGCCTACATGCGGGAAACCACCCACCCCATATCTACCCAATTTCCTTCAGACTTGGTCTTTGTTTTTATATACTGAGTAGATAAATGAAAAAAAAAATAAGTAAATATAAGTGTGTCAGCTTAAAAATCCATCACAGGGGCATGGTGTGATGACATTTGCAAAGGCAATAGCAGTGTGGTGTTTCTGCATTCAGCTGTTTTTCTGGTGTGGATCACATCGTAATTTGGAAAGTTCATCTGCTCTGCTCTAAATAGCACCCTCCTCACAAAATGCTTTTTTATTGTTTTCAAAGAACTTTGTTGTGATATGATTAAATTTCCATACAACTCACTCATTTAGAGCGTACAATCCACTGGCTTTTTTGTATGTTTATATAATTGTGTAAACATCACCAAGTTTCAAAACATCTTCACCACCTCAAAAAGGAACCTTGTATATATTAGTTATAACCGCCTCTCTCTCTCTCTCTGCTGGTTGTTAAACAACCTTTAATCTACTTTTTGTTTCTATAGATTTGCCTCTGCTGGGCTTTTCAGATGAATCAAAGTGTAAATATGTGCTGTTCTGTGACTTCTTTCACTTAGCCTAATCTTTTCAAAACGCATCCATGTTGTAGCATGTGTTGGTATTTCATTCTTTACATAGGTTAAATGGATATTCTATTATTTTGATTCAATTATACTCTACCCATTCACCAGTTAATGTGAGATTTGATTTGTTTTCACTTTTGAGGTACTTTGAATGATGCTGCTGTTAACACTTATTTACAAACTTTTTTGTGTAGACATGTTTTGTTTCTCTTGGGTTTATCCTTGGAAGTGATGGAAAGCTCAGAAGGGCTATGTACACTCATTCACTCTCTGGATTGTATGATAACTTTATCTCAAATTATTTGAGAAGTTGTTAGAATATATTCCAAAGTAATTACACTATTTTTTATTGTCTCCTGCATTATATGAGTTCAGTGTCTTCACATCATCTTCAGTATTTGTCAATCAGAGTTTTTATTCTAGTTATTCATCAACAGTGTTTTAATGGAAACGCTCAAATTTTGTGGGGACTCTTCTATTTAGAAAAGTTCAAGTACTCTAGGATATGGATGTGGTCAGAATCTAAGAATAAATAATTACAATTAGTCTTTTCAACTACTTAAAAGTCATTCAGATGATGAAGATATTTTTCAGACATGTCATTTGGCCTCAATTCTGAATTCAGTTTTAGAAATCCATGTTCTTGAAGTCAAGTCGTATGTTTAATTTAAAAGTACCCCTTTTAGGAAGAAGTTTCATGACATGAATTTTAGCAGGATATAATGACTTTCATTTTTTATATTTTTTATGTTTTTATATTACTTGTTGAAGGATAACATTTGAGACTTATGGTAAGAGTACAGATCGTGTGTCCTGATTTTCTATTACAGAAACTAGAAAACCCAAGATTGTAGACTTGCTTACATCTGGTTTCATGCAACTTACGAAGATTTGAATTTTGAGGCAATCACTGTGGTTACAAAGTTTGATTCTTCAGGAGCAGTAGGGGCAAAAATGCTGGCAGCCAGATAGATGCAGGTGTCATCAGTGTTACGGTGCCTTTGTGTATTGTTCCTACCCTTGGGTCTTTCCCAAGAACTCATGTGCAATCTAATTTTATAAATCAGATATATTTGGTGTTTGTAGTCCTGGTTATTATTCCAAAATATTTTCCAATGTATATATAAACCAATAAAAATGCAAAAGTACACATATATACACTATTCTCTTTATATTTCACATCTCACTCTTATCAGTTTTCTATAATTCTGTACAGATAACATTAGAGAAATCATAAAAGTGGATTTAAGTATAGCAGAATGTCAATTTTTAAAAATTTAATTCCAAGGGTATACAGTTACATTTTAAAATTTTGTTTCTACTGGCCCCTGTAACTCATATCAACAGTGTTTCAGTAAGTATCCCATTGTAAAACTCTTGATTTTTATCTTTTATCACTTTGAATTATGATGTTGTAGCAAGTAAAAAATACATTTATTACAGATCTGTGTATACATTTGTATTTGCATTCATTTCTCTCCTATTTTCTTTAGGGTCTTAGGGATCATTTTGCTACAAATTGTACAAATGATTTGCTCTTTTCATGTTTTTCCCTTGATGCCTGTGTTCAAGTGGGGAAGACTCATAAAACTTGTAAGTATGATATTCAAATGGCACTACAGCACTATGCTAATGAGAGCTTAAGTCAGCCATTCAAAATCACATTCTCAGACATCTTTATCTGTGTAAACTATTTTCACAAATTATAGTGTGCCTTGGAAATTGCAGAGTGAGGTAAAGCAATCTCAAATTTGGGTTCTGCCGGCTAGCTGAGAAAACTAGAATAAATAATGTTTTGTTTTGCATTTTAATACTTAATACTAAAAATTTCTAAACAAAAAAATATGAAAAAGGTTTCAGACTTTCTCAGTCATTTATATATATATATATATATATATATATATATAATGGAATTCTAGGTGTGGTTCAAGCAATATTGTCATGAAAGTACTAAAGGAAATGGCAAGTTTGTCTCAACTCCTTCCTATGCAAAAATAAAATGCTATTATACTTCTATATATTTTGTGGAGTTCCAGATTTCCTTATCCAGTAAACAGTTTAAATTGTCACCATGTAGGTGACTATGTGAAATTCAAAAGTAGACATCTCTTTCTGTGTTTCAGAAAATTAAAGAAAGTTATGGTTTCTTGATGTTGCCTGGAATATGGAATCTTGGCTTCTTCAGGTTATAGCAGCAGCACAATAGTTTATCAGGTGTAGCCCACCCTAACACTTGCAGAACACAGTGCAGTGAGTGAACTCAACATCCTGGGAACCCAAACAGCAAATGAATTCTGCACACGATGAGGAAACATGAAACTCCTACTTTAAGAAATTGTAAATTATATGACATTCTGAATTCTGAGGAGCATTTGACAAGGCCCGTTTTTATATTTTCATACTGCAAGGTGTTTTACATATTTTATTTGGTGGAAAGGACTTTCCTGTAAATGCCTTTCAATAAACCAGTCATGTATTAAAGTCGTCTGTAGGATGTTTGCTCTTTCCTTGTCCCTCTGTGATGCTGGTGACTCACTGTGACAGAATGGATGTAGTTCAGGCCATTACAATGCCTATTTTCCAGCAGGACAATCATCAGAAAAATAAATAATTTTAGACAGTGGGGTGTAGTGTAGAGAAATGGAACATAATATTAAATACAGAGTGCTTTTAGATTGTTAGCCAAGAAAAGTCTCACACTTTACAAAATGTGTTTAAAACATACCAATTTATGGAAAAAAAAATAAGGAAGAATGTTCCAAAGCAAAGTAAAGAATACACCAAAAGACTCTAAGGGACACAGTTGCTGATTTCAGATGTAAAATAAATATGGTTGAAATGCACTGATTAATAGCTATACTGGTAAAACTTCATTTTATATTTTGTAAGCACATTTTATATTATATGTAATATATGTTGAAAGATTTTATTGATTGAATACTTTTGGAAAGCACAAAACATGTTTTTCTGGTAAACCTGAGCACAAATTTCCTTCCTTCTTGCAACAATTCAGTAGATATCTAACCAAAACCATCCAACTATAGGTGAAGCCTCAGTCTAATTTTTATCCCGGTATTCAAGTGATGCTAACTAAACCATTCATCTTTTCTGTCTTAAACAATTTCTTTATATTCATGCAGAGGTGCAACATAAACAGTAGAAAGCATAAAAGCAGGAGAACACAAATAGAAGAGGCAAGCAAAATTATCATTCAGTGAAGCACAAGATCAGTAAATAATATTTAGTTGCTGCAAAGAAAGCAGTATGGTACCCTGTCCCCAGGTCTATGTTATGTGCTGAATGACTGTGTAGTTCCTGAGAAGCACTGCAGCCTTCATGAATTGTGACTGCTGAGGGTGAGGTACACAGCTTAATGAATTCCTCTTGTATTCTTCTAATACACCTCATTAGTTTAGTTTATCTGCACCTACTTTTCTATTCTTTATGTCATAATGGAACTTTAATAACACCTGGGTGCATTAGAAGGGCTTAAAATCAATTTTCAATATTCCTACTTTCTGCACCCATGGAGTGAACAAAATACAGACAGAAAATATTTTAGGAAAAAAAATGATTCTGTACTAAACATGTATATACTCCTTTCTTGTCATTGTCCACTAAAAATTACAGCACAACTATTCCTATAGCATTTACATTGTATCACATACTATAAGTAATCTAATGATGTAGAGTTGTGTTCCACATATTTCAGTCAACAACAAACTGCATGCAGGATGAGAGTCCCATAAGATCATAATAGAGATGAAAATTCCTATCATTTAATGACATGGTGGCCATAAAAATGTCATAGCAAGATGCATCACTCATGTGTTTCTGGTGATGCTAATGTAAACAAAATTGCTGTTTCCAGGTCATGTAAAACAATATGACATACAATATGCATAGTACATAATACTTGATAATGATAATCAATACCTTTTGTAGTTCATGTATTCACTATACTATGCATTTCATCATTAATTTATAGTATATTCATGATACCTAGAAAAAATTAACAATAAGACAGTCTCAAAGGTATTCTAGAAGAAGATGCTATTATTATAGGAGATGGGAATTCCATGCATGTCATTGCTTGTGAAGACCCTGAAAGTGGAACAAGATGTGAAAGTGGATAACAGTGATACTGATGTATGTGCATCTAAGATTTTAACAAGTAAGCTGTAAAAGTTAAAAAAAATGAACAAGTATTAAAAATTAGCTATTCCATGTATCTTAGGTGTGTAGTAGGCTGTACTGTCTAGGTTTGAACAAATACACTGTATAATGTTTTCACCATGAAATCATCCAATAATGCATTTCTCAGAGTATATCCCCATTGCTAAGCAATGCTAACTGTATATAGGAAGATGTCATTCACTACATGAAAACACTATGCCAGTTTGCATGAGCATCTACAGATTTGGTACCTGTAATAACACCTCCAAGGTTACAAATTAATAAGCGGATGATGTGAGGTTTTACAATTACAAATTGAGTTACATTTGATATTAAAGCTAACATTCTATAATGAACAAAAATTTAGCACTGATTTACATATAACTACAAGTTGCACAGCTTTAATGAAATTCAAAATTGGATATAAGTCAAGACAATAAGAAGACAAACCATGATTAGGAGAAAATATTAGCAAAAGATATATCTGACTAAAATTACTATACAAAGTATATAAAAAGAACACCTAAAAGTCAGCAATAAGAGAACAAGGAAACCAATTGAAAATAATAAGCAATTGATATTAACAGACATCATTCCAAAGAAGATATATGCATGACAAATGAGCATATGAAAAGATGTTCCATATCACATGTCATGAGGGAAATACAAATTAAAACAACAGCAAGGTGCCACTACACATGAACTGGAATAGGCAAAGTCAAAGACAGTTTTTTTAGTTATCCCTTTCACTGCTGTGAACAAAAGACCTGACAAGAACAATTTTGGAGGAGAAAAGTTTATCTGGGGGCTCACTGTTGCAGAGGTCTCAGTCCATAGCTAGCTAGCTTTAATCTCCAGGGCTATAGGTGAGGTTGAACATAATGGTGGAAGCCTGTGGCAGAGGGAAGTGGTTTACATTATAATCAGAAAGGAGAGAGAGAGCGAGAGAGAAAGAGAGTCAGAGAGACAGAGACAGAGAGACAGAGAGTCCACCAGTTACAAAGGCATGCCCCCAATGACCCCTCTCCTCCAGCCATATATCCTACCTGCCTAAGATTATGGCCCAGTACATCCTTATCAGGGGATTAATGCACTGATTAAAGTTCTCTTAACTCAAACATTTCTCCTCTAAACCTTCTTGCATTATCTCACACTTGAGCTCTTGGGAGACACCTCACATCCAAACCATAAGGACACTGACACCACTAATACTGTCCAGGATGTGGAACAATAGAAACTCTCCTTCCTTATTGGAGGGAATGAAAAGTGGTACAGCCTCTGAGAAAAAGTAGTTGTTTCTTATAAAACTAAACATGCCATTGCTACACAATTGAGTAATTAGAATACTTGGTGTTTACCAAAATCAGGTGAAAATTCTGTGCATGCAGAATTTTACACTTGATGTTTCCATCAGTTTTATTCATAATGCCAAAATTTGAAAACAAACATGATTTCCTTCAATATGTGAATGGCTGTCATATAGAAAATAAAAAAAATTCAGCACTAAAAATAAATTAACTATCAAGCCAGGAAAAGACATAGAATATTAAATGCATATTACCAAGTGGAAGAGGACAGTCTGAAAAGACGACGTACAATGTGATTCCAAATATATGACATTCTGGAAAGAAAAAAATATGAAGATAATAAAAAAGATCAGTGGTTGCCAGGGGCTAGAGAGGAGGGTGGAATGAATAGTTGGAGAATAGATTTTAAGGCAGTGAAACTATTTTGTATGATAGTACAAAGGTACAAACATGTTGTGCAGTTTTTCAAAATCTATAGAATGTGCCACCTATGAACTTTCAGAGATAATGATGTTTAATGCAGGTTCACTGATGTACCACTCTGATGGGGAACAATGATATTGGGGAAGAATATACATCTGGCACAAGGTGTATATACAAAGATGTAATTTCTGTTTAGTTTTGCTATATAACTAAAGCTGCTCTAAAATATACAGTCTATTGAAAAATTTGGACACAAGAACTCCAGGAGAAATCAGATTTATCTGCCTCACAAGAACAGTTTCTCATTTTTTTCTTTTTTAAATTTGGGTGTAGAGGAAAACCAGTATTGAAATAATGACAAGGTCAATTTGCTTATTTAAATGTTTATTGGTTCTTCTAGGGCACCTAGCTATCATTTAATTTTAATAGTTTAGTGGTGTTCCTGAAAATAATTGTGATTATACTTCTATTAATTTCTTATGTAGCCACTAGACCCAATTTATAATACTGCATTGAAAATGTGTTTATTAAAAATTAATAATTAGTTCTTCAATACTTAATCAATTGATGTATTATTTAATGACATGAATTACCAAAAAATCACAACAATGATTTCAAAATATAATTGATCTTTTAAAAGACACAATGCTACCCATTTGTCTCAAAGCTGTATCCTTGAAATGAAACTAACATTTCTATTGACGCTCAAATATAGCAAATACATTCCTCAGAGAATCTGCATGCTCATTGAAGCAAATCTAGTTGGAAAAAAAACAATACATTTTTTGTATATGTTCTACTTTAGTGTAAGTAAAATCACCCCAATAAAGGCTTACATAGGATTTTAAAAGAACAGATATTCATAACAAGATTTAAACTATGCTTTTTTAGTATTAACTTTTTAATTAAATAATTTATATATTCTAATTTGTTATACATGATGGCAGAATGTAATTCATTTCATATTTCACATAGAGAGCACAATTTTTCAAGTCACTGATTGTACACAAAGTATTTTCATACCATTTGCGTCTTCAAACATGTACTCAGGGTAATAATGTCTAACTCATTCCACCATCATTCCTACTCCTTTATGTCTACCACACTTTTAGTTACAGTGAAAGACAAATCTACTCCTTGTATACTCATGGCATAGTTTTCTATTAAGAAGTTTGAATCCTATTTGAGGAACTAGTTGAGAAATTATGAAAATTATTTGCATAGTGATGAAAGCCTTACTACTTTCATTTCTTGATCTAGAAAACAAATATAAAATTACTCTATCTTCATAACAAATTTATGTCGCGACCCCCTTGCCCGCAAGGAAGACGCGACTCAGGAATCTTCTTTCAGCAGTTTATTCAGGCCCTTGATATTCTTCTAATGATTCTTCTACTACCCGGAATAATAATTGGATGCCCCTCCCAGCCTTAATAAAGCACCTCGAACCCCAATGCAAAGCTGCCACGTGTACCCTTCTCACAGGGTGCTAGAAAATGACACGCCAACTTTCTCTGATAAGGAGCTGGGAACACGCCAACTCTCTTTGATATGGAGTTGTCCTTCACAGACCACAACGGAGCCAGCGCCATCATGTAATGGCGACCACAGTCCACAGGAACGGCTCACCACAGCTCCCCCTTTTTGTTTCACTAAGACAATACAGGCGAGAGTAGAGGTCCTATCCCACTGTGCAAAAGTGGCTGCATAGTATGGGCCAGCCCCAGGGGGCGCCTTCCCCAGACCTGACACCATATCAGCCGACGCCTTTTTTCGTGGGGCGGGGCGGAGACACGTCAAACCCGCATGCAATAGGACATGCTCCCCTTGAGGTCCCTCTTCTCAATGGATCACTCAAGTGCAGTGCCTTGCCTCGCATCCTGTATCGTGACGATGGTGAGTAAGAGGGAATAGCTGAGGTTGAACTGTGGCCATGCAGAAGTACAACTACAAACAAGTTGGCAGCACCCTGAAAGAAAGGCACGGACTTTAAAGTGATAGATAAAGACCAGTGTGGAAACCCTTCTGCGTGCAATGGCAACAAGACCCGCAGAGTGCAAGGGCTTTCCAGCACTAAGAGAAAGACAAAAGAAGGACATGTCGTACCCAGTGCAATGTTATAATAACTTGGGGTGCAACGACCATGTCAAAAGTTTAGTGCTTAAGATGCGCAAGCCAGACCTGTGGCGAGTTGCCAGTTTCTAAAGCAGCAAGAGCTTGTATGATCATAGCCTTATCTTGAGCACTACGAGCCTTAAGGCGACAGAGAAACCACAAACAGAGGAACATACCAAAACAACACAGTGCACCAAAAATGCCTACTCCCACCCACTCTTTAAAAAAGGAAAAAGCAGAAGATATCCAATTGGTGAATTGACCCAGAGTCACGGGATCGACACGGGTACTATTCAAGACAGCTATCTGGGTTAGTTGAGACTGGATCATGTCTTCCGCTTCCATGGACCAATTTTCGGCCAGATATCCACCAATGATGTGGGAAGCATTTCTGGAATCATTAAATCTGACAGAGGTTATACATAAATGTGCACGTTGGTCAATGCAGCCTAAAAGTACTAGGTCAGCCAATTCTTCTACCTGAGCTTGAAGAAAATCTATTCTTTGGTTGGTAGCTAAAATCCCCGACAAAATATGTTGATTAATCGCATTTTGCGATTCAAGTGTAGTGGACGTTTGTTGAACAACTTGATTAATAGTGGCAGCAGTTTGTACTTGACTGGCCATGGCTACTCCGGCCGTAACTGCTGCAGCAGCAGATGCCGCCACGGCTGTCACTATAGCTGCTGTGATTCCAAAATCTCTGCGGACTCTAAGTAGCTCTACAATAGGAAATTTATCTGGATCCGCAGTGACTGGTATTGGGACAAAAGTTGGAATTTTCATAATTACTGCTACAGTCCAAGAACCATTCCAACACTCAGATAAGAAACAGGTAGTATGAGAACAATCCAGCATCCCCGACGAGGTGTGATTAGCTAAAAGGAACAGGAACGGGGATTGGATACAGACCATTGCAGGAGGCAATGTGGCATAATGTAACAGAGAGTTGAACGAAACAGATGTAAGCCTATTACCTCGTTCACTCTCCTTAGTAGTGCCAGAAACATTAGCCAGCCAACTTTTGGCTCCTAGTAATTGAGCCAATGCGGAAATATCGGCTGAAGCCCCCTTCTCATTGGAAATGAGCCATTGAAACCAGGACCAACCTGTTCCTGTAGAGGAGTTGGCATTGTTGTTAAAGTTATAAACATATCTCTTCAGAGGGGGGGAAAAGGAGAAACCTTTAGCAACTTGATGTTTCTCCCAAGAATGATCCTGACAAGGTGTAAATGTCGGGGGAAAACCAAAATTAGGGGTACAGTAAGGAGAGGCCTTGAAATGAGTGGCATAGCAAGTACTATTAGAAGAAGGAGGCATTGGGATTAATACCTCGGAGATAATAGCTAAAGTAGTTATGTTTAAAACAGAGCTAGTTGCGGGGGTCCCTGAGCCTGATTGCTTCCCTGAAACTACTTGGCTCAATACAGCACTGAGAATACTCCCTGAGACTCGACTGGACCGCAATGGGTCCTCCCAGTTAGTCAAATTTTTGGTCTTAAGGCTAATACAATTAGTGTTCCCAAGGCTGAAACAAAAAACTCCTGTGAGATTAACTTGAGACTGATTAAAAATATTTTCCATGTCCCCTCTAGGAGAGGTACAAGGAGCAGACATCTCACATGAGGTAGAAAAAAGAGTGGGGAGGACACTAGAATTACTATGAACTGGCATTGGCATTGGCCATGCCCGTGCCACTGCCCACCACTGCATTGGTGCCATCTGTACCGTTGGCACGAGCATCAGAGCCAGAGCACTCATCAGAATGAAGCTCCTCATCATGGGGCTGTTGTGGCACCTCCTGCTGCTGGTTAGTAGATCTCGAGACTCTTCTTGTCAGGCGTTCAGGGATCCACAGCGGCTCCGCGCGATCCTGGGGAAAAACACATACAGATCCTCGTGCCCATGTCAGCACGGGGTCAGGGCCGTTCCATTGGCCCGTAAGAACATCCTTCCACTTAACATAGCCAGTCACAGAGGGCTGAGGGGACACATGTCTATCGGCCGCGGAGCGGCCATGAATATCCAAATTCAAAAAATTAATGGTAAAAAGAGCTAAGGACAGGCGTTCTTTAGGAGTGTGGTCAACTCCTATTCCCCCTTTTTGTTTTTCTAAGGTTTCTTTTAAGGTGCGGTGGGCACGTTCAACAATGCCTTGCCCTTGAGGATTGTAAGGCAACCCATGAGCAAGTTGTACTCCCATAGTAGAACAAAAAGATGTAAACTGTCTGCCCGTATAAGCAGGTCCATTATCAGTCTTAAGGGATGCAGGTGCACCCCATGCTGCCCATGCCTCTAAGCAATGAGTAATAACATTACGTGCCTTTTCTCCCGATAAAGCAGAAGCATGAATAATTCCAGAGTATGTGTCAATAGAAACATGTACATATTTGAGGTTACCAAAGTCAGGCACGTGAGTTACGTCCATTTGCCAGACGACCAATGGCTTCAATCCTCGTGGGTTTACACCATAAGTAGGAGGATGAAGAAATGTGACACAATGGGGACATTGTAATACTATCTGACGAGCATCTGCTCTGGAGATGGAAAAACGTCTGCGCAGTGTCATAGCATTGACATGAAAGTTGTGGTGAAACAATTTAGCTTCTTCTAAGGAGGAGGCCAAGCATACCAACTGGCTTCTAGTTGCCGAGTCAGCACAGGCATTACCCTGTGATAACGGGCCAGGAAGAGAGGTGTGAGCCCGAATGTGCATTGGATAGAAGGGGGCAGTACGGCTACGGATAAGCTGTTGAAGCTGATTAAAGTAAGCAGACACATTATGGGTGTCACTAATAGCTCCTACAGCCTCCAAAATTTTGAGCGCCTGCACCACATAGATGGAGTCCGAAATGAGATTGAAAGGAAAAGAACACTGTTTAAAAACTTCAATGACAATTTGCAGTTCTACCCATTGTGGATTTCCAGGAGCAAATTGATGCTGGACAGGGGGAGAGTCATTAATCACATAAGCTCCCATTCCAGACTTAGAGCCATCAGTAAAAATGTTAACAGCCCCCGGAATTGGAGTGGGTGAAGTTACTTTAGGGAAAATGATAGGATGCTCTTTAACAAAATGGAGTAATGGATGAGAAGGGTAATGATTATCAATATGCCCTTGAAACGAGCAACATAGAATAGCCCAGTTGTCTAGAGTAGCACACAAAACATTAAGTTGAACTTTAGAATAGGGTATGATAAGAGAAGAAGGTGCTTGTCCAAAAAATTGAATGCTCTGTTGAATCCCTCTAAGTGCTAACGCTGCAACAGCATCAGGATAGTATTCTAAAGATTTTCCTGGGGATACATGTGGGTGGATCCATAGTAAAGGCCCATCTTGCCACAGTACTCCAGTAGGCTGCCGCATAGTGGCAAGCACACATAACTGGAAAGGTTTATCACTCTGGAGCCTGCATAGAGTGGCATGTTGTATAGCTTCTTCTACTTTTATAAGGGCCGCTCTGGCCTCTTTAGTGAGGGTACGAGGGGAAGTAAGATCTGGATCACCCTTAAGAATAGCATACAAAGGCTGGAGCACGATATTAGGAATATGTAAATAACCTCTTATCCAATTAATATCTCCCAACAGTTTTTGAAAATCATTTAGAGTTTGGAGATCTTGAGTTCTTATAGTAACTTTTTGTGGTTTTAACATGTCATATCCAATCGTTGCTCCCAAATACTTAATAGAATCCCCTGTTTGAACCTTCTCAGGTGCAATATGTAATCCATACTGAGCTAACAACTTCACCAAGTCTTTATAGGCCTCATAAACTGACTGTTCTAATTTGGCTGCCAATAATACATCATCCATATAATGAATAATCTTAATGGAAGGATATTGTTGTCTGAGAGGTGCGAGTGCCTTCCCTACATACATCTGGCAAATCGTAGGACTGTTAGACATTCCCTGTGGTAAAACAACCCACTCAAACCTTTGATCTGGTTCCTCGTGATTACACGAGGGAAGGGTGAAGGCAAAACGCTGTGAGTCTTTAGGATGCAAAGGAATAGAAAAGAAACAGTCTTTAATGTCAATAGCAATGATATGCCAGCCCTGAGGAACAGAGGAAAGCAGCGGCAGCCTGAAACACCCCCGCTATACGGAGGCGGATCGGGAGGCCGCCCGTTCCCGAGCCCTTGCTTATCTCTGTTCCCTCTACCTAAACTCCCTAGCTGCCGAGACAGCGTCTCCAGCTCCTCCTCTTCATTATCTTCTACCTCTGACCCACTTTCGCATGGGGGCGTGCGCAGCACACTGAGATCTGGATACAGTCTCCTCCCGTTCTCCACGCCCCGCACACTCCCCTCTTCCTGAGACACTTCACTCTCTGTTGTTTCTGATTTTTCCTCATGCAATTGTTCTAAAACCTCCTGCCCTTTAACAAGCGCTTCTTGGCATCTGCCATCCGTAAGGCAACTACGGACCATCTTCCAGAGGGGTATCACCCCGCCCTCTAGCATGCCCTGCTCACGAGCAAAGTCAAGGTCTTTGCCTAATTTATCCCAGCTGGGTGTAGTGAGGCTGCCTGAAAATGCAAACCACGGTGCAGCTGTATCTACCCTCTGTAAAAATTTCTCTAAGGTACTGCGTTTCACCTCCAGTCCCTTGGAACGTAAAAGGCCATCGAGGGCTAGAAGGAGTGGACTTGAAGTCACAGCACCCATAACGCAACACAAGAAAACACAGAAATTGAAGGTGAAAGTACACAAAACAAAACGAACATACACAGAAAACAAAACAAAAATACAGAGTGCAATTGCTATGAGATGTAACGCCCTCTCTTTTTACAGAGGAGCAGGTACCTTTTAATGCTCCCTCTTTATGTATAGAGGAGCCTCCGCTTTTTAACAGCGGGTCCCACCTTACCTGGGACTTACCGGCGCGCCTCCCTGACTGCTGAAAGTTCTGGTTCCTGGGTGTTTCTTTGTTTCTTTTCTCCCGGGTTTCGGCACCACTTGTCGCGACCCCCTTGCCCGCAAGGAAGACGCGACTCAGGAATCTTCTTTCAGCAGTTTATTCAGGCCTTTGATATTCTTCTAATGATTCTTCTACTACCCGGAATAATAATTGGATGCCCCTCCCAGCCTTAATAAAGCACCTCGAACCCCAATGCAAAGCTGCCACGTGTACCCTTCTCACAGGGTGCTAGAAAATGACACGCCAACTTTCTCTGATAAGGAGCTGGGAACACGCCAACTCTCTTTGATATGGAGTTGTCCTTCACAGACCACAACGGAGCCAGCGCCATCATGTAATGGCGACCACAGTCCACAGGAACGGCTCACCACAAATTTATATTTTAGTAAGTTGCAAATATTCTTAATTCCAAAAGCATTTACATGTGATTTTGCAAATTGTTCTACATTTACCCTTCTATGTAAAATTATGAGAGTCCAGAATTTTGTCTTTCTATTATTGAGATGTGTTTGAAGAATTCCTTCTTAAATGCTAGAACTTTTTCTTAAGTTCTCCCTTGATTCTGTTAATCTGTCCTTATATTCATATTGCCATCTATTTAATTCAGTTAAATTTGGACACTACACTTCACTTACGTGCTTACTAGTTTCTCAATTATTATTCTTTGTATCTGTGACTAACATTTTAATTGCTAAATTCTTCAGTGTGGAATTCTTCACCCCATCTCATTAATATGAAATTAAACTATAAACACATGTGAGAATGGCTCATGATTACAGATTGTTAAGGAAACTTTGGACCTATCCCAAATTTAAGCCAAACCAGACACTTCAACTTCTTTTATTTTTTCTCTTTTTTTCTAAACTTCTTATAGTCTGATCTTTAATTAAGAGATGATCTCTTAAATATCTCTTGCTTGAAAAATTATCTGGTCTAGGTCAATAAGTTTTATGTGCTCCATACCTGGTGACCATTACAGCTAAGGCTTTTGTAGACTGACATTCTTTGGAGGGACAGAGATAGCTTTAAGAATACATCAATTTCCTGTCCTGTCTAAATTTTTAATTACTGGGAAATATCTTCCTTCTTTGGGAATTGAAATGTTCATTTTTTTAAGATCCATTATAGTTGGACATGGTGACTGTTATGGTTTGGATGTGTTGTATCCCCCAAAAGCTCACATGTGAGACAATACAAAGTTTGAAGGAGAAATGATTGGGTTATAGCCTTAATGGAAAATGATAGGCAAATTAATCTGATGGGATTAACTGAGGTATGGTGTGGCCAGAGGAAGTGGCTTATTGGGGGTGTGGCTATGGGGTATATAGTCTCTGTCTCCCTCTCTCTTTCCCTCCACTTCCCCACTCCAACCTTTCTGATTATCAGGTGAACTGCTTCCATTTGCCACATTGATGTTTTACCTCACGAAAAGCTACAAAGAATGAAATCCGTCTTTTATGGACTAAGACCTCTGAAACTGTGAGCCCCCAAACAAATTTTTATTCACTAAAATTATTTTGGTCAGGTGTTTTAGTCCAAGTAGCAAAACCTGACTAAAACAGTGAAACATGCCTGTGATTCCAGCTATCTGGAAACTAGGACAGGAGGATTGCAAGTTTGAGGCCAGCCTTGGCAATTTAGCAAGACCTGTCTGGGCTGAGAATATAGCTCAGTTGAAGAGTGTTCCCCCATTATTGAACCCTGTGAGGCCCTGGGTTCAATTCTTAGAACCTCACAAAAAAGAATTTTATTATACCGAATTTCTTCATATTGTAATTTATATTGTAATTGACAAATTCATATTGTAATTGACAAATAAAATTATATATAATATACAGTATTATGCTTTAATGTATATATGCATTATGGAATGGCTAAATCAAGCTATTGAATATATGCATTGTTTCATATACTTGTATATAAGTTCAGAATTTTTAGATTTCATATATAACTGAAATAATATGATATGTGTCGTTCTATATTTGATTTATTACTTTTACTATTTCATTCAGTCCCCCCTATGTTGTTTCAAGTGACAGGCTTTCATTATTAAAATAGGGAATTGAGATATAAACCAACAATTCTGTCTTTAAGTATCAATTGTGAACTGAAGGTTTTGCCTGATAAAGTCTAACACCCAAACTCCATCTACTTTTGCAATTAAAATTATATGAAGACTCATTTACATTTATCAGTTTCACAATTATTTGATTGTGGCAAAATTGTAAGCTGAACTTGTACTTTTGCTTCTACATGGAGCAGCAATCAATAGCACTATGGAGAGTTTTTTAAAACTCTGATGTTTCTTGCAGAATTCTGATCCACGTCTTGTAACAGAAGGTATCATGTGAGTATAAGCAAAGGGGAAAATTACTGGACATGCTCTGTGATTGAAAAAATTTTTAAATCCATCTAATTTCAAAAGTCTAATGTTTTCTAATTTCTGTTCTTTTCCATAGTGAGAAAGTAAATATTGATGTTTCCTATTAATTATACAAAATGGTTAAAAACTATTATAATTTTTTATGATTCTAAATGTGGGACTTGAATTAAGAAATATATATCCCACATTTAAAATCATAAAAAATTATATATTTTTGTATATATATATATATATATATATATATACACACACACACACACACACACACACACACACACACACACAAAAGCAATAGTCAGAACAGATCTCCTACCGAAAAAGAAGTCCCCTCAGAAAATATTTAATATAATGCTATGTTGACTGCCTCATCATGGAGTGAAATTCAACCTTTCCTTTAAAGGTTTTGTTTATTAATGTTATTATATTAGTTTGTATGTATTTACATATGCATATAAAACTCTACTTTGCATTAATTTATAATACTAATGTTTCAATATTTGACTTTTAATCTTTTTTTAAAACCCTTGTTAAAAAGATGAGTATATTCATTATTAATGCATATTAATAACATTTAGCTTTGTTTTATAAATGAGTTGATACATAGGAAAGAACATATTGCATTGTATCTCAAAATGTTTGTTTTCTTCAATTCAGAAATTTGGTTTTCATTGTATTTTTTTTTAATGGTGTGGGGATTAAACCCAGAATAGTGCACATGCAATACCACTGAGCTATACCCACAGCTTTTATAGGTTTCTTTTAATTAAAAATAATCAATAAAATATTAGTTTTCAAAGGCAAAAGTCCCCATAAGTTAGATTTAATGTATCTTTAAATTCATTAAAGAAAATTCAATTGGTGTTGAATTAAAATCCATCAAAAGGGAAATAATGTTTTGTGATAAGTAATTTTATTAAGGAACTTGTAATTTTAGCGGGATGGCACACACCTGTAATCCCAGCAGCAAAGAAGGCTGAGGCAGGATGATTGCAAGTTTCAGGCCAACCTCAGCAATTTAGCAAGAACCTATCTCAAAAAAATCAAAAACAACAACAACAACAAAAAAACTACAGATTTGCCCAGAGTAATCACCCCTGAGTTCAATCTCCAGTATCAAAATATAGAAAGACTAAAAAGGAAAATTTGTTATTTTATATAAATTGTACCGTATGGTAGTAATAATCCCTTTATATGGAAGTAGATTTTATAATCCAATTTGTATATATGCATATGTTTACATTTTTTCATTATCTTACAAAAAATAATTACAAGAGACAAGAAGCCTGAACTCAGTAAATCTCTTATTGAAAATTGGAAAGTTCTGATTAATTATGTTTTCTTCAAGACACAAAAGCAAGCATTGCACTAACTGGAATTTATACTAACATTTTCATACTCTGATAAAAACAGAGCAAATCTACAATAAAATAGTCTAATTTACATGTTTATTTGCTAGAAATGTCATACAAAAATTTCTCCCTTTTAATATTCATAATCCAACTATTTTAAAACATGAGTAAACCTCATTCCTTTTCATCTCACAACCAAGTAAACAAGGATAAACTTGTTTAGATTTACTATCTGTTTTCATCAGCTTTTGCATCATTGTGACCAATTTACCTGACCAGAAGTATTTAGAGAAGAAAAAGTTTAATTGGACTCAGGGGATAAGTGGTCTCACTCCATAGATGGCTGACTCCATTGCTCTGGGCTCAAAATGAGGCAGAACATCCTGGGAGAGAAGAGCATGGCAGACGGAAATCTCTTCCCAGATGGTAGCAAAGAGCCAGAAGTTGGGGGAAGAGACTACTGGAAAAAACAACCCTTCCAGGACACGCCCCCAGTGACCTACCTCTTTTGGCAAGCCCCACCTGCCAGAGATTATCATCCAGTCACTGGACTCAAACTGGGATGGCTATCACAATGTAATCATTTCACCTCAGAACTTTCCTGCATTAATACAGGAGATTTGGGGGGGAACACGTCATATCCAAACTATAACACTGTCTTCAACAGCAAAATTTTCATTAGGAAAAAAAAAAACCTGATATTTTTGGAAATTGATAGAACAATCATAAATTTCTATAAATCAAAATAATGAAAGAGCTTCTAAAGAATTTGAAAGGCTTTATAATCTGATATAACCATTTTGTGTTCTAGCTGATGATGCTGACTAGATGGTATTTGAGATTTTATATGATAATTTTTATAATAAACTGAAATTGTGGATTTAAGAGTTTCCATTGAGGGAGGATGTCACAACTAGATATAGGAAGTCCCATGCTATACCCAGAACACACACACTAAGGGTTTCTGTTACAGCTGGAAAACGATTATGTAAAACCAGAAAAAGAGAGAAATAGCTTTTCCTGTTCCAACTAACCAAGCTGAAAGTTTAGAGGAGTAAACAAAATAACAAAGAACAAAACTAACCTTTATAGAATGAAAACAAAATCCCACAGGAAACTATTTTTATGACAAGACACAGTGTTCCATCTCCAGAGGACCCACCTGTGCACAAAAATTGAGTGAAAGCCTCTTTTTCTGTTTTTGTGGGCAAGTTGCAATGTGATTTTTTAAAAAATTTATTTTTGTCTGATATATAAAAACATAGAATTTATACAAATGAACAGTGTACCATGTAATATTCAATGTATTCATATATTGAATAATGTTTAGACCAAATTAACATATTTATCTTCTTAAACAGTTATCATGTCTTTATGGTGAAAATTTTAAAAATCCTTTCTCTTAGCTTTTTGAAGCATACAGTATATAATTAATAACCGTAGTTTGCACCCCAGAACTTGCTACCATTTAACTGTAAATTAGACCTGTTGGTTAATCTTTCTCCATATCTTTCTTTCCTCTTCTCCCCAAATTTTGGTAGCCACCAGTCTACCAGCAGCTTCTAGATCACCTTTTTATAGATCCACTTATGAGCTGGATCATGCAGTCCTTGTCTTTCTACATTGGCACTGTATTGAATGAGGCTCATCAGGGAAATCTCAGTGGAAATTTCACATTGTTGAAATGACTCCTGGAACTGAAAGAGAAGAAAGAAACATACAGAGCTGGGTCTATTAACTTGCCATGGAAGGAAACCCATGACAAGGAGGAAACTGAATACTGTGCTGAGGAATATAAATAGGAATTTTATGTGCCAGACAGGGGAATTCATATTATGTTAATTAAGGATTAAAACTAATTTTTAAAATAGACTTATACTAAATTTATTAAAACAAGCCCCCTTGCTCATTGCTTAAGAGAGAATCTTTCTTTAGGACCAATACGAATCTAATATAATGAGACTGTCAAAGTTGATGGTCCCTTATCCCTTCATCTGAAAGAAAACACTAGAGCTATAAGAAAACACATCATTATTTTTTTAATGTTTTGTCATGATTTTTTTTTGGTCATATACTGTTTTAGTCAGCTTTTTCCCTGCTATGACTAAAAGACCCACCAAGAAAAATTTTAGAAGGAGAAAAGTTTATTTGGGGCCTCATGATTTCATAGGTCTTAGTCCATAGAAAGCCAGCTCCATTCTTCAGAGTTCCAGGCCAGGCTAAATATCTTGGCAGAAGAGTGGCAGAGGGAAGCAGCTCACATTGATCAGAAAGCCCAGTGGACTCCACTTGCCAGATACAAATATATACCCAAAGCCACACCCACAATGAATCACTTCCTCCAGCCACACCCCACCTGCCTCTAGCTGCCAGTTAATCCCATCGGGGATTAATTCACTGATTAGATTAAGGCTAGAACTCCATCATTTCTCCTCCAAACCTTCTTGCATTGTCTCACATGTGAGCTTTAGGCAGATACTTCACATCCAAACCATAATGTATACATAAAGTAAAAAGAACATATCTGCAAGTGTCATTTTCACAGAAGCACACACTGTTTGACATTCAGGCTGGATAATCTTGTTGTTTAATTCCGAATGCTTAATAGCATTCCTGACTCTACCCTGCAGGTACCAACAGCATGCCCACCTCAGTCATTGCCAAATATCTCCTTGGCCAAAATCAACTCCCAATATAAAGCAATGGTCTACCCTTCTCAACCAATACCCTAAGGTTGCCAGATTTAGTGAGTAAAAATACAAGTTAGCCACTTACTCTTAAGTTTTAGATAAATCACTTTTTTTTGTAATACTGCATCCTCCAAATTATACAGAGTGTCCTGTGTTTTATTTGGCAAAACCACACTACACAGATCAAGGTACAGAATATTTCCAGAACTTCCCAAGGCTTCTATGTTTCCTTCTTGGGAAATATCGATACCCCAAGGAGTCAAATGTTTTATATCTCCATGAAAAGTGCCACATGAAATACAAACTTTTTCTTCTGCAACTAGTATAGTGGGGGGAACAGTATGCTGAACAACCCTGGTTCAGTGGTATTATTTCACCCTATGTGTTTATGGCCTGTTTCAATTAATTTTGACCAAACAACAGAGGAGTTTTGATGCTTTTTATTTTTAGCACTGTAGAAAGTAGATAGGAAGCCACATGGTCAAGTTTAAAGTTGTATGATGTCTTTGATATCATTTACTACAAGAGTTTCATTTTTATATATAAATCATCCATGGTACAATAAATGCCCAATATTTGATAGCATGTGTATGGGGGGAGGAGGATTAGTTCATGTTTGAAATCACTGAGTAGCTACTATTTCAGGGCACTCATTGACTTGCTTGATTTATTTAATTTTCTAAGATATTTGAATGTTAAAAAATAATAGAAATACATGGAAATTTAAATCTAATTAGTTATTTATGTAGTAGGTGTATTTATAAAACAAAAGGAAAAATTCAATTTTCCATCAAATAAAAGTACCAAGTACCATTATTTGTGTATCTGCATTTCGTTTTTTCCTTAAATAACATTAGGATTGTAGGATTTTTTAGGACTTAGCAGTCACTGCTCCTACCAAATTAACATTTCTGATTGCTCTTACTAGCTAGCAATAAAATCATTTCAAGGATTGTATTTTATCCTTCTTGTGCTATATATATATTGCAGCCCAACCACTGTTATAAATTTAATCTGACCTTTTCTGGAACTGTTTTAGTTGATAAATAGGAAAATGTGACCACATATTGGCAGCCCTGTGTATCATAAGGTTTCTACTGAATTAATGAAAGACTGAGTTTGTGGGAATGTTGATTTCATCCAATTTTTAAACTGAGTTATTGCAAACCTCTATTAAAAATTCAAGATATAATATCAACAATGTATAAGGACATGATCTTTCTAGACATAAATCTCCCATGGTAGTTTTGGCAAATTAAAATGTTAAAGATGAAAACATGGATACTCAGAAATAAGGACCCTTCATCATCCATTTCCCAGTTTTTCATTTTCCTTCCCTCCTACCCTCTCCATTCCTGACAATAACTTTCTACTCTGCATTTTTATTTATTTATTTTATTTTATTTTAGAGAAAGAGAGAGAGAGAGTTTTTCAATATTTATTTATTTATTTTAGTTTTCGGCGGACACAACATCTTTGTTTGCCTGTGGTGCTGAGGATCGAACCTGGGCCACACACATGCCAGATGAGCATGCTACTGCTTGAGCCATATCCCCAGCCCCAACTCTGCACTTTTATGAGATCATTTTTTTTCCAAACTAAAAGACATGTACGGTAGAATATGTAGCTAATGTTTTCAATTTCTTTAGAGCTATTTTTAGTGACGATACAGTTGCTGAGTGTGCTTAATTAAAACTATAGAATGAAGAAAACTAAAAAAGAAAAAAAAATGAACCTTTACTCCTGAACATTTTTAAACCTTGTTCTGATATAATTGCTAGTATGCTAATTTATGATAAAATATTTTTTTAAGAATAGAACTCATCAGAATGAAGTAATTCATCTTTCAGCAACTTAAAGAATTATACATAATATTTTCCTCTAGTGCTTCTTTAAAATGACTTTGAAATCTTGTCAAATTACATGTTTCAGGTGTGTTTGTAGATAGTCATCCATTTAGAAAATATACTCTTTTTAAAACCCATAATAATCCAAAAGGCTACTAGGAAACCTTTCCCTCAGGATTTAATGACTTTCAGGTAGTAGTGTTTTCACTTTGTATGACAGCTGAATTTAAGTTAAACTAGATTGGATAGTGAATAAGAACACTTTATACGGATTAAGGTATTTGTTTTATTATTAAATATCTACAGGATCCTGCAAATAATTCTTTAATAATTACATAAGAATGGTTTGGTTTTAAAATATTTGCAAAAATTCTACATATATAATTCTAATTCAATACAATTAATTTATTTGCAAAAGTAATTATAGAACAATTGCTTCATCGAATTTTTTCATACTTATAGAATTAATGTGCTATGTAAAGGAAAAGCCCTATCAATACATGTATTATTCTTGATGTTATGTTAATTGGTCTAATTTTGACTGGCTAATATAAGCTTAATTAGTAGCATCTAGAAATTATTGATGACCTATATAAAATTCATATTAATGCCACCACTGTTTCAATGAAACTCATCCATAACTCTGACTGTAAAATAGATGTCTTCTAGGGTTGAAATAAATTTCACCACATATTCTTCAAAATATTTTTCCAGTAGCTTTACTATTACAATTCAATTGCTTAATTTGCCATTTAATAGTTTTCTTCATTTTTAGGTACACAGAATCTGTCTCAATAACTCAGTATACTATCTATCTCTTATCCAACATGTTTCTCCATGTTTTACACTGATAATTCCAATGCGATTTGACTGATTAATATAAATATCATAAACAGATCTCTGCATAATCATATTTAAATTGGTATAAACTGGCTTGAATTCAACACAGAACATTCTGAGTATGACTTTTAGGTACAGGTACATAAGGAAACATAGGAGAAGATAAATTGCTTTCATCTTAGAGGCTTTGAATAATTTTTGAAGTCATTTTTTGGAGTGCAGTCCAAGAAAGGAAGAATAACTTTTGGGAAAAGAGTACAAAAGTTCACTATTAATATGCAGAATTTGATGTGCTAGTGAATCTTAAAAATAGATGGCTGCTTCTACCTCATTAGAGTACTTTGAACTGAGGTGAATTATGCATACAGTAAACAATAGTAGTATTTACTGTAAGTAGTTGGTTGCTCAATTAATCTTCACAGGGCTTATCATTCTAGTTGCCTTTTCATTAAAATGGTTTGGGGAAAATATTAAGTGAAAGATGTGCTTGGAGAGGAGCTGTTTCAACACATTTCTGTCCAGTTTGAGTATTTGGACGTATGTTAGTGAAAATAAGTATGTGTACAACCAAAAAACCATCTTCTTGAATGGTTTTTAATACTTTGACAAATGTAATATTCGTAAAGATTTAAAAGAATAAGAAATAATGATTTAAGAAGGAGTAAGATTGTTAATTTGTAGAGATTACTAACATTGGATACTACCATTTTATCTAGATATAAAATAGGGAGTCAGAAATTACATAGCCGTTACCAAGCCTAAATATATGTATTTTTCTGTGTTTGCTAATTTATCCTTTCTTGATTCTGTAATGATTTGCATAAAAGTTATTAAAGTAAGAAGTCCAAGAAGTGGGGAGATCCAAACATGAAATCTGTTGCACATGTTTGGATGAAAACAGACTAGTGCTGTAAGAACCAATCTAATAAAAAAAAAAAGTTATTACTGGTAACTCTAAAGAAAGAAAGGAAAAGTAGTCTCTATGAAGAATAAAAAAAGGCACAAGAAGTCATACAGAGTAGCCACAGAAGTACACTCAGGGCCTTGTGAGTGAAGATAAGTGGCTTCTTCAGGTTTGCCAGATTTCTAATAACTCAATGCACCCCTGTGATGTTTAAGCAAATTGGTCCAGCTGCATTACCAAAGCAAAAATTAATCCTGATTGTATTCAGATTTAGATAGCAACCATCCACAAAAAATTTTGTAGATGGAGTTCATCCACAATCATCATTTCTTCATTTTTACTGAAATATAATGTTCAATAGAAGAGAGTTTTCCACTTCAGATGAGTGTCTTCTATTAAATAGATTTTAGTTGGATATAAGAGATAAGTAGGGTCACATGGAATGGCAATTAAAGAAATTAATCAACCTGATTCCAAACGTCAGCTCCTAGAACCCAGGAATGTAGACAAAGAAGAAAGAGTTGGTTGGAAGAATTATCTCTTATCATAATAAATATGACAAGGATGAAACTAAAGGGAATTACAGATGCTGCAATATTATGTGCTCAAGAACTGAATGTCTACTTTTTCATGAGGAAATGTGGGTGAACATTTGACACAAAATGGTAAACAGGATAGATATTTCACTTAACATCATTGATCAAGTTGTTTTTACAGCTTCACAGCAGAATAAATGAAGAAACTAAATATTTGGATTCTCCGACACTATAATCCAACAAAGACCACTGTTATCAATGAGAAATATCTTGAATGTCCACGAGTAAGCTAGAAAAACACAAACAAAAACTCAAAATCAGTAAAAAAGGAAATGGGGAGTGTGTGAGGCGGTTAAACCATGAGTCAACGAAGGTGAAGTTATGGTTTTTGCTTGATGTATGTGACAGGAATCTACGAGGAAATGTCCAGACTTAAAGAGCAGGCATGGTGTATGTCCTCAACTACTTGATAGATTAACTGTTTGGTAAATCCACCTAGGAATCTACAGATGCCCTCCAAAACTACAAAGCATGGTTAATAAAAGGACCAAATTTTTATTCTAAGGTACATGTAAAATGAACATGTGTCCAGTGTTTAATCCCTTACTAATCAGAGCTTTAGGAAATTCACTATTAATAATTAATTATATAACAAAATTATATTGATTCTCCAAGGAATACTTGTAAGATATGAATTCAAAATGAATCCCAGAGTTATCTCCCTCCTCACAATACCTTTAGTGTTTTCTGTTATCTATTCTTTATTCTGCTACAACTAGGCAGAATCAGACACAGTCTTGAAAACATGGAAATTTCAACTGGGAGCAGTGGTATGTGCCTTAATCCCAGCATCTCAGGAGGCTGAGGCAGGAAGATTACAAGTATGAGGCCAGCCTCAGAAATTTAAGAGATAGACACCTTCTGGGTTCAATCCCCAATAACACACACACACACACACACACACACACACACACAAATTTCGAAAAGATAAAATCTTAAATTTTAGGAAAACATGAATGTATATCAACTAGTTAACTCATTAATTATTGAAAGAAAGATGGTTTCATTCATATGAGAAACTGGATTATTTATAGGTAAGTTAAGAAATATTAATAAGTTACTGGGTTATTTACAATACTGGTAAATACACAAGGAGCCCAAAATCCTTAGAACAATCTGTTGCACTGTAAATAACTTTTTTGAATCAATATTTATATGAACCCCATAAGCTAAGAAAAATATTCCCTTAATCCAAAACCTTAACCAATTGTAAACAGATAAATGAGGTACATTTTCCTTAACTATTTTTTTTAAAGAGAGAGTGAGAGAGAGAGAGAGAGAGAGAGAGAGAGAGAGAGAGAGAGAGAGAGAGCGAATTTTTAATATTTATTTTTTAGTTCTCGGCGGACACAGCATCTTTGTTGGTATGTGGTGCTGAGGATCGAACCCGGGCCGCACGCATGCCAGGCGAGCACGCCACCGCTTGAGCCACATCCCCAGCCCTTCCTTAACTATTATTGAATTGTTTTCCCCTAAATTTTAATATCAAAGGAACTGTCTCCAAAACAGTAACCTTATTTTTGCTTTCATGTAGATAATAATTGTTTTTTGATAATTTATACTATCAATCACTACTATATGTATGTTTCAGATTTGAAAAATTTTGTGGTTCAAATATTTATGTTAGTGATTTCATAAGCTCCTATCTCTTGGCTTGATGTAAGGGACAGAAGGCTCTCTTTCCTTCCCCATGGCCATGAAGAAAAATATATGATTTTGGAAACTCTTCTTTGCGAAATCACTTCTACCAAAGTTCAGTCTCCATCATTTTATACCATGGAGATGCATAATCATGAACATAGGTAGAATTAAGTTATAAAAGGTCATGAACCTTGTGTTTGGAAAAGGAGGTGTTTATGGATCTTTTACATATTTCTTATCCTTTGGGGGATCAGTCAGAACAGTTATGGAAAGCATATATTAATATCCTGCGACAGCTTTACAAATTTCTTTAAAAAGCATTTTACTTCTTCTAGTTTCTTGTAAAATGCCTAGCACTAGTTATAACTGCAATGAGTTCTATTTGGAGAACCTTCTATATTCCTTTGTATCCAGATTCTGAACACACAAGACACTTGTCTGAAATCTGAAATAAATGAAAATTTCAGTACATACATTAGACACCAATACTATATTGAGGTATAAAACTCACTCCTACTTATTTTAAATCTGAGAAGGCAATCCATATAGTTTTGGTTCTCAAATGATAATCTATATAAGTGGTTTATTAATATCATCCGGGCATTAAAAATACAAACTCTTGGTCCTCTACCCAGTTTTCTCAATCATAATCCTAGGGGAACAAGACAGGAAGCTATACTTTTGATAATCTCTATAGATGATTACATTGCCCAACCAGGTTTTGGCAGGATTGATTCGTTGTTTAATGGTAATGTTCTTGACACCTCCTGTGCACCCATTTGGAACATCACCCCTTGCAACAGCAGTGGAACATTTTACTGCTTATTCATTTCATATAAACATGAATTTGGCACTTTCGTTATCGCACATACATAAAATAACTAGGACAAAATTCAAAAACTCAGAGTCAATTAAAAATAATAGTACTCAAATATTCATTCAGTGTCTTGATTTTATTTAAATATTTTAGTGGGTTTTTAAAAATAAAAATAATAGAATGTTTCACATTTTATTATGGGCACCTAGTTCATACCTAGTTGAACACAGGAGTATTCCTTATTTTCATTCTAATGTTATTTTATGACTAGTTAGATGACAGATAGCTACAAATAGATAAATTGATAGCCATGTTAAACATTGGCAATCAAAAAGCTCCCTCTTGAGCATATCCGAAGCTCTTTGAATAGCAAAACACAAGGAGGAATGTCAAATAATGCTCCCAATGTTTTGCTGGAACTGTCGGCTCTTCCTTTTGCCCTCTGGGCCTTGCCAATGGAATGATTCTTGGCCTCTCCATTTTATAAATTTCTAAAGGCAGCTGTCACAGACTTATGCGCTAGCATGAAATTGTGTTCTGTATATTCCATATGGCTACCAATTCTGAACATTTGACCAAGTAGCATATAGTCAGGCAAAATGTGGAGTTCTAGAGAAGGAATATTTTGACAGTTTCTGAGCTACAACTGCAGACATGACCCATAGATCTTTCCCAGGCTTTTATTATGTTCTTTTATTTCTTGAACATCATTTTCCAGTCACAAAGCATTCTTACTTTTCTGAAAGTGCCCTATGCTTTGTGCCTTTGTGATATTTCACATGTTGCTCCATCTGTGGACGACTCAACTCTGACTTTCATATCAGGTTCAACTTTTAGATTCATATTGGAAAACTCGTTGTAGAAGGCTTCAATCATTTATTTTCAAGAAAAGTGTACTTTTCATGTACTATCATAAAGTCTATAGATGAATCTGTCACAGAATTCACAAAATTATCCTGAAATTATTAGTCATGTGTTATTTTTCCCAGCATAAAGATAACATTGGACATTTTATTTCTTTATTTCTTCTATGAACACTCAATATAAAGTTTGAAACAGTCAAACAAGGGTTGATGATTAAATTAATTATGCTAATTTTGCAGGGCCATACTCAAACCAATTGATACATTTCATATCAATGGAGGTTGATACAGTTGATACATCTCAAGCATAAAAACAAAAGAGAATTTCATCCTAGGGAAACCTTGCTAAAAGTGTCTATGTAAGGTTACGGGTTTTTTTCATTGCCTTAATGGATACTTTAGGTTATATAGGCTATATGCATCTCTATTTGAGGTCAGTCCTCCGTGCTCAATATACATATCTTCAGTAACTTATTGTAAAATCTGTGACAAAATATATCAGTTGTCCTTGGTACTGAAATATATGTTTAAAAGTTGTATAATATGCTAAAGGTTCTATTGAATAATTGTGAAAATCAGTACATATTTATTTTATAAAAAATGCAATTTCTTTGTGAATTTCATAAATACTGATATTACTTTACTAGTTTAGCAAAGAAATGCAGAGTTTTATAAAATTTCAATCATTGCCATAGAATATTTGAACATGAACTGTATTGCTTTAAAACTTTATCAAACAGTTTTGACATTTTCAAGTTGTTGGAGTTATCTATTAATGATAACCAGTATTAGCACTCCAAAAATTCTAGAGGTCAATCTAGCTATTTCATAACAACTCATTGAAGGAACTAACCTGCTCTGTAAGTCAGCATGAATCCTTTCCAAGGACATATCCCCAGTGACCCAACCTTCCACTAGGCCTCATGTCTTAAGGGCTCCACTATTTCCTAATGCTACTACACTGAGAACCACACCTCCAATACATGAAGTTTACAGAGAAAAACCACAGCTAATCCATAGCATGTTCTGTAACTAGACGTTGCTCTAAAAGCAAAAATTTCATAAGAAAGCTGTGCTTAAAATGTCTAAAGTGGGATCAATCACTCTTTTCATTTTATTTTGACTGGTAAAAATTACACTTTAATTTAGTTACAACCCAATAACATGACTTTTTGTTTCTGAATCTTCAAAGGGCAAATGTCTGTAGTTACCCTATGAAATTAAGCTTATTGCACTCATAATAAAATAATTTTCCACAATAATATATGAGGATGTTGCTACTAAGGTGTATTTTTAATAAGCCATGCAAAACAGATGTGACTCCAAGCCTAGGGTAAAATATGTGGTCATTTTATTTTACTGCATTTGGAAATGTGGGTTAGGGTGATAGGATTATCTTGGGCCAGATTAGACCTGCTCAGATAGACATTATTTTAGAATGTTAAGAATTCAGCTGTCTACATAAATAGAATACTACATCTATACTTGAAAAGTAATCATTTCTGCTGCCTTAGGACAATTTATGTGTGTGTTGGGGCAGGGGATTGTTGATTTGGGTTTTACTTTTTGTATTTTTTAATAAGTATTATTTCCTTGGGTAAATTAACATTGTTAAAATATTTTTTTGTTGTCTGGTAGCATTTTACATTTTCCAGACATAATTTTTTTTTCTTTTAGTAACACTGATAAGAGGCAATTTCTTTATCATCTCCAGGCAATTGTTTTGTCTACTCTAAGACTAGTCATGTTTATTGTTTTTAAATTGTCTCCTCCCAGAAAGGATCCCAGAGGCTTATAAAGAAAACCAATTGAAGAAAACGGAGCAACTCATAAGAGGGTTAATATGATGGTTTTCTGGTAGGCAGTGTTAGGTAAACAAGGGAATTCACAAGGCAACGTAAAGTTTCCTTAGGAAAATATTCACTTATTTTTTAAATAAAATTCTGAATATAGAATTTACAAAACCAACCACCATGAGAAACTGTGTTGGTTTTGTATTTGCCCATTTAGTGAACTGATTTCATTACTTGGAAAAACTTTATTTTTTTGATTTCATGATTCTGGTTGGACTTTTGATCCTAGAACCACTTTTCTTCCAACTCCAGAGGTGTTGGCTTGTGACCAATACTAGACTGAATAGACACTCCCAGGAGTTTGACTTCTGAGCAGAGACCCAGCGTGGAGGAAATCTCAGTCCAAGAGGTCCACTGGCATTGACTTAGAAAGGTGCTCTCAAGCATCTCACCTGAGATCTCAGAGGTCCTGTCCCTCACAATGCCTGGTTATTCCCTTTTACAATCGACGCTACGTTCATTCTTTTATTAAAGGCTTATGGTCTACGCTTGAAAATCAATAACTCTAAATGACCTAGAGACCATTTAGAACACCGCATGAGAAAAGATAAAAATGTTATCAGTTTCAACATTTTTGGCAAAGAAGTCTGCACAATTTTAGTGGTCTCTTTTAATAATGGACAGGGGATAGATCTCTGGCATCTTCCCTAGAATAGTTTTTCTAAATACCCTTTATACCATATTTCATAGAAAAGAAAAAAATTTAGACCTACTATATGGTACAGGTAGAAACCTTTGAACTATATCAATATAAAATTATACATTGTTGATACTAGTGAATCAATACAAATGAATGAACATATTATTTGGTATTCAAATATTTCTTTGTGGGAAAATGTTACTTATATTTTTAAGTAACTTGCTATTTTTGGTCATTTAGATTGATTATAAATTTCAGCTATTATGAAAAATTCTGTAAATTCATTTTAGTGTTTTAAAAATATTTGTTTGTATGACTATACAGCATAAATGTCTACAGTTCATAATTCTTTTTTTAAAAAAAAATTTTTGTAGTTATAGATAGATGGAATGCCTTTATTTTACTTGCTTATTTCTATGTGGTGCTGAGGATAGAACCCAGTGCCTCATGCATACTAGGCAAGCACTCTTCCACTAAGCCCCAGCCCAAGCCCTACAGTTTTTATTTCTGAATCTGAAAAAAAAATATGCATTTGACATTGTGACTGATATTGTTACATTTAGCCCAAGCCCTACAGTTTGTATTTCTGAATCTGAAAAAAAATATGCATTTGACATTGTGACTGATATTGTTACATTTCTTTCCAAAATCATTAACAGTAAATATGGAATATGCAATGTGTGGCATATAAAAAGTTTTTTTTGATCCCTTGTACAAGTAATCTAAAATTACATTACCTTGATACAAACAAGCAGGATGAGAGTTTGTTGAGAATTCCAAATTTTGTCATTAATTTATGATTCAAAATTAATTATGTTTGTACATGCATTTTACTTGTCTCTATTATTAACTTGATTATATATAAGTACATATTCTTTTTCTAATGTCAAAACATTTTAGTTACTTCTTCACTAATATACAATTACAAAATTATTTTTGATAATTTTTTAAAAAAATTATAATTGTTCTAATTAGTTATACATGACAGTAAAATGCATTTGGCACATTGTACACAAATGGAGCACAACTTCTCATTCCTCTGGCCAAACCAAGTGCAGAGTCACACCAGTAGTACAATCATAAAATCCCTCTGCACAATCCAAAATTCCTTCATTTTTCTCTACCCCCCACTCCCCGCCACCACCACTATGGATCAGCATCCACTTAAACGAGAAAACATTTGGCCTTTGTTTTGGGGGGATTGACTTATTTCACTTAGAATGATATATTCTAGTTCCATCCATTCACCTGCAAATTGCCATAATTTTATTCTTCTTTAAGAATATTCCATTATGTATATTTACCACATTTCTTTTATTCATTCATCTGTTTAAGGCCATCTAAATTGATTCCATATTTTAGCTGTTGTGAATTGATCTGCTATATACATTGATGTGGCTGTGTCACTGTAGTATGCTGATTTTACATCTTTTGGGTATAAACCAAGAGTTGGCTAGCTGGGTTAAACATTGGTTTCATTCCAAGTTTTCTGAGGAATTGCCATACTGCTTTCTGTATTGGTTGCACAAATTTGCTTTCTCACTAGCAATGAATGAGTGTACCTGTTTCCCCACATCCTCACCAATACTTATTATTCCTTGTCTTCTTTTTTTAAAATTTATTTTTTTATTTATTTTTGTTGTTTTAATTAGTTACACATGACACTGCAATGATCTTGACATATCATACATTTGAATCAGATGGGGTATAATTTCTCATTTTTCTGAGTGTACAGTTTGCAGAATCACATTGGTCATGCAGTCACGTATATACCCACAGCAATAATAATGTCTATTTTATTCTGCTGTCCTTCCATTCCTCCCTTCCCCTTCTCTCCCCTCCCATCACTTCTCTCTACCCAATCTAATGTGACCCACTTCTTCTTTTTTTTCTTTCTCCTCACATCATCATACATGTATTCTGTATAACGATGAGGGTCTCCTTCCATCTTCCGTGCAATTCCCCTTCTCCCTCCCTTTAGCTCCCACCTCTCTTCCCTATTTAGTGATGATCTTCTCATACTCTTCCTCCCTACCCCATTTTGAGTCACTCCCCTTATATCAGAGAAGACATTTGGCATTTCTATTTTAGGGATTAGCTAACTTCACTTAGCATAATCTGCTCTAATGCCATCCATTTCCCTGCAAATGCCATGATCTTGTTATTTTTTAGTGCTGAGTAATATTCCATTGTGTATGTACCTTGTCTTCTTGATAATTGCCATTCTGACTGCAGTGAGATGACATCTGAGAATAGTTTTGCTTTGCATTTCTCTAATCGCTAGAAATGAAGAACATTTTTTCATGTTTGATGATCAATTGTATTTTTTCTTTTGTGAAGTGTCTGTTCAGTTCCTTAGCCCATTTATTGATTGGGTTATTTGTTTTGTTTGGGGTTGAGTTTTTTTTAAATTCTTTTAATATCCTAGAGATTATATTTCCCAACCTCTTTTTTTATTTTCATCCTCCCAATTATTAATTATAATTTGTTATTTTACTATTAACATGTATAATTTTAACTTTTATCATTGTAAATAAAATTAAAATTCCCTTGGAATTATCAACTCTGACAAAGTAATTTTCCACATCATTTCTAAACATCAAGAAATTCGCATATTTTACTTTCTCTCATTTTATACTTTTACATTTCATTTTACCTTGTCTCTTATTTATTGGGTTAAAACATATAAAACTGGTAATTTTGTAGATAAAAAAAACATTTTGCATCAGCATGGTTCAACATAGATTCTGTAGCCCCAAATTCTCACAGCTATTTTGCAATTTGTTTTTTATTTAGACACAATACAAAGATGCAGCCTTTTTATTGTAGAGTTTCCAATAACCACTGTTAACCTTCTTTTATATTTTGGAACTGGAATGTCTACCAAAAGCTTATGAAATAAAGACATGGTCCCACAGGCAGCAAAGTCCAGAGGAGAGGCTTTTAAGAAAAGATTGGATCATGGGGATTCCAATCTCATCCATGAATTAATCCATTTGGTTCATTAATACTTTGGATTTTTGGAAGGTGGGACCTAGTTGGAGGCCATAGGTCATGAAGGACATGCCCTGTATATCTAGTCCCTTGCCCCTTCCTTTTCCCTCCCCCCTTTCTGGCTACCATGAGCAGTGAAGATTTCTTCCTCTGCTCCATTTTGCCATAATGTTTATGCCTTGCAGTGAGTTGACCACAGAATGAAATTCTTGAAACCGTCAGCAAAAAATAGTTCCTCTGTAACTTGTTATTGTCAATCATTTCAGTCAACGCAGCACAAAAGCTGACTAGCAAATCGTTCCTGCAGAAGGCTTATGTGGGAGATTTTCCAAAATGAATACATTATTCAAAAATCATTATGCTCATCATACCATCTTAAGAATCTGTAGATATATAATATATACTCTTAGATAATCGTATATGTATGTATTTGATTATATTTATAATTATTAAAATACAATTGATACACCACAAAATTTCAGAGGTTTTTAGTAAAGTGACAAGGCTACTCCAGCATTACAATTTGTCATAGAATATTTTATCACTCACCAAAGGAACTTCAGAATTTTTAGCAGTTAATCCCCATCCCTACTCTCCATTGGCAACCACTAATTTATTTTCTGACTTCTGTGGATTTGTTTCATCACGATGTTTTATATGAATAGAATCATATGCTTACGTGGCCTTTTGTGTTGGGTTTCCCTTACTTAGAAAGTGTTTTCAATGTTCACTGATATTGTAGTATATGTTAGTTCTTTACTCTATTTTATGATAATAAAAATAACTGTTTATCCAGTCATCCATCAGTGGGCATTTGGATTGCTTTTATCTTTTGTTTGTTGTGAAGAATATTCCCATGAACATTCGTGTAGAGTTTTTGATTGGACATATATTTTTCTCTCTCAGTGGTATATCCAGGAGTGAAATGTTGAGTTAAATAGTAATTCTATTTTTAACATTTTGAGAAATTTTATACATTTTTCCACAGTATCTATGCTACTTTATATTCCCACTAGCAATGGAGTTTTAATTCCACCACATCTTCAGCAACATAATATTTTTTATTTTTCAATTATTATAGCCATTCTACTGGGTATAATGGGGTAACCATGGTGACTTTGACTTGATTTTCCATTCACAATGTTTTTGAACACCATGTATGCCTTGCCTTCTATTTCTATATCTTCTTTAGAACAATAATTATTAAAATACTTTTCTATCAGTAATTGAGATGTCTTTTCATTTTGAGGTATATAAGTTCTTCATATATTCTGAATGACGCCCATTATGTACATAACCCTAAATGTTTTCTCCCATTCTATGCTATATTTGTTTCCTTAGTTAGTATCCTTTGTTGCACATAAAGTGTAATGAGGTCAGGTTTATCAATTTTTTCCTTTGGTTTCTTAAGTTTTCACAAAGATTTATACGTATAATTTTTTGAAAGTTTTATAGTTTTATTTCTTATATTAGCTACTTGGCCAATTTTCAGTTAATTTTTATAAATAAGATAGAAGTTCAAGTTGAATCTTTCACCTGTGATAACCCAGTTGTCCTATCACTATTTGTTGAAAAGATGATTCATTTCTCCATTAAATTTTCTTAGCATATTTATTAAAATTCACCCGGCAATAAAAGTGAGGGTTTATTTTCAGATTCTGAATTCTACCCCATTAAGCTATATTCCTATTTGTATGCCAATACCAGAGTTTTCTTTTTATTAATGCAGCTTTATATAGGAATTTGAAATTGGAAAGTATAAACCCTCCAAATTTATTTTTTTCTGGATTTTTTTGGCTGTTCTGGACTTCTTACATACCAATGAATATTAGGGTCAGGTTGTATTATATTTTTATTAAAAAAGGCAACTAGAATTTTTATTAGACTATATTAAATATATACATCACTTTGTTGATTATTGCTATTTTAACTATATTAAGACTTCCTATTCATTAAGATGGGCTTTTCCCCAATGATTTAGGTATTCTTTAATGGAAATAACAATTTTTAGTTCCAAGTGTGCAATCCTTTCACTTTCACTTTATCAACTTCATGTTCAAGCTTTTTCCTACCTTTTAAAAATCTTTTTACATTACTATAAATTAAATTATTTTCTAATTGATATTTAGATTTTTCATTGTTAGTACATAGAAATATAACTGATTTCAAAAAAATTAGTTGAAGATTGTGTCAAGTTGAAGATTGTGTTAAGGATCAAACCCAGTGCCTCACACATGCTAGGCAAGTGCTCTACCACTGAGTCATACCCCTGCCCTCAAGTGATTTTTTTGATAGAGAGATGATCTTTTATTTTTTTCAGACTTGTTTTAAATTTATGGGCTCAAGTTATTCTCCTCCTTCAGCCTTTCACCTAGCTGAGACTATGAGTGTGCACCAGCAACCGTAAACTAAAATACAACTGATTTTGGTATATCAATCTTATATACTGCAACCTCTCTGAACATATTATATTAACTAGCATTTTGAGAATTCTTTAGGGATTTCTCTATACAAAATCAGGTCATCTACAAATAAGGATAACTTTAATTCTTATTTTCTAGTCTTGATTACATTTATTTATTTTTCTTATCTATAACTTTGTCTACAGCTTCCTATACAATGCTGAATAAAGGTGACAAGACCAAATGTTCTCATCTTCCCTGATCTGAGGAGAAAATTTTAAGTCTCTTACCATTTAGGATGGTGTTATTCACTAATTTTTTGTAGCTGCATTTTATCATATTGAGAAACTATCCTTTTCTATATAGTTTATGTAATTTGTAATGATTAAAGAATGTTGAATTGTATCAAATGTATTTTTCTTTATATACTAAAATTGTCACATGTTTTTCTCCACCATCATTATTCTATTAATATGGAATATTTGTTGAGTCCAGCATGTTTCATCAATCTTATATTCCTGAGATGATACTCAATTGGTTGTGGTGTAGAATCCTTTAAATATGTTGCTGAAGTAGTTTGCTAGTATTTTTTTAAAGATTATCCATGTCAATATTCACAGAGGAAATTGACATATAGTTTTTCTGTATAAATTTGATTTAGCTGTACCATCAGGTTAATACTGAACTCTTAAAATGAGGTAAAAATGTCCTCTCCCTCTGTTTCTTGTATTTGAGAGTGTATTGGTGTCAATTCTTAAAATGTGTGATAGAATTGGCCAATGAAATCATGTGAGCCTGAGTTTCTTGTTGTTTTTAATTTGTTTTATTACTAACTTAATCTCTTTAGTAGTTATTCATCTATTCAGATTTTCTTTCTTTTCTCTTAAATTTGTATTTAGTATATTTTTAGAGATATTTGTTCATTGTTATCTAATTTGTTTGAATATAATTATTCAAAGTATTCCCTTATAATCCATTTTTATTTCTATAAATTCTGTAATAATGTATCTTTAATTTTTTGTTTTACTAATATAAATCTTCTGTTTTTTCTTGGTCAGCATTACTAAAGGTTTGTCAAATTTGTATTTATTTTAAAAGTACTAATTTTTGTTTGTTGATTTTTTCCTATCTATATTTTCTATTTCATATTTCTACTCTAATCATTACTACTTACATTCTGCTTGCTTCATATTTAGTTTGCAGTTATTTTTCTAGTTTCTTAAGGTAGAAGATTAAGTTCTTTTGTTCACTGTAGTTATTCACATTTATAAATTTGTGTCTGAGCCCTCCTTTTACTTTATGTAGTAAGTATTGATACAATATTTTTATTTCAAATGGGTTTTAGTTTTAAACTTCTCAAAATATTTGCAAATTCCTTGTGATTTACTCTTTAAACTCAGTGTCCCTTTGAAATGTGTTTTTTAATTATCCCACAATCAAAATTTTCCTAAATTTCCCTCTGTTATTGATTGCTAATTTTATTTAATTTGATTGAAGCACATACTTTGAGTTCAGTCTTTTCAAATTTATTGATGCACGTCTTAAGAACTAATAGATGATCTACTCTAAAAATATATCTAATAAGTACTTGAGAGAACTGCAGCATTTGTTCAGTCAGTGGACTCTTGGTTTCAGTTGGTTTATAGTTTTGTTCAAGTCTTCTGTTTCTTTGATATCATCTGTGTAGTTGTTCTATTCACTATTGCATGTACAATGTTGAAATGTCCAGATATTGTTGTTGAAAGGCTGTTTTGCTTTCAATTCTGTTAGTTGATAAACTGAGCTTTCATTTATTTTTAATTCTTTAAAAAAATGATCCTCAGACTATATAATTGGAATGAGCTTCCCCCACATTTGCTGATTCCTTTTTTCTGTCTTCACAGAACAACAACAAAAAAGATGATCCCATGTATTAAATTTTTCATTTCAGTTGTTTTATTTTTTTAAGTATTAATTTATTTTGCTCCTTAGTCCCTTATTAAAACTTCAAACTCTTTTTTTGGTATAATCTATAAGTTGAGAGATTCTCTCATGCTTGAAGATAATTTATTTATAAATGCCTTTGGATCTTTTATATATTTTAAATAAATGATTTAAAGCTTGTGTTTAGTAAGTTCAATATCTTCCTTCATTCCTTTAAATTTCAATCAAATGGTTTCCCCCATTGTTTGGCCATAATGTCTATTTGATTTCATATATTTTTTGAAATGTTTTAATGAAAAACATTCATTTCAAATAATATAATATGTAACTCTGAAAGTCATATACTCTCCTATTTCAGAGTTTGCTTTTGCTACTTGTTTCAGTTGTTTTAGCATGGTTGTTGAATTTTCTGAACTAAATTTTAAAGTCTGTTTCTTTTTTAATGTGTGCTCAATAAAGGATCTACTTGGTTACCTTACTGGTCATATAATGACTGTCCAGAGATACCTTTAATTGTCCAGAATGAATAAGTCTTCTAGTCTTTGCTTAGGAACTCTACATGAGTTGCTGGTGCATACTTCCAATACTCAACCAGGCATTTTAACCTCTGGCTTATTTTTCACTTCTTGCTCACATGGACCCTTGTTATGTCAGAGGTAAGACTCTAGGACCTTCTCCCACCTTTCTTAAACATGAACAGACCTCTGGGAATACATATTGTTTCCTACCATTGCTTCAGGAATATGTCAGTTTTCAAAGTCTCCAAGGGATTTTCATTCTTCAATTTTTCCTTTTAAGATTCTTGGTTAACCTGTTTTTGCCCTATTCCTATTAGTCATCTTAGGAAGTCATGATATTAAGATTTTAACCATATACCGTTTCAAATTAAATAAAAGCAAACCCTTTGTGTAAGGTCCTCAGGAAACTATCAGAAAAAATAAAGCAATGAATATTCTTCAAAAATTAATTGTGGAAATTTGCTCCTTCCAATGCTAGGAACATGGTCTGTTATATTTTCAAAGCAGTGGAGTAGTAGATGAAATCAAGGAAAATTTCCATGACAAGGCTTGCCGTTGCTACTGAGATCAATCACTTCATTACTGAACCCTTTGGTTATCTAGGGTTATGAAAAATTTGATCTTGACAGTTTGGGGTAATTTTGTTCCTTTTAAGGAATGTCATCTTTACTCCACCATTTTCATATTGTCACTCAAACATTAATTTGCATTGGTAATTTGGACATATTTCTATATTCTAGACTGCATGTTTCTGTGACAAAATCTAAAGGAAGTCTGCCTTCTATATGCTTGTTAGATGATTTGGAGGAGAATATTAAAAAAATATTTATCTTCAAACTCAAATATGTCTAGTTCATGTCCCAGTGTGGGTTGTTCTATAATGCTTTTTTTATAATCCTTAAAAATTAATTTACCTTCTTATATTTTACAGTATAGAAGAAACTTGAATGAAAATATCTGAATTGCTAAATATTTTAAAAAGTGATTTATCTGATATTTGTTCTCCTTTATTGAGGCAGCATTTCTGCATATTTTATCACACATTTTTTTCCAAGTATTCATATTTAAAATTAGAAATTTTGTCAAGGTACAGTGTATCTGGTAAATCATTCATTAATATATTCGATAGATATATATGATGTTATATTACTTACTAGGTTCCACTAGTCATTCTTGTTAGTAGTGGATAATGAACAATCATTACAAATATCTCTACCCTAATACATTTTACGTTTTACAAAACAAGAAAAGAACATACCAAAAAAATATAATTCTATTTCCTGAAACACAGACCTGAGAATAGACTATTAGTGCAGAATAAACTTTAGGCACTATCATTAGATTACTGAGAAAATAGTTGTGAGTCCACTACAATAATCTAGTTGAGAAATCTTGGTGATTTGACCTGGAATGATGTCACTGAGGTGGTAAGATTTTATTTCATGTAACCCAAGGCATTTTTCCTTCCCTTGAAACTTGAAAACTTTCTCTCTTCCTGGAGAGATAAACACGGTTGATTTTATCCATCTTTCATTAAAAAAATATTTTAGGAAAGATATGTGTTTGGGACTGCTTATGATTGTAAACACCAAATACTATAAGCCCCACATTATTTTGTCTAACTGAGCTCACCTTATACTATTTAAAGAAAAAAAAAAACTTTTCATGTCAGACACTGGCTTTCCTATTCTCCATCATGGTGAGCGAACAGACACAATTGTCAATCTAGATTCATGGTCTGAAGAGAAGTGACGATTTCTGTTAAACATCTTACTCCATAAATCTAAAATTCATGAAGAAAATAAATTCCCTTTCTTCTTCAGCTAGATGCAAAATACCAGAATAGAAAGGAAGCCTTGAAGTCAGGCTAATATGCTGAAGTCTCATCTCTAAAGATACCTTTTATGGTTCAAACCAGTCTAGAACTCTCTACACCTCAGGACTTCCATTAGATGTAACACTATAACCCTGGTGAGAAATCTTACTAAATATATCCTCCTTAATGGTAAGTAAAAAAGGTTAACTTATTTGTTACTGGTGGAAAGGGTGCCTACATTTCCTTATGTAAGGTCAATTTATATATACTTCACTCCTAATTATAAGAAAAAATGTATGTTAACATTCAATCATTAATGAGTTAACCATCAGGGCTTTGTCTCTCTTTCTCCAATAGTTGTTTTTGCCTGTGTGAAAGTTAGTTTATACAGAAATGTAAAGTCCATGTATGTGTCTATTGTCTGTCTCTGTGCCTCCACCAGTGAAATTGTTAGTAAGAAGGAGAATTTATCCAAAAATGCTTTTTTAAAAATCTCATGAGAATAATCTTTCATAAATACTATCTCCATTTTCTCATTTATTTTTATTATAAGTTAGATAGATTTCTGATTTCATTAGGAAAGTACAGAGAATTAGAAAGAACACAATTCCATGTATATGTACAAATATGGCAAAATGAGTCTCAGTATCACATAAAATTATAATGCACTAACAAAAACACTTTAAATATAGAAAGAACATCATCCCTACAGTTATGACAATAAAACAACTAAGTGAAATTTAAGTTAAAAGCTTTTTTGAGAACTGAGATTGTGGCTTGTAGACCCCTTGCCTAGTATGTATAAAGCAGTGGATTCAATGCTCAATAACACATATAAATATATGAATAAAATAAAGGTGTATAAACATCTAAATTTTTTTTAAAAAGCTTTTCTTGATCTGATTTGAAAACTGAAATTGCAGAGAAAATAGCTATTCTCCAATATTGAAAGAAAGAATGAAAAGATTATTCTTTCTTCTTAAAGGAGAAAAAGGACCAAAATTTGGGCTTATCTTAGCACATTAAATATCCAAACCATGATGCCTGGTAAAGATGATCTAGTAAGCTATCATACAAACTAGTAAGAAGATGAAGCTGGAAATGTTTTTAAATTTTCTAAAAACAGGATGTTGGTTCATGTGATAATGTTTTTAACTTTTCTAAAAGATAATTGAGTAATAAAACCAAGAAAAATAAAGAATATATTAGGTGTATTTAACATAAAATGCCTGAAGCAAAGGCACAGTATGAGAGAGTATATATAATTTTGAAACTATATTATTGTGCAGTACTTGAAGTAATATTATACGGAAGTGATATCAAATTTTTTTAAATAAAGAAACCAATAAATCTACAAGTGAAAAAAATTGAATCATTAGAAAACTGCTAAATTAAAGTTAGAGACGGCAAGAAAAGAAAAAGAAAGCAGAAATCAATGGAAACAAGTAGAAAATAGCTAACAACATGTTAGAATTTATCCAAACATATAAATAACTCTTTTAAATGTGGATGATTTAAATCTATAAGTTAAAAGAGAATATATATTAATAATTAAATAATGACCCAACTATATATTGATAAACAAAGGTATACCATGCAATTGTCAACCAAGATAAATCTAACGTAACTATATTATTTTCAAACAAAATGAACTTCAGAACAAGAAAGTTTTTCAGATTTTTTTTGTCTTTTGATAGTAAAGGGGGTAAATCTTTAAAAAATGCTTAAGAATCTTAAATATGTATACAACTAACAATAGAACTTCAAAATATGAAGAAAAAGGGATGAAACAGAAAGAAGAAATAGAAAAATCTAGAATTATTCCTAGAGCCATTTATATGTCTCTTAATAACTGCCACCAGGCAGAAAACAAAGAAGAAAATAGATGACCAAAAAAGCACTGTCAACCAACTAGATCTGAGAGCGATAGAGTACTCCACCCAAGAACAGAATAATACTCCTTTTTATCAAATGCACATGAAACATTCCTCAGAACAGACGGCATCCTGAAATATAAAGCCATCCTTAGCAAATATAAAGAACAGAAATTGTACAAAGTATATTCTTGGACCATGAATGTGAAACTAGAAGTCAATAATAGAAAGGCACCTAGAAAACTTCCAAGTATTTAGAATTTTTAAAAAAGTATACACATATTTTATGACCAATGAGTCAACAAAAAAGGATCAAGAACACTACTTAGGATTAAGTGCCTTCTCTTTCAAGCTTTCATCACAGATTTAGAGAATGATGAGAAACAGCATTGGTGAGATGCTAATGGGTTAAGTTAGACATTTATGCCAGAGGAGCCATCAGCCTCCTCTTTAGAACCTGACCCCACCTTCTCTGGTCGCTTCTTACACAAAATCATATGTGGGCAGCAATTAGTGGGATTTTTAGATTCAACATTCACCTTCCTTCCCCTCTAACACTAAGTGGAGCACACTTGATGTAGATGGAATTCAGGAAGGTACTGGATTTCAAATGGGCTTCCGTTTTTCATTCCTATTTATATATAACAATATGTGTTTGTTTTGTGCTCCTGTCGTTTTCCCCCTGTTTTTATTTACTTTTGGTAGGACTTGAAGGATGGCAGCTCTGTCATCCAGTGTATCTCTACACCTTTACTCAGATTTTTTTTCCTTATGATTTGTGTTTCTTTGTTTTAAATAGTGCCACCTTTTGTTTACTATGAAAGGTTTAACATTCAACAATTTTTTTTTTGGTATTTTGGAACAATATTTTCAGTTTTCTAACTTGATTAATGACTTTTGGGGCCAAAACTTGAAGATGAGGCATCAATATCAAAGGCAAATTGGCTGAGAAAAGATTTTGATATGAAATGAACAGTCATGTTCAGAGTTGCAAGTGATTTCTAAGTCCTTTATGTAATTCTATCACTCTAATCACACACACAAAAAACATTACTAAGACATGTTTTACAGTGCCTGCTCTGTACAGACAGAAGATGGATTTTTAAAAGTACTTTGATAGAAGTGACATTTGATATTAAGAGCAATTTCTTAATTTAGTCCCTTATATTTTCAGTTTATCACATTTCATCTTATTTCTTTGAAATCTTTTAAATAATGTTTTATCTTGCAAGGAAACTTTGAAGATGTAGCTTTTGATACATCCTTTAGAGGATATTTTTTTCATGTATAAAACATCTGTTGACTTAGAATACCTTAATACTGCTCATACTACTTTATATCACTATTTTTTCTAAAATCATTCATTATCCCATGATAACTAATATGAAAAAATTAAACAGTCATTTTAATTAGTGAACAGATGCACAGAATAATTTCCCATTATGCTGTTTCTTTTAGTTTCTATTGTAATCTCATCTGAGTCTCTGAATATTTTTTTACCTTATTTTTCCTATTTCTTCAGGCAAATATAAAATTATTGAGCAATAAATACAGTGTGAAACTTTCAGTGTATTTAGCACTTCAAATGCACGTAGTAGTTTTTTTATACTTTTATTAGTACATTATAGTTATTTATAATAGTTGGGTTCATTTTGACATAATCATACATGTTCCCATTTAGTTGCCAGTATCTCTTCTTTCCCATCCCTCCTCCTTCCTCTTATTCCTCTTCCTCTATTCTACTTGTCTTGCATTTATGTATGTATTTATGCATTGTTTAAACTGGTGTTTTACAAATATGCATAAAGTTTGAATTCATAGTGGCATATGTATACTTGCACATAGAATAACTTTATCAAATTCATTCTGCATTTCCTCTTCTTTCCCAACTTTCTTCCCTCGGGCTTAGTCTCCTTCCTCTCCACTGATCTATAACCCCTGCTTTATTTTTCTTACTTTGATCAATCTTCTTTGTATGAGAGAAAACATTTGACCCTTGATTTTCTGAGTCTGATTTATCTCACTTAGCATGATGTTCTCCAGTCTTTATGGTTAAAACTCCCTTGTATATTTATGCCACTTTTTTTTCTTTTTTAAAGACAGAGTCTTGCTAATTTGCTAAGGGCATTATTTAATTGCTGAAGCTAGTCTCCAGTCTGTGATCTTCCTACATCAACCTCCCAGCCACTGGAATTATAGGTGTGTGCCTCTGCAGCCAGCAATATTACATTCTCTTAATCCATTCATCAATACAAGGGAATTTGGGCTGGTTTTATAGCCTGACTATTGTAAATTGCAATGCTATGAACATTATTATGTCTGTATCATTATAGTATACTGATTTTAGTTCTTTAGAATAAATACCAAACAGTTGGGATAGCTGGGTTATATGGTGGTTCCATTACAAGATTTTTTGAGGAATCTCTATACTGCTTTCCAGAGTGGTTATAATAATTTGTAGTCCCACCAACAATGTATGAATGTACCTTTTCCCCCATATACTGGCCAACATTTATTATATTTTACTCTTTTTTAAATTAGTTCATTTTAGTTACACATAATTTTAGGGTTTGTTTTGACATAATTATACAAGTATGGAAAATATTTTTTTTCTAATTCAGTCTACTGTTCTTCCCTTTTTTTCCTTTACTCTTATCCTCAAGTTCCCTTCCCTCTATACTATTGATCTTTCTTCTATTTATTTAAAGTTTTTTAAAATTGTTTTTTTAAAAATATTTATTTATTTTTTAGTTATTGGCGGACACAACATCTTTGTTTGTATGGGGGCTGGAGGATCGAACCCGGGCCGCACGCATGCCAGGCGAGCGCGCTACCGCTTGAGCCACATAAACAAGGAGAGAAATGAATTACTGTAGATGGGGTAGACAGAGAAGATGGGAGGGGAGGGGAGGGGGGATAGTAGGGGATAGGAAAGGTAGCAGAATACAACAATTACTAATTGGGCATTATGTAAAATTGTGGATGTGTAACCGACGTGATTCTGCAATCTGCATTTGGGGTAAAATTGGGAGTTCATAACCCAATTCAATCTAATGTATGAAATATGATATGTTAAGAGCTTTGTAATGTTGTGAACAACCAATAAAAAAAAATTGTACCTTGTGGACTCACATCCATGAGGTGAGATTTACTGTGATACATAGGAAACTTTGGTCCGATTTATTCTATGAATATTTGTATTTGGAGAAACCAAAATAGAAAGAAAAGGGAGAAACATAGAAAAACGCTTTCAATTAAATAATAACTGAAAACTTCCTCAATCTTGGGAAAGATAGGCATAAGACACCATGGGATGTCAAATAATCTGGTCAGAAACTATCTTTACTAGGGCATATTATAGTCAAACTGTAGAAGTGTGAGACAAAGAGACAATTCTAGAAATGAAGAGAGAAAAACACCAACTCACATTGTAGGGAACAGCAAACAAGGCAGATTTCTCAGCAGAAACCTTATAATCAGAAAGAAAATAAGAAGACATATTTCAGATTCTGAAAGAAAATAGCTGTCAATCAAATATACTATACCCAATTTGGTTTTGGTAAGTTATATGTGTCCAGAAATGTATTCTTTTTTTTTTTCTAGGTGTTCCAATTTTTGGCAGATGGTTATTCATAACCCTCTCTAAATATTCTTCATATTTTAGTGGAAAAAAGTAAAAATTTTAAATGTCTTGAATCAAATGGGAATGGAAACACAGTATATTCTAATTTACAGTAACATAAAAGTGGTATTAAGAAGGAAGTTTATAGTAATAAGTACCTACATTAATAAACAGTAATATCTCAAATGAAAACCTAATTATTCCTATCAAAGATCTATAAAATTAAGAAGAAACTAAACCCAAAATTATTAAGCATAAAAATGATAAAAGCAGAAATAAATGAAACACATACTAAAAATAAATATGAAAAATCAATTCTGCTTATATTCTGTATATATTCATGAAGTTTGCTTATAAACATTATTTTAAATCCTTCATCAGGCATTTCATGAATGCTACTTTCTTTGGGATCTATTCACAGAATTATTGAAATATTGTGTCCTTCTGAAAGCATATTGTTACCTTGCTTTTTCTTTATTCTCATGAACTTACATGGAAATGTCTCCACATAGTGATCAGTTATTTCTAAGATTTTTAAAAGGTGGCTTTTGTGGTAAATGGTTTTTATCTAAAGATGTCTTGGTAAACAATTTTGGGTTTGGGCACCACAGTGTAGTCTCCTACTTTCTTTGACTGTAATTATTGTCTTTGGATATGGTGTAGAGTATAGCAGGGTTGAAGAGACCCTCTGTCTCTGAGGTCTACATAGGGTAGGGACATTCTAGAAGCCAAGGCAGGTGTGGTACAGACAGTGTAAGTGGGAGACCCACACTGTGGCCATTACAATAGTGGCAATGCTGGCACTGGGAGCACAGTAGAGCTTTCTCCAGGCTCTGCTGGTGTAACCTCTGCTGCATCAGTGGAAGACCTGTAGCACCTGTCCTCAGTCTGTACTGGCACAGACTCACACACAGTGTGGGAGGAACAGTGGCAGGGAACCATGGTGCAAATTCACAGTGCCTGCTCTTAGTGTTGGTAGTGCTCCAGATGCATATATATCCTCCCTTTAGGGGAGTTAGCTGCAGGGATTATGTCACTGCCTCTCAGGTGACACTTTGCAGCAATCATTCTCAGCCTTGGTGGTGGTATGGATTCACATACAGATGCTCACCTAGGAGGAAAGTGGTGAAAATTTGCGTGTGTATGCATTCTCAGTCCTGGGTGTAAAAAAAATCCTAATGGGGGCTGGGGATGTGGCTCAAGCGGTAGCGCACTCGCCTGGCTTGCGTGCGGCCCGGGTTCGATCCTCAGCACCACATACCAACAAAGATGTTGTGTCCGCCGAGAACTAAAAAATAAATATTAAAAATTCTCTCTCTCTCCTCTCTCACTCTCTCTTTAAAAATAAATAAATAAATAAAGTCTTCCTCAATTTCTCTCTTTAAAAAAAAAAAAATCCTAATGGGTCTTGCTCTAGGTCAGAGGACAAGCACTCTGGTCCCTGAGTCCCTCTATCCAGTTGTGTGCTGAATCATCAGTCTCCTGTAATGGAGAGAACTGTGTAGGCTTTGTGCTGAGGTCACAGTTGCTCTGCCATATTAAGATTGATGTGTGAATTTGCAGCACCCTGTGCTAGTGTCGTAGAATATTTGTGGACTCCTGGGGTATGAAGATAATGTGAGTTCCTTCTCCAAAGGAAAGTTCTTGTGTGGATCTAGATTGTTCCTGGGTCAAAAGCCTGTAATTACTGTAGTTAAGATTGCTGGTATCTGCACTGGTGGAGTTTGCTAGGTCTTTCCCACTAAACCTTGGCCTGCAAATGGGAAGGAGGAGCTGGGTTCTAGTTGCTAGGGCATGTTGCTTTTCTCTTTGTTCCACCGTTACCAATCTCCAACTCCTACAAGGTTCCAGTATTTACTTCCTTTGTTGAATTCCAGCATTAACCTTCAGTTAGGCTAAGGGTTTGAGTCACCTCAAAATACAGCTACCACCTGTTGCTTTGGTTCTTTGTGGAGAAGCAATTTCTGGACATCTCTATTCAGCCATTTTTGATGCTCCTTCCTCTCATTACACATTATTATTAAGTAATGAGGAAACAGGTTTTAATGAAAAAGATAGGCCAAATAACTTATCGTTGGAAAATCTACCACAAATTTACACATTTTTACTGAGGACCTAAAATTAATAAAATTTCTTTCCCCAAATTAGGCCTTCTAATTTGGGGGGATGTTGACATTGATTTCTATATTCTATATTCTCATAAATATTTTCAACATGTGTATTAATAGCTGCTGTTTTTAACAAGTTTGGCCATTTTCAGTTCAACACAAACCTCTTTTTTTCTGTACACATTAAATTTCTCACTACTCTAGTGGAACAGGGAATTCAGTCTTCTGATTCTAAGGAAAATACAAAATCTAAATGAGTCTTATTTTATCTATTAACAATAGATTCAAAGAAAGTATAGTGATAAGATACAAAAAGTATAAAGAAAATAATGCAAATGCAGTTAATATTGAATTGTGTGTCACATAGGAAAATAAAAAAATACCACCTAGCTTTTTTTTGTGCTCTGGAAAGGGTAATTTAATTTTTCAGGTAGTTGAATGTAAATAGTTTAGTAATAATTATTTCATTGATATTTGCCTCCTTTTATATAAAATTGCATAAAAATGTACTTTTGAATAGATTAGTCATCTTTTTAGCTTGCTTTGTGTGTATATATATATATATATATATAGTTTTGGTTTTGGTTTTGTTTGGGGAATTTAATGTCATTTTTGTTAACTGTTTGTCTTTTCAATCCTGAAAGTAAGAGCTTTGCATATTTGCAGCAGTCAGGAATATAGCACTTAATTTCATTGAGTCATAGAGACTGGTTCATTTTCTTTTCCAAATGTAAGATTGTAAAATATCAATGAACTACTTATAAATCTTTAAAGTTTCTGTTAAATGCTAGTTGTAACAATAGTGAATATCTTTTCTTCATGACCAAAACAATCCTCTACATTTATTTTTAGTTTGACTTGACTCCTTTGTCTACTGTATATTTCAAAACCTTAGTATATTACATATTTGTTTCACATACCAAGATTTTATTTCTACCATATAGATTCTTAGGTGCAATAAATGTTTTAAGATACATCCCTGGTAAAATAATTCCAAAATATGTTGCTTATGTTTTTATAAAGCAAAAATAATACAAAGTCAATGAAGTGTTCAGCCATAATATTTTATAAATTATATTATTTCCATTTTTAAAATTCTGTTTAGTTCATCTTTGTAGGAACTGGGTTGATGTGTTATTCCTCTACAGAGACTTAAAATACCTTATGTATGCAATTTCCTTTGAAATTTCTTTGTCCTTCCTTATTTTCTTTCATTTAGTTAAATATCATTCACCTACTTTGTAACATGCACTAGACAAAACACTTAATTCAAAGGTCAATGTGTTACAAAACATCTGCTTCCTAATAGCTACTAGCTAACTAACATATACCACAAAACTTCTCTTGTTCTACTAAATTGCCATAAAAGTCTCCTGAAACTTAAAGGGACATTTCCCATACTCAGGTACAAATTTTCCTGCTATAATGACATGTGTGGACTTTTGCTTGTCTTAGGTCATAGCCAGCATTTTAAATTGCCATGCATTCAATAGGAGTTCTTAACCATGGAAATTTATGAATTATGTTGCATTTATTAAATATCGAAACTGAGATCACTATGTGTACTGTCACCATGGGACTGTTAAAGGTCTAAAGAAACCTAAAATTTGAACCCAAATTGAGACCCATTTCAAAGTTATTTGCTTGATGAGAAAATAGCTGTAATAATAGTCAGTGCTATCAAATGTGGTTAGAGAATTTTAAAGTAGTAATTGTAAAACCTGAAAAAGTAGTGTCTCTCTACAACATTTGTTCAGTTATCATTTTACATTAACATGGCTAATTAAATGAAAAAAATATCTTCTGGTGTCTAAAATATTTTATGGTGCAATAACATATTTTTATTAAAAGAAGTTAGTGGCAATTCTATAGTTTTAGTTTGACACATTTTTATTTCTAATTTTTCATTCTTTACAGAATGAGATATGGGAGTTAGAAGCATCCATAGAAATGAGAATTATAATTGCTACAAAAGAATTTTATGCATATGAGAAATGAGCATATTTTGCTTTGAGACAATTTTTTTTATTGGAGCTTTATGGTTATTCAGAGTAGTTGGGTTCATTCTGACTAACTCATACACGCATGGAAATGGATTTCAGCTCATGATCCCCATTTTCCCCCTTGTCATGCTTCTCCTTCCTCTGCTATACTAGACTTATTTTCCCTTGTCTATTGAGACAATTTAAATTTTAAAAGAATAATACCAATATTTAATGTGGATCCTGCTATTTCTCATTTCACTTTTGCTGGTTATATACACAGTAGAATAAAAATCATGATATTCACCAAAACATATTTTTTAAAAAATGTTCATTTTTAGTGTATCTATTTTGTCAAGATAAAGAGTAGCAATTAATTACAATTTTGGAGTGACCCAAATTTTAAATGAGGTATCCCGATGCATAAATTGTAATTACCATTTTCTCAGGGAGAAAGTAAGAAATGTAGTAATTATACAACAAATAAAGTACAAATCTTATTTTAGGAAAGAAAATAAATAAATGCTTAATCAAGTAAAATATACGATATACCAAACACCACACAGAAGATAAGGAAGCAAGAAACTGAGACACCTTATTTTGGGAAGAAGAAAGATCATACAACAGCAGAAATTCCAAGATTCAAACTCCCATATTTAAGTGGGCATATAGAAGATTAACAACAACAATAACAAAAAAAAACAGAGATTGAATAGAAAAGCATAAAAGCAGTAATTAATAGTTGAGAGTTTGCTTTTCCTTGAGTGACAGTTCAAGTCCATAAGTAAGAACGTTGGCAAAATAGCTGTACCTGACAAGTAAAATAAATAAGCAAACAAAATTAAATTTATTTAATTCATTTGAGCAAAGAATAACACATTCCTCGGGAAACCTTGATTCTCAATTAAGAGTGAGTGGAAGGCAATTTTAACAAGATTTTGATTTGTGTTGAAATTAAAAAAAAATGATTTAAGAAAGCGAGTTATAGAACAGTCAAAAAGTGGGAATAATCTAGTGAGTAAGTTTTGTAAAGATTTTCCCTAGCTCCTTGGAGGATTAAAATGAAACATGAATTGATACTACAGCATTCACTCAGTTTGATGAGATGATGATAAAAAAAATGTGGTCTTTTTTGTTTGGGGTGTGGTCTTACTCCTTTGGCTTATTTATATCTATGCATTGCTTATGTTCATTTAGGAAAACTACAGCCTATAACGTGCCTGTTGGGCCACTTTTTACTTTCTTAGTAACTTCCCATATACAGTCCAAAGAGCAATGCTTTGAATCCAGTTATTGCCATTTAAAAAATTGTTTAAAAAGAAAAAAAAAGTGTTATTTTATTATGTTCAATCAGCAGGTCTTAAGAATCGAAATAAATTCTTATTCACCAAACTCCAATGTATTTCCCCTGTTAATAAAATATGAAAACATATTATTCCTATTTGAATTGCTAATTGCTATAGAATACAATGATATATTTAATAGAATTCTAGTTATATTTATCAAGCTATAAAGTTTTATAGTTTTCTTTTTGAGACATTCTACCTGTGTTCATGAGCATTTAAAACTGGCCATAGTCAGTTGTATGAGGTTGAAAACCTATTCTACCTTACTGTGCAGTGTAAACACATCTGTAGGGTCCCTCTCAGAATCTTAGAAGGAGAATCTGCAAAATAGGGGTCCTCAAATTTCAGCTGGAGTAGCTTCACTGTGAATGTCTTTGGTGGTGCCACTCAGAATAGCTTTGGTGATATGCTTGTTGAAGGGATAGGAAAGAAGAAAGAGTGGGTGACATGTTCAATGATTCCCAGAAATTCCTCTGATCTTCTTCTGTCTTGACCCATTGTTTTTTTGAATAAGGATTACAGACATGATCCATTATCATTGGGGATGATAGGCAAGGAAAGATTTCTCATTCCCTAGGAATGTTCCTAAAGCATCTTCATGAGCATACTGTAGTAATAAGATTCACTCATCTCACAAAGATGTAAGATACAAGGTACACTGGCTGCAAAAACAAAGATGTAAAGTAGCAAGCACTTTCTTATTTTGGTTTCAAAACGAAAGAGTTAACAGTACACCTACTACTGTTGGAAACATGGGCTTCTAAAAACTATTGCAAAAAAAAAAAAAATGTTCCTGAAACCAATGCAGTGAACAATTTGGAAATCAAAGACTAGCAGATTAGTAATCAAAGACTTACTACATGGTTACAGTATTTAATTTGATGAAATTGGGGGGTAATATCTACATGTAAATGGAAAACTAAATGTGTTAAATGTGAAGAAATCAACATAAGGTCTTAAACTTGCCTTTTATTTGTAGACTTCTGTTCGTTGGTTCTTAAAGTCCCACAGACAGGAAACAAACTAGAATATCATACTGCATTCTAAAATATTCTGCCACAATTCAGTTGATTTCACATATACCTAATAGAGCATTAATTTTTTTTTCTTTTTTTCTTTTTAAGGATATAGCTTTCACGTAACAATGAGACATTTTAGCATGAACATCCCTCCATGATCAATTCCCAAACCCTTCCAGATATGAGAAGATGAAGCTCATTATTTCCCACATGGTGGTCAAGGTCATTTTGGAGAAATAGTATGAATAGTTAATATTACAGGAAAGATATAGCATCAAAAATGCAATAATATTTGAGATTAAAAAGATCTATTATTCCCATAGCTCTGCCAAACTCAGTATCTACACAAATTATTATCTCTCTTTTAAGTGCCAGTCATGTAAGTTATAGTTCTCTAAGGGAGGCTTTAACTGCTTTTCTGTTACTTAGAAACTTCCTCTATTTTACTTTTCTCAGTCAAAATGACTTGAATTTTTATAATGTCATTTGCTTTTATTTCAGAATTTTGTTTCATGGTGTAGAATTTCAAATTGAGTACGCCTAGCAGTGAACACCTTATGTATAACTTGCTGAAATAGAAAATGTTTCACTTTTGCTGTTAATGAATATTGCTATTTTGTACCAAAATTTTAGTAGCTATCTTCACTTTTTGAATTGTCAAAGTTTGCTAAATGCAAGAAAAGTGTATTTTCCAATTTGATAATGATAATGACTAACTCATAGATGAATATTAAATTTTATCCAAAATTTTTGTTTCACAGAATAAAAGAGAAATATTACTCCTCTTCATAATTTTACCATCAGCTCTGTAGAACTTGTTCAAAAATAATTTACATATAATTTCAGGCTGTTACTAATAGTAAAGTCACTGTTGCTTTTATACTTTCAACTCTCCCTATCTCAGTTTCTCATGTGCTGGCTTGTAGTTATGCTCAGAAGTAGTTTACTAGTACAGACATTTCTATCATGTTTTCTAAAATAACATTACATATCTCAGTGTTCAACTCACTATATTTAAGTGTAAGTTATGAGAGGGAAGAAAAGTACAACCATGCTACTCTCAAATTCATGGGACAACAGAAATAATAAATATATTCTACATATTTAAGCTGGCAAATTTTTTGTTCTTTATAGCTATATATATGACAATAGAATGTATTTTGACATATTACACTTAATGGAATATAACTTATTCTAATTAGGATCCCATTCTTCGGATTGTACATGATGTGGAGTTTCACTGCTCATATATTCATATATGTAAATGGGAAAGTTATATCTCATTCATTTTTGATTAATTGGTTTTGAAGCAAAATATAAATAATATGGCTATCTTTCCCAAAATCCCAGTTCTGATTTTCAAGTCAATAGATGGTATCAGTCACAATGCTTCATTATGTCATCATTTAGATGGTTCCAGCACATCACTTGAATTTCCTAATTGTTTTAGCTAGTATCCTTCTCCTCTGTACACCAGTCATCATTCTTGGAACTTTCACTGTACATAGAAATAACCTTTCTAATGCTCTAGCCATTAAGTGTTCTAGCCATCCAATTCCTTGTTCTTTCCAAATAATGTTTGTTGATTTCCTCTCTTCTGCCAAATTTCTTCTGGAATTTGGGGTATTCTCTTAGAAGTCTTCTTTACTATTAATGGTTCCTTCTTCATAATTCAGTACATTCAGTTTTTATCCATCACCTCTGTTCAAAAATTCAAAATTTATTTTAGCAGCCTAGATCTTTCTTGAGTAATAAACAACTATCCATCTATCCACTCCACATATCAAGTTAGATGTATAAAAATATTTTCATACTCAATGCATAAAATGTTGAATTCATGATATTTACTTTATTCATGTGCAGCCTACTTTTTCTTCACTGATGTGTACTGACCTTTTCATTTGATTTGGGGGAGAAATTTTGAGGCTTATTCTGTCTACTTTTTCTGATATCTGATATATAAATTCTTTACTTTAAATATATACAGTAGATATGTTCAATATCAGTATTGCTACCACCTATTCAGTCACCCTTATCAGAGTATCCCAGTTGTTCCCTGACTACCTTTAATCTGTACTCAATGGCAACCAGTTTTGTTATTTGTAAGTCACATGTCCCTGGGTTAACTCTCTGATCTTCTTCAAGTCTTTACTCAAATATCATTTTTCAATTTGATACTGTATAATCTAGCCACTTCTAAGAATCTCTCACTTTTCTTAACTGAGCTGTGTTTTATATCTTTCATAAATTCACCCTTTTCCACATAATCACAAAATTTTCTAATCTATGATCTTCTTCATTTGCTTTTCTCTGTCCCCCTCAATACTGAAAGTTTCATAAAGTTAGGGATTGTTTCTATTTGTTAATACTGGTATACTGTAGGTATCTATCAAAAAGTAAGTAGTGAATAAATATGATGAAATAAGACAATGAAAGTACTGAAAGCCAAATTGGAGACCATAGTAAAATAATGCTTAGTATGTAATGTCATTATACAAATACTTACAATAGAAACAAAGATTGAAAATATGTGTAAACAACAAATTACATAATTCAGAAAATAAGATAATAAAGTGAATATAAAAACAAAAGCCAATGAAAAAAAATCAAAATTACTTTTCTGAAAAATATCAATTAGATATTTAAGCTTCTTACATGAAAACTGATGAAATTAATGTAGGGTCTTTAAATATAATGTTAAGAATGAAAAAAACATAATTAAAGATACACTATTGGTCAACAAAAATAAATGAATACTATGTACAATTTTACATCAATAACTTTTGAAATCATAGGCATTATAAAAATGTATTAGTTTATTAAAGAACAAGAAAACCTGACTATAACAATAGATGGAAAAAATATGCATATCATCAAAACTCTTGTATAAACAACAACAAATGATGCGGCTCACACTTTAAAACTAAGTTTACTAGATAGATATAAAAATAAGTCTCATTATAAGAAATAGACAAAAGGTATCTGAATAATCTTGTAAGGCTGATATGTCTCAAATCTAGCAGCTTGCTGCCTGGTGCAGTAGCACATGCCTGTAATCCCAGCAGCTGGAGGATCAAGAGTTCAAAGCCAACTTTAGCAATGGTGAGTGCTTAGCAACTCAGTTAGACCTTGTCTCTAAATAAAATACAAAATAGGTGGGGATGTGGTTCAGTGGTCGCGTGCCCCTGAGTTGAGTCCTGAGTACCAAAATAAATAAATAAATAATAATAATAATAATAATAATAATAATAATAATTGACCAGCTTCCAATCTAAGAAAAAATTATATTGGGCTATATTAGTACTATTTTTTCTAAATAAAAAATAAAATTATAGCAAAAAAAGAAACATTCTAGCCATGCAAAATAAAATTCCAAACAGCAGTTGATTCAAAATACTGAGAATTCTAAAGGAAAGCATTAATGCAATCAGAAAAATGTATTTTAATACCATTTTCTGTCTTTCATTCATGATAGTAAAAAAAAACCTCTTGGATAAACAACAACAAATGATGTAACTCAGACACTTTAAAACTAAGTTTACTAAATAGATATAAAAATAAGTCTCATTATAAGAAATAGACAAAAGATATCTGAATAATTTAGTAAGCTAGAAATTGAGAATAGTAACATAATTCTGAAAAAATCTTAGCAGATAAAATACCTAATGAATAAATTTTACAGATTAATTCATGTCCAAATCAGGACAAGAATATGAGTTCCCAATAAATCTTGAATTTTAGTACAAGATAAATATACTAATTTTATTTCCACAGAGTTATAGATAAATGGGGGATGATAATGCATGTACTTAAGAAAATAAAATTAATCTCTCACTACAACTTGGATGGACATTAAAAGCATAATGATTGCAAAAATGTTTAAAATCCTTAAGTATTATGAATCAGTACATCTAAACAAAAGAATTGGATAAAAAGGCTTCTAGAAAAGTTGACCATTAACTATAGTTTGATGTTTACTTGAAAATAATTAACTACAATATCATTAAAATTATATATTTCTTTACTTTTTTATTTCAAGAGTTTGAAACCCTTTCATTCTAAAATATATTAGTGATTTTGGATTTTTCTTTGAGCATGAGTTCCTTGCTTGGAATTCCACCTCAACTTCTATTCTACTTCATAATAAACAGTGTTACATCCATAATTTGAAGTTTAAATTATTTTCTTTATAGCAAGAATTTAGAAATATTTCCACATCAATTCAAGTATAAGAGCTTTTAAGACTTGCATATTTTCCTCAAAACTATGTAGACTTCTCTTTCTCACACTAATGTGTTCTTGGAATTTCCAAAGCATCAACTTTAGTTCTAGAAAAAAAATTCTTATGACTTATTTATGTTTCATCATACAAAATAATTAACATATATACATTTGCATAAATTTAAAATGGCATACGTGAATTTGGGATGGTAACTTCAAAGTTTAAGATAAGCCTTCAAAGATAAGCCTACAACACATGTAATGGGAGAAGCAGCATCAGTAGGTACTACATTATGAATGTGAACACTGAACACCTTGTGGAAATTAGTTTGTTTCACTGAGGATAATAAGACTATTTGCTAACCTAGTGACCAGGTTAATTAGTGGTCAGTCTGTATACCTTCTGCTGTATGCTTCTGATTTATTCTTATGTGTGTATTAAAAATATGAATACATAAACTGGATATATGTAGATAAAATTCAGGAGAATGCTTACTTTTTCAGAAAGTGAATTAACGTATTTTGGGGCACAAAGAGAAAGTTCAACTACATTACTAATATTCTGTCACTGAAAAGATAATAATAATGAAATAAATGTAGAGAAGTCAATATTTTAACTTATTGATGAGAATATGAATTTTTTAAAAATCGATGTTTTTAACTAAGTCATTTATAACATATCTTTGGGGATTAAGAAAACGTATTTAGTCTCTGTTTTCCAACACAAGATGTCCAGCTTCCAACAAAACATTACAAAGCATACAGAAAGTGGGAATGATAAAGGAACATAGTAAGACACAAAGCAAACATCAAAGCAGACATACGTATGGCAGATCTGGCACTGTATGGAAAATGTTTTCAGTTTCTCTGCTTCTGCTCCCTGAGACAGCACTATGAGTAAAGCTTCTTCAGAATTGTGCCAGCATTGGTGAGGTTCATGAAGTTAGTGGAACCTTCAATCATATCTGGGTCCCAGAGGCTTCATATATATCCACTAGCCTGCAATTAACACTTAGAATCTCACTCATGATATCTTAGCAGTCTTTTTTACCAGCTTGTACATCATGTGCAGGATATAGTGGTACACAGTAATATCTGCTGTGGATTATAGATGCTCAGATTCTGTATCACCCTGCAGGCCATGGTCTCTCATATGCAAGGCTACTTGTCTAGCCTCCTCAATTCTTTGAGGAGTTAAAGTAGAGCCCTTAATTTTGTAGTTTGTCTAGCTTTTCCCTGTGGGTGTGAAGTGGTGCTGTTTGCCATTCAGCTTCTTGAACTGAAATCACAAGTGTCTCACCTATATTTTTTTAAAATGGCCTGATATAAAGTTCTACATTACTACTTGTTTTCTTTCAGCAGATAACAGAAATCTTTTATAATTTTGGTTGGAAAGACATTCATTTTCCTGTACTTTTTTCCTTTGAAGTTAATGTATAATTCATGTGGCTAGTTATAAGAATTTTCTCTTTATCCTTCATTTTAAGCAGTTTTGCAGTGATCTGACAACATGTAATTTTCCTTGTCTTTTTATGAGTTGGATTTCATAAAGCATCTTGAATTGGTGGCTTGATTTTTTTTTCATTTTAAAAATATTCAGTATGTATCCATTAAAATATTTTTTATGTCCCCATTTCTCTCTCCTCTTAACATAAATGAAGTTATACATTTAGTAGATCTTTCACTTTGCCCTTTGTATATTCTGAAATTTTTAGCTATGTCTCAATTGAACTCTTGCTTTAATCTTGTTATTTTCTATTAAATTTTCAGTTTTAAAATTACTGTGTAATCCACTGATAAATATGTCCACTGCATTTATATCAATTATGCTATTTTTCAAATTTGAGGTTTTTATATCATTGTTTTTATTTGGTTTGGGTCTTTGAGGGAAATTCTTTTGTTTTGTTAAAAATCTCAAACATATTAATCATTGTATCAATAAAATGATTACATAATAGGTCCTTTATCATCTGGTGTTTTTACACAGCTCATATTCATTAGCTGTCATCAAGTCTATTTTTCTCCCTGTTACCTCAATATTAAAAGAGTTTTCTAATGAATTTTTTAGTCAAAGAGAAGCTGATTTGTTTTTTCTGTCTTGGACCTTGCACTTTTCCTTTGGGAATTGTTCAATGTCTTAGGGCATAATTGGAAACTAATAGGTCCATGCACTTTTTTAAAAAAAAATCCTTCCTGATTATAATGTCTCAATTCCTGAAAGTTTGGTAGTACCTACTTGGATGTAATTATTTTCTCCCTGAAAACTCATGGAAAACTCAGTTTGGTTTACTGCTTTCTCTTCAAAATTTAAATACTTTCCGAAAGTCAATAAATCTTCAAACTTTTTGAGGAATGATAACATTGATGAATCTGGTTTTCTTCAGTGTCTTCATGTCTTAGCCCCTTGATTTATAGCTACCTTTGATGTTTTCTGTACCTTCAAACAGCTATTTTTAAATGTTTTAACCTAGACTTTACACTTATTACTGGTGAAGGTTTATTTTTACACATCTAGAAAGGCATTGCTAGTATTTATTCTCATATTTTTTTTCTATTTATTCTATTAAATCTTTGTTCTTAGGTATGGTATAGCTTATTGCTCATGTTAGTTATAGTATAATCTCATACTATTCAATATACTTAAATTTTGATGATTCTCTTTTGATTGCATTGTTTCAAATCTTTTAACATATTTTGCGATGCTTATTGATTTATAGTATATTTTTTGTTTATTGTTTAATGCTAGAGGTGGTATATGAATGTGTGGAGAGATAAAGGAAACACACAGCTAAATGTGTATTTCATTGTTGTGATTTTACTATAAAATGGTTGTGATTTTAATATAAAAAACGAAGGTCAGCACTTAATTATTCAAAATATTGATTTCTCATATCTACTGCAGATAAACAAACCTGTGTGTGTATGTTTACTTCTCCTTACCACAAATTGATATTATTGCTCTACAGAAAGAATAAATCTTCTGTTGTCATATTCATGTCCTTGGAGGGGCTGAGTACTGAGAAAGAATTGACACGTGCAACTGGTTCTAATGCAGTATTACAGAAAGCGTTGTCAGTGATGAAGTGAGTTGAAGAGTGCCTCCTCCCCTGACATAAGATATCGCCACTTACTAACCACAGAACTGAATATTACCTTGTTTCATGAAAAGATATTTAAAGATTTAGTTAAGGATTTGGAGTTGAGATCATTTTAAATCATCCTGAAAATAACTGCAAGTCTCTTACAAGAGATAACACAGACCAAAAAAAAAAAAAGACACTGATACATGTAGCATAAAAAATGTGAAATACAGGCAAAGGTTAGCTTGATGTGACTATAGTCAAGGGATGCATGACAAAGCATGTCAATAGGCATCAGAAACTGGAAGAGGCAAGAGTCTTGGGGCAATGGAGTCAGCCAATACCTTGATTTTGAACTTCTGGCTTCCAGAATGATGAGAGAATAAATTTATATACTTTTAAGCCCCAAGGTTGAGGGAGTATGTTATGACACATCTAGAAGTTTGCCTGTTCTTTCTAAAAGTTTTGACTTCTAGATTTTAGTATTTATGAAAAAACACATCTGCAGTATACTCTTCTATTAGTTTTAGAATTTTGTTAATTAATTCAATATTATCTAATCAACTTTCCATCTTTCAGAAATGCCTCATAAAATTTAGTTCTCCACATGATTTTATCACTTAGAGGAGTAGATGCTTATAATAATGCACAACCCACTAAGGAGCTAATTTCCATCAGACTGATTATACTCATTCTAATTTATTTAATTAACACAGTTCATATATTAAAATAAAATTATTTGCAATGATTTTAATTTAGATTTATAATGTTTGTTCAATTTCACTTTCTTGGTCTTTCATTTGACTTCAGATTGTTTGAATTTTAAAAAAAGGATTATATAAAAGACATAAAAATGAACTCTGAAATAGCTAATTTTGCATTTCCTTTTTCTGTTATTCATGTTCAAGTTACATATAACTTGCATAAAACAATGAAAAATGTAGAAATTGAATATTTCTGTACATAAAAGTTACAAATATTAGACTATCAACTTAAAACATTTTGGAAATGGATTTTTAATAGGAACTGATATAAAAATACTAGATTTCATCAAATTTCCACTTATTACTTTCACTGCTGATGCAAAAAACAAAGGTTAAAAATTAAAGCAAAAAAATATATTTTTACAAGTTCCAAGGAAATTTTTTATTTTTTTGAACTTGTTAAAAGTTTCATTTCATACATTAGAGTCTTGAAAACTTTGATTTTGAAATACATGCCAGATAAGATTTAACCTAAGAAGACTATACTTTGTCAGTATAATGTGTCATATTTCACATTTTGAGATTTAGCATAATTTACTGGCATTTTATAACACTGTTAATTGTTTTTAAAGTGTGGTTTTTAATACTGGTCTTAAACACATCAAAGAAGACCCTGAAGGCTGTCAGTTCTATTCAAGTTGAAAAAGTGAATAGATAACGCAGTTGCTGAGATAGGAAACAGGTTGATTTGCACAGTTTAAGAATCCAGACACTAGTGTTGTTTTCTTGATAGCAGTTTAGCGTTGTAATTAGGCTATCACCTTTTAACCTTGGATGCTGATTATCCAGTCAATGTTGAAAGCACTTGCTGATTCATGAGTTTCGGGTGGCACAGAGTAAACTGCTACAGTGAAAACCACTCAGACTACGCACGTTTCGAGGTGTTAAACACCATCAATTAATGTAAATCAGTGATTCATAGCTATTAAAAATGGCTAAAGGTATGAAATTTTTAGTAAGAAAATTATTATGATTAGACCCACTGATTATACGCTGAACTTTCTTCACCCTTGTCAATTGCCAGAAAATGTTGACGACATATTGTTTTTCTAATTAACTCTTAAGATTATTAAAGATTCACTTGTAGTTATAAGAAATCATACAGAGAAATTCTGTGTACCATCTTCCTAGTTTCCTTTATGATAGCATCTTACAGAATAATAGCACAGTATGACTACCAAGATATTGACATAGATGCTATAAAGGTACAGAACATTTTTGTTATCACAAGATCCTTTATGCTGTCCTTTCATGATCACCTTCTATTTTTTGTTAATATTTTTATTGATAGATTATAATTATACATAATAGTGTGGTTTGTTATTACATATTCATGCATACACACAATATAACAATATAGTTTGGTCTGTGTCATTTCTTACTTTTCTCCTTTCCCTCTTTTCCTCCCTCCCCTGGTCCCTTTCCTGTATGCTACTGATCTCCTTTAGATTTTCATGAGATACCCTCTTCTTTCTTTTCCTTTTTCATCATATTATTATGCAAAAGTTTACAATCACTTCCAAAGACATGGAGAATTAAATTCCATTCCTGATATTTCTAAAAAGACTTTATATTCTGTCACAGGGAGAATAAACATTCTTTAGAATTGTATATATGTTAAAGTAACTTGTTTTGAGAAGTTTATAAGAGCCTCTTCTTGGAAACCTGAACTGCAAATATTTTCCTGATCAACTTTGTTCCCTCTAGAGCATGTTTGCATCATTTTTCTAGAAGCCTAGGGCATGCCATGTATGGTGGCTAAGGACCAATGAATGAACCTCCTGGATTAAGTGACAGCTTTGACAACTGGAATAGACAATAAATATCAATGTTAAAACTTGACATGGAAATCTAAATACATAGATCAGCAAATTCTGTGTGTCTCCTTTAAGACAAAAATAAGGAACTTTACATTCACACTAAAGGAAAGTGATGATTCAAGTATATTCCACACAACTCCTAGTCTTGGTAATCATAAGGTCTTAATTTGACAGGTCTGGGTCTAGTTTCTGTCTTGGCTGGAGGTCACACAGTGTAGCTGCTTAACTCCAGCACTAGTTCCATAATGCAGCTGGTAATAAGGGCCCAGAAGAAGAGCCCCATGCCACTGTGCCTCTCATGCCCAAGCCAAACACACATCAATTCTCATGGGTTTTTTTCCCTCTCAGTGTTTTTTTTTTCTTTGCTTGTCTTTCTTTCTTTCTTTCTTTCTTTCTTTCTTTCTTTCTTTCTTTCTTTCTTTCTTTCTTTCTTTCTTTCTTTCTTTTTTTCTTTCCTCCCTCCCTCCCTCCTTTCTTTCTTTCTTTCTTTCTTTCTTTCTTTCTTTCTTTCTTTCTTTATTTATTTATTTCCTTTTTTTCTTTCTTTCTTTTTCTTTCTTTCTTTCTTTCTTGCCTGCTGTTTAGCAGCTAATTAGGTAAAGGGATCCTACAGCAAAAGTTCTTCACACTTTATATCAACCTAGTCCCAAAATAGTGTTGGTCTTCTAAGTTATTTAGAATTAAACACAGTTTGCAGTTCCCCCTGGAATGTAAGAGATATAAGGTGAAGTAAATACTTAAATGTGAGAATATTGACAAATATACCCCAGAGTCTCTTTTCTAGGGGAGGGGTACTAAGGATTGAACTCAGGTCTTTGCACATACTAGGCAAGTGCTCTACCACTAAGCTATATTCCCAGGCTTTTTTTTTTTAATTTTATATTTTGAGACAGGCCTTCACTAAGTTGCTCAAGATGGTCTTGAACTTGTGATCATCTTGCCTAAACCAACCTAGTATCTAGGATGACAGGCATGTGCCACTGCACCCAGCACCCTAGTTTAAAGTTTTGCTTTATTTCTGAAATACAAGTGAATTGCTTCCAGGTTTGCAATTTGGATAAAAGGCCAGAAGTCAGAAAATACATACATGTACTAAAATAAACAAAAATAAGTTTTGCTAACTAGTTATTATTATTATTGTCATTATTATTGTTACAAAGTCACTTTGTGATATTTAGAAATGTAATAGAGATCTTTGTATATTACTTAATATCATTAGAAACTGAATACAATTAGAAATTTATAAGAAAATCATAAATATTTATTACTTTGTAAACTTTAAAATCTACAAATCTCTTGAGCACTTTCATGTTTAATAGAAATGGAGAAGGTTTTTCAGAAGTTGGTTAAAGTATTTGTATATATTTGTATAAGAAAAATAATACAATTTTTAAACATATTACAAAAATAATGTATTCCAATTAAACTTTCTTTCATTAACATAAAATTACATGTAAGCAAAGTGTAGAAGTGCAGAACAATTAAAAAATAAGTTTTAAAAGAAAAATAGCCATGTCACTTAATCAACAGTTCATTACATAGCTAGGAAAAAACAAAGCCAGAAGGTAGACAAAAATTTTCAGTGATATATGAAACAAAAATAATACATAATTTCATATGCAAAGTCATGTTGGGGATCATAATGTACTGCTTGTACATTTTCACTCTGATTCCCATTGCTGTTTTCCTTCCTTTCCATGTTCTTTCCATACTTATAACACAAACTTTCAAAGAATTCATTTCTACTCTGGTGTCATCTAAAATTCTAATATTCCTTGGAATACAGTGGGAAACAGTGTAGGAGAACAACCCTCTGTTTACTCTTTAAACTGTCTTAAAGGACATCTGAGAGGTAGTTGTTACATGTTGTAAGAGACAAGTTTTGTTTCAAAGGCTGGTTACTTTTATTGATTAACACTACAGTTGATTTGCTAGCTTTTGCCTTCCTAGTGAATGCCTGATTCTTTCAGGAATAAGGTGAAACTTGTTGAAAAACACTTGCCAAACTGTGTCCAGTAGAGCAGAACAGAGAGAAGGTTGTGTCTCTTCTACTTAAGAAGGACAAGCAGTTGGATGAACAAATAAAAATTTTACTCTGAAAATACTGAATACAAGAAAAAACTTAACACTATGTCATTATAAAAGAAGAACGCTTCATAGTGATGCTTATAGAATCCAAAACGTTTAAGATAGGCTGAGAAGATAATCATGTAGAGAAATTGCAGTTATTTTGTCTTTTTCAGGTAGTCAATTTTTTAGTTCTATTGTTATATTCCTAAATTTTTACATATTTTTCAGGCTACCTATTTAGAGAAACTATGTATAAAGATAATGGCATTCAACAATTTCTGTGTTGTTCTACTGAAAAACTTGGATTTTTAACTATGTAATTACTCTAAGAGAAACTATGTCTCTCTTTACAATAATTACAGTGATAGATATAAAAGAATATTCGTAAATGTTAGAGTAGTTTGGACAAAGTTATAAATATGGTAAGAACCATGCAGCATACCTCTAAAGCCCGTGCACAGCTACTTTAACTCAATGGGTTATCTTTATAAGTAATACCACATTAACATCAACACCCAGAATATCACTAGAGAGTGAATTACAGGTTACACTAAGGAACAAATTAGGTTGACTTCATTTTTTTAAATATATTTTTCCCTAGAAATGTTTGCCATGTCCTAAGTGGCAGAAGTAATTATGCTAAAGAACAGAATAGAAAGCTATAATTTTTTAAAAAAATATTTTGTTTTTTAGTTGTAGTTGGACACAATACCTTTATTTTATTTTTATGTGGTGCTGAGGATTGAACCTAGGGCCTCGCCTGTGCTAGGCAAGTGCTCTACCACTGAGCCACAACTCCAACGCCTAGAAAAAGCAGAAATGCAAATGAACCTTACTTTTGGCACCACTTTTTTTTAACCCCCTTTGAAGCTAGCAGTAAAAATGACTGATGGTCAAACAAAAAACAAGTGACTAAGAGTTAGCCAAAATGGGATTTTGGAAAGTTATAGTGGAGACCATTGCTTACCAAAGATGGAGCATTCCTTGAAAAACAGAAAGGTTTTAATACTGACTCTGAAAGAGATGCACTATGGAAGAATAATTTGGAAAATGACCAATCAAAATAACATAAACACACCTTAAAATTCCCTCAGTCCATGACTATTTTATATCATTTCACCTGAAAATGCTTCAGAAATAAAATATAGCCTCTTCCCAGAAAGGTAATAATATTCAAAGGCTCTTTAGTTTCTGTGTACATATGTGTATGCATTCAGTACAAAATTAGAGCCATACTAGAAGACCAAAAGAATCGCACAGGGGAACACACAAGCAAAAGGCTAAAGTCCAGACTGGATGATAGATGTCAGTATTATCAAACATTTTATTTAATGATTAATAGCAAAGTCAAGTATATAAAAGCAAAGAAGCAGTTTCAGTAATGAATTAATAATTTGTAAAAAGAACGAATGTTGCTCTTATCATAGATAAACTGAGGAACTCAATAGGTGGACTGTACAACAGATTAGGACCTGCTAAACAAAGAGTATTGAGTGGAATAATGTATCAGTTTTTAAGAATGCAGTTTGAAGCAAAGAGAAAAAAATTCTGAAAATACCCAAAACAAAAATAAAATCTACATTAGCGACACATAAAAATACTTAATATATGAGCAGGAAGGACAGAAGAGATAATTGGGAAAGTTTCTACTTTAAGAGATAAGGAATGAAAAGTTTATAAAACTGAGAAAAAAATAACTAAAGACAAGAATCTTAATAGGATTTAAGAATCCACACAAAACCGACCAGAGAGTTAGGAGAAAATCAAATTAGGTATCATAAAGAAATTGTTTTCATTTTTTGATTATTTTGGTATTGTTTGCTTGTTTGGGTATTTTTTTAAAAAATTTGTTTCTATTGTTTGGTACCAGGGATTGACCCAAGAGTGCTTTTCTACTGAGTCACATCCCCACCCCTTTTTATTTTTTATTTTGAGACAGGAACTCACTAAGTTGCTTAGGACCTTGCTAAATTATTGAGGCTGACCTCAAACTTGCAATCCTCTTGCCTTAGCTGAAAGTCAAACCAAAAATCTTAAAAGTAGTAGAAAACTGCAATTTGCATTCACAGAACTGATAAAGTAACTAAGTCATATTAACAAAGGAAATGACAGATGGACATCTTGAAAATCCTAAAGGAAAATGACTGCCAATTCAGCAATTTATTTGTTTGTTCGTTTATTTAATATTTATTTGTTATTTTGACCAGGGATTAAATCCAGGGTTTCTTTTAAAAACTAAGCCACATCTCCAGCTCTTTTTTAATTTATTATTTTGAGACAGGTCTTGCTAAGTTGCTTTGGGCCTTGCTAAGTTGCTGAGACTTCCTTTGAACTTGTGATCCTCCCACATCAGCCTCTCATGTCTCCGGGATTACAGGCATGAGCCACTGCACCCGACTGCAATTTATTTAAAGTAAGAAATATACTTTGAGAATATAGACAAATGAATGACATTTTCAGACAAACAGAAACTAAAAAACTTTTACCTAAAGTTATGAAAAACTGACATAGTATTTCTTAGTTAAATTTTTTCTATGGTTGCATTTGGATATCATCCAGGGTTGCATACATCCTGCATGTACATCTATGGCTAGAATGGTGCTAGATGCTTTGGCTCCCAGGTGAATCACTGCCACAGGCCTGGAAGCTGGTATTGGCTATTGAAAGTCAACCCTTTATTCTTGATATGAGGCTCCACATGAGAGAGTTTGAGTGTTCTCAACTAATATTGTCTTTCTTTAAAAAAAAAATAGTAACTGAGTTAAGTTAGGCCCAAGAAGACAAATTAGAAAATTAGATTAACAAATTAGGTTAACAAGTGTCCCTAGGTTTTTCAGGTATATGCCTAAAAAGAGAAGAGCTGAGATATATACAATAGAATTTTATTAAGAATTACAAATTGATATTTATTTATATATTTTCCCTAACAGGGTAATAGGTCTAGACCCATACAGATTTTGCACTTTTTTGGGGGTGTGGTAATGGGGATTGAACTCAGGAGTGCTCAACCACTGAGCCACATCCCCAGCCCTATTTCGTATTTTAAAGACAGGGTCTCACTGAGTTGCTTAGTGCCTCACCATTCCTGGGGCTGGCTTTGAGCTGGTGATGCTCCTGTCTCAGCCTCCCAAACTGTGCCTGAGTTGCACTTTGTTTCTTTGTTTATTTCTATATTGTTTGCTATTGTAAAAGTGCATTCATAATTTTGGAAAAGTGATAATTTAGCATGTATATACTTCTACAACTCTATTGGTTATGACAAGTTTTTCTGTAGACAATGATTTTATTGATACATGATGCTTCAGAGTTGGGGCCTAGGAGAGGTTTACCGGTCACTGGGGAATGCCCTTGAACAATAGAGGTAAACTGATTTTTCCCTGCCACACTTCTGACGTGCTGAGGTGTCACAGACCACAAACAATGTGACCAATTGACCATGGATTGAGTCCCTAAAAGTTGGAACCAAAATAATCCCTTTCTCCTTATAATTTTATCATTTCAGGTATTTGTAACAGCAATGAAAAACTGAATAACACAGTTCAATCCAATTCATTTTGAAACTGTGGTGTTTTTTTGGTGATCAGATATATGAGCACTAATTAGGTTTCTTAATATATTCATTTAATTTTCTTTATAAAATGTTCAGCTTGGTTTATTGTATTGATTGTTTATTTTTTATTGTATGAGATTCATGGTAACACTCTCATTTGACTATTAGAGATATAGTACATCATCAAGTCATGGTGATGCCCCCCCACTGTATAAACAAGTATTAGGATAATCTTAAAAAATCATTATCAAATGTAGTTAATGCTTTAATAAAAAGACACTAGAAGAAAAATTTTGAAAAAGTTATTGTAGCCAATCTTTATCCTGGATATTGTGGAAATACAATGCAGAAAATTCCATAACTACAATAAAAGTTCTAAGTAAGAACATGTTCCCTCACAGCTCTTATCAGTTACATCTTGAGGTTGTGTTGTTCAATTCTCAAGCCTCTAAGATTTTTTTTTTTTACAAAACCAATCTATAATAGAAACATGTATTTGTTGTTGTTGTTTTTTTCTGGGTTTCCAAGGTTTAGAAGATGCTCTGATATGTTTCCTACTAAATGTTATTTTTCTCAAAATACCTTTCTAACAGTAAAAGAAAGTCTGTATTTTATTAGGTATTTTATAACACTATTAATGGAAAAATGAATAAGCCTTATATGTAGTTGTTTAATCTTATAAACATTTTTAAAGAGGTACATAGCTTATTCTTTAGGTGGTATTTAGTGTACACAAAGATATCCAGTAACTCAATAAACAACTATTAATTTAAACTTTCTAATCTGCAAATGTATATTCATTATGTGTCAATAATACTTGTCTTCATATTTTTGTTAAAGAGAATGGGAAGAATAAAGAATACATGTTACAGCTGGGCATGGTGGCACACATCTGTAATCTTAGTGGCTTGGGAGGCTGAGGCAGGAGGATCACAAGTTCAAAGCCAGCCTCAGCCAAAGTAAGGTTCTAAGCAACTCAGTGAGACTCTGTCTCTACATAAGATACAAAATAGGGCTAGAGATGTGGCTCAGTGATTGAGTCCCCCCCTGTGTTCAATCCTAGGTACTCCCCCACAAAAAAGAATACATGCTACATATATATGTAAATTATGAGTATGCATAGTGTGTGTATAGATATATGTAAAGAGAGCTAATATAAGGAGAATTGTATTTTAAATATAATATAAAAAGATCTATTCCCAAAAGTCAATAAATCATAAGAAATGTATTTTCTAAGCATTTGAAACATACCAGACTCAGATTAAATGCTGTAAGGATGGAGGCATATTTTCAACCTGATGGTACTTAGAAGAGCTGACTCTGTGTTTCCTAAAAATACTTAAGTAAGATATTTTGTAGCCTTTTGTCATAGTGCTGGAGATCACACACAGGAACCTGAGCCTGATATGCAGGCACTCTACCACTAAGATATACCTCCACCCCCAATCAAAATATTTAAAAGAAAATAACATTTTTAAAGACACTTTTTATGTGTTTGTGAGTTTTAAAAATAATCCTTATTATGGCACTATCTCACAAAACCTCTGAGTGAAAAATTTTAAGAAGCAAAATATAATTGTAGTATATTAAACAATTTAATTTTCTAAGAAGATAATTTGAGGGCATTCAAAGGAGTGTTATTTTTCTTTGATACCATTTGTCCTTTTTTCACCATTTACCAGTATAAAGATGAGGAGTGTTTGTACTAAATGTAAACAAAGCTTTATTTTCCATTTCATAAAACTGAAGACACATAACATATGGTAAATAGATACTTCAAATGATCTCTATAGAAAGGGCTGCTTAAATTAGACGTCACTTTCACACCTTTTCTTTTAAACACTTAAAAAAAAAAAACTGGAGATTGAACTTAGGGACCCTTAACCAGTGAGCCACATCCCCAGTGCTTGCTATTTATTTATTTATTTTTATTTTGAGACAGGATCTTGCTAAATTGCATAGGGCCTCACTAAATTGCTGAAACTGGCCTTGAATTTGTGATTTTTCTGACTCAGCCTCTGAGTCACTGGGATAGCAGGCATGGAGGAGATGGGAATTAGGGCATGGCATATATGTGTGTGTGTGTGTGTGTGTGTGTGTGTGTGTGTGTGTGTGTGTGTGTGTGTGTATTTGTATCTGGAGAGTGGAGTTTCTCTCTCTGCTTCTGGATCATGATGTGAGCTGCTTCTCTCTGCCACATATTCTGCCATGCAAACTGACAGCTTTTTTAAAAAATCCCATTAGGGGTAAAGTATTTTAGAATTATCACTATAGTCACTGATTCTGTATAATAAAGACTGAATGTGAGTTTTTGTAACTTATGTTCAATATAAGTTTTGTAACATTAACCTCAAATTTTATAAAATTTATATTTTCTATTCCCAAGCTAAAATAAATGGTATATACTTGCATATCCTGATGTGCAGGCAGTAATTATTTTAGAAAACTATCTAAAAATGAAATCTAAGTGGTAATTTAGAGCTTCTTAAGTTAAAACAAAATTACCTTCTGTTTATTTAAACAAAAAGATAAACAAGTCCACTATGCACTTCCCCATTAAATGTTTTTTAGGTAAGCAGGGAAATAAATGTCCCTCCTTCTCTGAAAGGATTAAGTGCCCACCTCTGTGTCCTAAAGCGGGATCATGTCCTTGGTGTTTCAAAGAATCTCCTTCATAATACAGATTCTATTATACACTGAATGTTACACACAGAGATTGTCTATGCTGTCTCCTCTATTTTCCTCAACAACTCCTTAAGACAGGCACTGATTATTCAAACAACTGTTTTAGTCACCTTTTTTCTGCTGTGACTAAAGGATCTGACTAGCACAATTATAGGGGAGGAAGTGTTTATTTGAGGGCTCAGTGTTTCACAGGTCTCAGTCCTGTAGAAAGCTGGCTCCATTTCTCAGGGTTCTAGATGAGGCTGAACATCATGGCAGAGTATGTGGCAGAGAGAAGCAGCTCACACCATGATCCAGAAGCAGAAAGAGAAACTCCATTCTCCAGATACAAATATATATATATCAAAGCCATGCCCTAATTCTCACCTCCTCCAGCCACATCCTACCACTTCATTTATCACTCAGTTAATCCCTATGAGGGCATTAAATTGGTGATTCGATTAAGGCTCTTACAACCCAATTATTTCTCCTCTGAATCTTTTTGTATTGTGTCACATGTAAGCTCTTGGGGGACATCTCACATCCAAACCATAACAACATCTAAGAAGAGTAATATTTTTTTAATACAAATTCTGATGCTCTTACTCATGTATATTATATTCTGGTCATGGTAGAGTGGAGAGATTCAGAAAATAAAAGTAAAAATAATTGCTAAATAAAATATGAAATGTGAAGTAAAACCCATGTAAAAAAATAGAAAGTATGTAGTTGCAATGTGGTCTTAGCGTGGATGGAGAACAGGCCTTTTTTAGAAGTTGTTCTTTCAATATAACTCTAAAGTAGATTAGATATTGAATAATGAAAATGCCTTGGAAATAATATCCTAGATAGAAGAAGCAGGTTGGATCTCTGGAAAGCATACTTGGTGTGTTGGGAAACAGCGGGGAAGATAGTGTGGAAAAGATGAGGAAATGTGAGGGAGAGATTTAAATGATGTAGAGAGAATGATTAAAAAGGTAGAGTGTTGTCACATTTTGAGATATACTCTCCTCCATTCCCTTGTGGAAATGCATTATCTTCACAGATGTGTTTTAGGAGTCTGCACCTCTGTGAACGAAAAGAAGAAACAAAGAAGCTGCTATTCTCAACTTTAGAGAAATTTGTCACCATAAGCAAACATGGAAGGAAGTATAATATGAGGGCTGTGGAATTTTTGTCACACTTATCTATAGTGGCCACAATATTTTGATTTGTGTAAAAATAAAGTGTGTGTGTGTGTGTGTGTGTGTGTGTGTGTGTGTACTGCTGCTAAGAAACTAAGCTACTTGTTTTCCTGAAGCTTCTTCTTTTGATTCTTGCTGACAATGGGATATGGGGTATTATAAAATATTTCTCCCTCCCACAGGTTCCCATTACAGATATCTTTAAAATAATACTGTGTTCATTCCTTCTTTGTGGAAAACATATGGATTTCAACATCTCGGTAATTCAGTTGCAAACTATAGTTTTGCAGACATAATACAAGAACAAAAAGAATCATTACTTAAATATGGGCAAGGCACATTTCTGCATATTCTTATATGAGAAGAAAATCATCATTTAGCACATAAATTCATTTTTGTTAATCTTAGAAATTCCTTAGGAGGAAAAAAATGACAGAGGTTAGAAAGTTTCATTGGAAGTAGAAATAAAGGAGAGGAAAACCTCAAGTAAGTGGACCCTGTCATATCTACTTTTATGTTTTAATTAGTACATTGTACATTATAGTGGGATTCATGGTGGCATATTCATATTTGTACATAACATAATTTGCTCCATTTCATTCTTTCCACATCTGTTTTTAAAGATGGCTCTTTTGAAACCGAAAGTTCCCTTAGCAGTTGCCATCCTCAACTGTACCATCTCCACCTTAAAGTTCAGCTAATGATAAGTGAGGCTTTCCTGCAAGATAAACAAAAATTCAATATTTCAAAAAAAAAAAGAAATGTTAGTGATAACATATGAAGTAGGGAGAATTTTTAAAATGGCTTAAAAATGTTAAGGATCTGTAGACCAGAGATACAAAAAGAAGTTAAACCATTAAGAGTTTAGGAAAAGTAAGGAACTGGCACTCCTTAATCAAAATATTAATGTTATTTTCCTCAATTAATTTGAGTTGTAACATGAAACGTTAGTTCAGAATAAGCTAGACCGCCCTATAAACCAAAATTTCAAAGGACCTTGTAGTTTACAGTATACTCCAGAAAAGCTATAGAGATCTTCTAACCTTAGTGCACATTTTTGCTTTTGGACAGCTATGGATAATTTTTTTTAAAAAATCTCATTGAGAAGAATCACAATTTTTAGTTTTAATTCAAAATATAAAAATGGAAAAATGCTGAAGCTGGGGTTGTGGCTCAGTGGTAGAGAGCTTGCCTGGCATGTGTGAGGCACTGGGTGTCATTCTTAGCATCGTGTATAAATAAATGAACAAAATAAAGACCCATTTAAAAATATAAATAAAGGAGTATCTTTTTAAAAAATGGAAAAATGCATTACTTGCCTTTCATTCTTTTCCTAGTAACTTTTGTTATAAAATGAGAAATGCAAATGAAAATTGAACAGAGATTGGCCATTAGCTGATCCTGCTATTTCCAAAACAATCATTATTTGTAATTATATTTTGTTTCCATAATTGTGGTTAATACACTGACTCACTCAGAATTAAAACCTAGCAAAATAATTCGAGACAACCTTACCTTGATGGCAATAGCTCCAGAAACAAAATTACTTTATATAGCAGGAAATATCTCCTATTGCATGGTGTAGAGATAAGACAATGCGTGGAGGCCTAGAAAATTATGGTCATCATGGATTTGTATCTTTTTTGTATTTTCCTAGACAAATTGTAAAACAATGTGAATTTAAAGCAGTATTTATACCAATTATATATATATATATATATATGTGTGTGTGTGTGTGTGTGTGTGTGTGTGTGTTTACATATATAAATATATAAAGTTATACTATATAAAATCTACTTTCTCATTTTAAGTTTAAAGCAGAAAAATGATAACAGTATTTGAAAAAAAGATTAGATTTCAATAATTTTGTTATGACAGAAGCATGAATTATAGCCAATGAAGTGTGTTTCTTAGAAAATGAATACTATTCTACCTCTTTTGTGATTTGCAGTCAACCTCAAATTAGACATTAGGCATATAGAGGATTATTATAATGTTAATGGATTCATACAGAGGAAAGTTTTATAAAGCCATGTCACCTTGATAATTCCAAAATAATTAGGAGGCTTTTTGAGGACATTCATGTTTTAGTCTTGCCTTATTTATTTTTTCTTCCCACATCATAACTTAAATATTTTTTAAAGTTGTCATAGTTTGGATGTGGGATGTCCACAAAGGCTGATGTGTTGATCACCAGGCCCCAGCTGGTGGTGAAAACTTTAGCAGGAAAAGGCTAATTGGAGGAAGTAGACCACTGGGACTGTGCCCCTTAAAGGCTAGATCTCCTTCTACTCCTGCTCCTTGTCCCTGTTCTTCTTCCCCCTTCTCCTTTCTCTTATGACGACATATATACATTGTCTTTCTTATTTGAATTACTGACATTGGGGGTTGAACCCAGGGTGGGGATTGAACCCAGAGTCGTCTTCAACAGCCCTATTGCCCTTTTTTTTTTTTTTTTTACCGGAGACTGGGTCTTGCTGATTTTCCCAGGGTGGCTTCAAACCTGCAATCCTCCTGACTCAGCCTTCCAAGTAACTGGTATTACAAGCATGCATCACCAATCCCAGCTGGAGGCTACACGTTGTTCCCAGTCCCTATCTCTCTCTGCTCTCTGGCCATGATGAAGTGAGCAGTTTTGGTCTGCCACATAATCACTGCCATGATGTTCTGCCTCAGTACAAGACCAGAAGAAATGGAGTCTCACAGCTGTGAAACGGTGAGCAAAAATCTTTTCTCCTTTAACCTGTTCATGCAAGATATTTTGTCAGAGGAACAGAAACTAACAAAAATGGGCACCCATTGTGTCTCAGAAAAATCTATATTTGTTCCAAAGAAATTTCTACCCTCTGTGGTTTTGATTACATGATTTTCTTGTAAAGAAAATATTGTCTTTTCCTTGATATTTTACTATTTGAACGGTACCTTTTTTATGTGTTCTTAAACTTACAGTTCAATCTTAAACTAATTATAAGGCCATGTAATCCATGCAATATTTTATTTCAAGTAAAAAATGTGCATTATCTACACCAAAAAATATGTGACTTAATGGTACCTTTATGGTATTATTACATTTAACCTTTTCTGAGAATTATGTCAACTTTCCATAAAAAATACATACTCAATTGGATATATTGAGTATGTATATCATATATAGTGATAGTGAGGTGTGCATAAGGAAGGCATTCGATTCTTATAGAAAATTGACATGAATTTTGATCATAAGTGCACTTAATGCTATATATATTTGATAAACACTTGAAAGTAAATTTTGATTCTTCTTTGTTACCCCTAAGATCGTTGTACTGAAACTTGAGTGATAGGATAAAAAGAGCAATCCAAATAATTATATGCTTAAATTTTCTATAATCCTGTACAATTCATATAGAAAATAATGTCTCAACTGAAGGACTTTATAAAAATTAATTAATTTTATTAATTTTTTAATATAAACATAATACTTGCACATTTTTATGAGATATGTGATTTTGATTCATATTTACATTGAATATTGTTGAACTCGGGTTAATTATTATATTAATAACCTTAAATTTTAGCATTTCTTTTTGGTGAGTACATCCAAAATATTCTATACTAATTACTAAAATATAAAATGCATTCTTATAATTTGTTTTTAGGAATGAATTCAAGTAATTAATACAAGGAAGACAATGTGCATATGCAGTCATAATCACATTCATCTAATCAGAGTATGTGGAAGAAAATTAAAAATCCTGCACCATTCATAAACATGAGACTTACCTGTTAACTAACATTATTTTTAAAGTCTTCACTGATTTGTCTTTAGACAAATATGACCCTCTGAACAATCAGAAGTTTTTCAATATTTCAAGAGCATCTTCTTAATTACCACATGAGTCTGTACCTTAGACCAGCACTTCAGCACTTATTTGCTAGTCCCTCCACTACAAACTTATGTAAAAAGTGTATTTTCTATCTTCATATTTTATAGTAATACATATATGTTGTATATATTCAATTTTTTATGTCACTTGACCTACAAGTATTAAATGCTCAATAAATAATGATTAAATAATATAATATTGTTTCTTATTAATAATTTGTTTTATGTTTTTAGCTATAGTAATATCCTAATAAAAACTAATTTTTATGATATCATTGATTTATAATGCAAATTTTAAGTGACCTAATTTTCAAAATTTGAAGTAATATATTTCACTGACTTCACTGAAACAGGTGATTTTTAAGTTACAAATTATAACTTACATTAAGTTATGATAGCAATATAGTATAATTAACATTATAAATCATAATATTTGAATTTTTATTTTAAGTCTTTCATTTACATTTTTAACATTTTTCTCTTTTAATCCTACTATATCCATATTAGTGTAAAATAAGTCTCTTAAAATTCTCATTTTTTTTAGATAATTTCAGGAGTCTAGTTTATTTCTAGCTAAATAGTCTTGCTCTTATTGAAGTAGTGATTATGATAATAAAGATGATATTGATAATAATAATGAAGGGGCATCAATGAAAAATAACCTAATAATTCTACATTTTGGCTTTGATTAGACATCACTAAAGACATTATAGCATTTCTAAATGCTTAGAGAGTTGGTCTAATTTTTTTCCCAAATTTCTCTAGTACAATACATTTACTTACTTTGTAGGAAATAAATTCTTCTTATAGGAAAAACTAAGCTATTATTTTCTATATATCAGCATTTTCTTTAATTCTCCTTCAAGAGACCTTTTCTTCTTGTTTCATGATAAAGCAAGACAACAGAATGAGCCCAAGGGTATTATTTAATTACATGCTTTCTCAGCTAGAAATCAAATAGGTCACTTCTCTCCAAATGAAACTTTGATAATAAAGGAAGAAGGCATCAGAAATATTACCAGAATAATGATAGGCAAAAGGAATCCTTTTACTGAACAAATCAAAATGGATTTTAGGTTTCTATTAATAGGGGACAATGGGAAACCCCCTTTAAATTGACTACAGCTCAAGCCAATAATGACCTTTTTGTTTTGTTAAATTTACATCTCTCCCCACAAAACATAGGAATGGACCTGGAACTGCAGCATCAGTAAAATGATTCAATCACAATGGCCACAAATAAAACCTGGTGATCTGACCTAAGACAATCCAAGTCCGTTCCTCAGGATTTGCAACTGATTTATGTGAATGTTTCTAAAAGCTTATATTTTATCATACGTTTATATTCTCAAAAAAAGGCATTTAAAAACTTTGGACTCTACCACATTTTGCCTAAGTCTTAAACAAAATAATAAGGAAAAACAACAGGTTAAAAAACAAAGAAGAAAATTATAAAGATTGAAAAACATAAATGAGAATATCTTGAGTTCCTGGTATATTTATATCTCCTATTCTAATTGATTTCTGAGGTCTGTGTTTTTTCTCCACTGATTTTTTTTTGAATCCTCAAATGAAATCACCCATTTTCTAAAACTCACATTGGACTCTGATTTTTAGCAAAATGTTGGCATAGAATTAATGTCACCTGTACCAGCATAGCCTTGGTCAGAAATTAATTAACTTTGCATATTAGGCTATGCAAATTTTATCATTCCAAGTTACATAGTTGATTGTTGTAAAATATATTAAACACAGGATTCTTAAAGTCACAAACTGACAAAACAAATTAACTGTAAGGTTTATATTACAACTTAAAGATGTAAATTCTAGGACAAGAACATCATAGATACTATCCCATTAACAAATGTCTCTCATGATCTATTTTTTCCCTAAATTTCAATACTTTAACTGAAGAATTTTTCTTTTTAAGTCATAACATATCTTGAGATACAGTTTTAAATTAATGAACGCTAGGTATTATCTAGTCATTTGTATTTGTGCTTTAATCATAGTACTTGTCTCTTTTAATTTTTAAAATATTAGACATTAGTCTCTAAGATGGTTACCTTCAAAACGAAGATATACTCAGAGTAAAAGCATTTGCAAGAAAGAATAACTTACACATTTAAAATTGAAATAACAAATGTACTTATACAATGGTGTGGAATAAAGCAGTGATGATCTTGGTATTTGAATTATAGGAGGAAATGAAAAGTAAATATAAAAATGGAAAGCAAAGTCTGAACAGAGATGCATATAGAATATTGTTCTGATTTAAGTTTTTATGAAGGCTTTTACTATCAAACATTTCTACAAACAATCATACAACACATGAGGTACTCATCCAGAACATAGTACAAAACATATTGACAGCAATGTTTGGTGATACACTTGACTTTTCTTCTGCTACATACATAATTTTTCACTCATTATTCATTCACTTAGTTTCTAGTCCCAATATGAAAACATTTAATAAAATTAATGGAAACTATTTTATAAATACTGAAAGAACAATCATAAATTTGCAGAGCAAGTTTTACTTTGAAATAAAAACTTGTGCTGATATATAAATTCAGAAATATATACTCAAACATACAAGTGTATCATTATCTAAAAATGAACTCATACACACTTTTTAGCTGATCTTCAGAATACCAAGTAGTCAGAGAAGATGTCATTCTTTTTATTTTTAACTTAGCTTACTAAGTGCTATGTCATATGGATGATTCACTTTTTCACTACTTGGTGGTCTCAAAGTAGGCATCTTACATGGTATCTGGCCTGCAGGAGGGAGCTTATCAAGTGGCAAATGTGGAAACTCTAGACCTTGAAGCATATAACCTCAACAGTTTCCGAAAGTCACCTTGCCACATTCTATCAGTTAGATCTGATCACAAGGCCAGTCAGCTTTCAAGGGAAGAATAAACAGATTGTCTCTCTGGTAAAAGTGATAAAGGATTTGCATGAGTACTTAATCCTTCACTCTGAAGTTTGGCGTGGTCCAGTTGTTCTAAGATACTTAAGACTAGACAGGGGGGTTATCCATTTGAAGATGATGACAGTCAAATAAGGAACCTCCCCTTGCACACACACACTGGTACGCTTTAGGATATAAAGTAGTTTGCATATAATTTAGCCTCCTTGAGCAAAATACAGCTTCTGTGCATTTCTGAAATATATCTGGTATCATAAGTATTTAAAATTAATAATATTAATAAATGTTGTAAGTTATAAGACAAAGGAATACAAAATAACAAGTTTCCTTTAGTACTTTAGATTTCAGAAATTGTAAATCTAAATGACATATGTCTTATTATCCTTATACTGTCACATTGTCACGTCTTTTTCTTTCTTGGTTTTTTTTTTTTTTTTTTTTTTTTTTTTTTTGCTGATGCTGCTGGTTTTAGGTACTGGGGATTGAACCCAGTGGACTTAACCACTGAACCATATCTCCAGCTGTTTTTATTTTAAGGCAAGGTCTTTCTAAGTTGCTTATATCCTTGCTGAGGCTGACTTTAAACACATAATCCTGCTTTAGACTCTTTAGTGTGCACCACCACACTTGGCCATTTTCTTTATATTTCAAAAGTGCTCTTACTTTAAAAAGTAAGGACCAAGTAAGTATATAAAACAGGATATTAGCAATAGATGAAACAAGAAGGTGAAATATTAGTCTTTTTCATGTATTATGAGTAAACAATGAAGAACTTATGGTAGTTATTCCTTAAGAATCAAAGAGAGAACACACAGTATATGAATTGTATGTGACATTGGATAAGTGCTCTGAAGAGGAAAACTTTTCCCTGTCACACAGGAATGTGTTATTACAAATGCAAATTCATAAAAATTGCTGATATTCTTCTGTCAATAGTTCATACTTGGAGTTGATTTTATAGTCATGGTGATGAATTTGTAAATGATAGCATGAATTTCCCAGGCAGCTGGAACTATCCTTTGATTAGGAAACTCAGATTTCTTCAGTAAAAACATTAGAAAGGAACGTAACATTATAGGAAACTTGAAAGGTAATTATTAACTGAACTTGGCTTCCAAAATTTTATAGAAATCTCAATGGTCAACTCTAAAATCTGTCCCTTGTTTTTAATCTCCCTAGATTCTGTTTCTCTATACCAAATAACTAATCGTACCACACTGAGATGTTCCATTTTCACCTCAGACTTGGCATTTTAAAACTGAATCCACAATTTCCCTTAAAAATATTATTCAGGCTGATCTTAGTCACCCAATCTTTGGTTTCTTCATAGTTTCTTTTTCATCCATACCTTCCCTGCTATTTTTATAGCTAATACTCTATTGAAGGCTCCTATTGCCACCTGTGAGTTTGTCACCTTCTTATCATTGTGACCAAAATAACTGACAAGAACAACTTAAAGGAAAAAAGACTTACTTTTACTCATGGTTTCAGAAGATTCAGTCCTTGGTTAGCCAGCTCCAAGGCAGAGACATCATGGTGGAAGAAAGTTCTCAGCTTACGTCAAGTAAGACGCCTACTTCCTTCAATTGGGTCTCACCTCCTAGTACTCCATTCTCTGTCAATGGATTAATTCATCAAATGGGTTATTTCACTGATAAAGTCAGAATACAACCTTGTCTAAAAACTGCACCTTTGAATCTCACTGAATTTGGGACCATGCTTTCAACAAAAGAATTGAGGGACATTCGACATCCAAACCATAACCTGAAACACTCTTTCTCCCTGCTTCTAATTTGGTTATCTGGATTCACCTGAAGAGTCCCTATTTTTTTTTTTTTTTTTGTGTGTGTGTGTATATCATCTGGGAAACATGTAGCCTACTTACTAGATACAGTGTAATGAGCCCGGTATTTAATGTTCACAGATTCAGAATTCAGCCTTATTACTGGTTTTGCTTCCTACTACATGCACAAACCACCATAAGACAAAATAGTCTGTTCACTTTTTTCCCATAAATTCCGTTTGTTTTCCTTTCTATGTCTTTTTGCATAGTTTTACAACTTTCTTACTCTGAGGATCATCCTTCTTATTTTCTTTTATTTTTTCTGGCTTTAATTCTTTCTTTCTTTATTTTTTTTATTGGTTGTTCACAACATTACAAAGCTCTTGACATATCATATTTCATACATTAGATTGAAGTGGGTTATGAACTCCCAATTTTACCCCAAATGCAGATTGCAGAATCACTTCGGTTATACATCCACAATTTTACATAATGCCCTATTAGTAATTGTTGTATTCTGCTACCTTTCCTATCCCCTACTATCCCCCCTCCCCTTCCCTCACATCTTCTCTCTCTACCCCATCTACTGTAATTCATTTCTCTCCTTGTTTATTTTCCCATTCCCCTCACAACTTCTTATATATAATTTTGTATAGCAATGAGGGTCTCCCTTCATTTCCATGCAATTTCCCTTTTCTCTCCCTTTCCCTCCCATCTCATGTCTCTGTTTAATGTTAATCTTTTCTTCCTGCTCTTCCTCCCTGCTCTGTTCATAGTTGCTCACATTATATCAAAGAAGACATTTGGTATTTGTTTTATAGGGATTGGCTAGCTTCACTAAGCATAATCTGCTCTAGTGCCATCCATTTCCCTGCAAATTCCATGATTTTGTCATTTTTTATTGCTGCGTAATATTCCATGGTGTATAAATGCCACATTTTTTAATCCATTCATCTATTGAAGGGCATCTGGGTTGGTTCCACAGTCTAGGACCTGAACAGACACTTCTCAGAGGAGGATATACAATCAATCAACAAGTACATTGAAAAATGCTCACTATCTCTAGCAGTCAGAGAAATGCAAATCAAAACCACCCTAAGATACCATCTCACTCCAGTAAGATTGGCAGCCACTATGAAGTCAAACAACAACAAGTGCTGGCGAGGATGTGGAGAAAAGGGTACACTTGTACATTGTTGGTGGGACTGCAAATTTGTGCGGCCAATTTGGAAAGCATTTTGGAGATTCCTGGGAAAGCTGGGAATGGAACCACCATTTGACCCTGCTATTGCCCTTCTCAGACTATTCCCTGAAGACCTTAAAAGAGCATGCTACAGGGATGCTGCCACATCGATGTTCATAGCAGCACAATTCACATCCTTCTTATTTTCTAGCTCCCCAAATGCCAGTATCCTCCTTTAATGTTCATTTTCTCTTTTATCTATCCTCTCTCTTTTTTTAAAAAAAAATATTTATTTTTTTAGTTGTAGTTGGACACAATACCTTTATTTCATTTATTTATTTTTATGTGGTGCTGAGGATCAAACCCAGGGTCCCGTGCATGTTAGGCAAATGCTCTACCACTGAGCCACAATCCCAGCCCCTGTCTATCCTCTCTTGATATTCCATCTCTGCTTCCACTTCCTCTCCACAGGTGTCTGTTCTCTGCAACTCCTAGAATTTATTTCCATTCTCTTTACTTAATCTGTAATGTTTGGTCATTTTATTCATGCAGATTGCAAGAATGTTGGCAGTGAAGGTATCTGTTTGATAATTTTAAAAAGTATGTATGTATGTATGTATGTATGTATGTATGTATGTATGTATGTATTTATTTATTGGTACTAGGGATTGAACCCAGGGGTGCTTAACCACTTAGTCACATCCCCACTCTTTTTATTTTTTTCTCTTGAGACGGGGTCTCACTAAGTAGCTTAGGGAATCATTAATTTGCTGAGACTGACCTCAAACTCGTTATCCTTCTGCCTCAGCCTCTTGAGTCTCTAGGGTTCCACCACACCTGGCAGTTTGACACTTATTTGAGCACCATGTTGTGCTGAGAATTACTGGTTGATTAAGATGATAAATGAAGTTCATCAAGACACAATAATGCCACTAGGACTTATACAAGAGCAGGCATGTGGGGACAATGAAGTGTGTTTCCTGCTGACATGAATTAACCCCAAACCATCGCAATAAAATGGAATTTGGATGGTTTTTAAAATGACCAGATGCCAGACACAGAATAAAAATATTGCATATTTAAGTAGTACATGCCAATTGATGCCAATCTGAAAGATTTTGACTACATTAAAGGAAAATAGTCACTAGCATTTATATACTAGGAAAGCCACCACCACGTGCTTTTCAAGATGTCTACCTATATTAAATAAATAAGATAGCAAATAAGCAAGAAAGTTTAGAGTATGTCATGGTAGAGAGTATAGAAATGGATCATGTCCAAGAAACATTCCTTATTAAAAAAATCTTAACAAGTCGGTTTTACACTATTTTGTAGATACATTTCCAATAGACTATGATGCAAAAAGAAAAAAAAAGTTAAAATGATTTTCTTAAGATTTCTGTGATTCTATACATTCTACTTTTATAGTGAAAACTATTTGTTCATTGTCATGGCAATATAAAGCATTTGCAAGAGACCTTCCCTAAATCAATATTATAGGTGAAATAAAAAGAAAACACAAACAAAACAAATATAAATGTTGACAATGGAATTTTATGTCTACACATGTATAAGTTATGAGCTATAATGCAGTGATAAAATAAATAATCTTTGCCTAGAAGAAGAATGCCTTAGACAGGGGTGCCCATACATCACAGGGTTAGAATTCAGAATGGAAAATATAGGAAGGCTATAGGTGGCATAGCGATTAATTCTCCAAGCAGATTGGTGAGACACGGCCTCTCAATTTCGAAAATAGTGAATGAAATATCATTTACTCATTTGTTTGTCAAAACTGAATAGCAACTCCCTTTTGGATATCAGCCAGCACATCTGGGACTTCCTAAACAGGCATTCTAACAAAATGACAGCTTTTCCAAAGAAATATAAAACCTGATTTGAATGTTCAGTTATCAAAATTTAGCTTTATTTTTGCAATCTGTTGTGGTTTCTGTCAGATGTCATGGGAGATGTGGTGCCTGTGTCCCAGAGATAAAGTGAAATGAACCCAAATAGGAATGAGAGGGGATATCTGACAGATGATGGGCATTTGGGCTCTTGTAAGCCCTCTATGTGCTGTCTCTGGGATGCTTTTCCAGTGCCAGCTGGAGCAAGTCCACACTGTCCAAACTGTCAAGAGTAGTTTTGTGATATGTGCTTCCACAGAGGCCCTAAACCTCTGAATAGAGATAGATGTCCTGTGCTCTGAAAATCTTGATCACACAATGATTCAGTCTCAGCAAGCTTTTTATAAGTTTTTACATGAACTGATGCAAAATAAGAGAAACAAAATTCTTGTCACATGTAAAATTTTAACTTTCTGTAATATTATTGATTTATCTTTTATATGTTGAACATATCCTTTGTGTACAATTCCTTAGATTTGCAACAACATATTAGTCAGCATTCAGTGATGTATGTATATGATATTGTGAATATATGCTAATTGGGTTAGAATTAGGAATAGAAAATAAAGAAAGATATACATGGCACTAAGTTGAAAAACATAAAAATATAAGTGTATTACAAAAATAAATCAAAGTAAGCCATACACAGTTAAAAAAATGGAATATAACTTTCAAAGAAGTTTTGAGACTGAAAAAAACTAAAATCTTTATTTCGCAGTATAATGAGAAAGAATATTACTGAAGATGTCAAATATTGCTAATTTCTAGCTGTAGAGTTCCCTAAATGAGAAATAAACTATTTAAACCTTCCCCAGAACATTCAAATAGAAAATAAAAGAAAGTGATTCTGGTAGGCATTCCTAAAGATTAAAAAATTAAGGATAGATATAGCCCCATTTGTGACTTTCTATACAAAAAAATGTGTTGGAAGCCTAAATGAAACAAGTTCTATAGACAGCATGATGGCAAATGAAGGAGCAACACGCAATCTTGGGTTTCAGTGTTGGTTGTTTTTCATGTTCTATAAGTTTCCAAAGATACAAAAAACATGTGATGTGAGTTTACATATTTTATCAGAAACTACAGAGGCTAATAACCTGTGAAAATTCATTGATGATAACAAATATTCTTAAGGGATGGTGGCTGTTGGACATCCCTCAAAAATAAAGGTCTAGTTAACATCACTAGAGAATTATATATTCAAATGGTGAAGATTAAAGAGCTAGGAATATTTCAGGGAAGATTCTAAATCAATGTATTGGTTATTAAAATTTCAGGAATGGAAACATGAAAACACTTTGTCTCCATTTGAGATTATTCCAGACTCTTTGGGAAACAACAACAACAACAAAATTGTCTCTTTACTTACTATTTGAACCACTGATGATCATAATTTTTTGCTATGAAAAGGCAATTTAAAATTTTTTACATATAAAACCCATTTGTAGAACATATTTCTGAAGAAAAAGTTTTAAATTAGTTATAAAAGAAATAAATGTGGTTATTTTCTCTGAAGTGAAAGAATTTTTAGATCAGTATACACAATTTCCAATCTCTTGAAAGTGCATGATTTTTAAATGGCAGATGGCCATCATGACACTTATGCATGGTTTTGCAAAAGTCTAGGTCACATCCGAGTCAAGTTCCTATACTATTCATGTTTTCATTATGAGGATTTGGAATTGTTTAGATTGGAAAAGCATATGCTGATCCTGGAGTAAATTTAGTTAGAAATGTAAACACAAAACTTGGGGGGAAAATACTTTTACAGTATTTCAAAGTCCAAACTATTTTTACTGATGTTCACCATATATTAAAATTTTAATTTAAATAGAAAGGCAAAACAATCACTATACTGAATTAAAGCAATAGTAACTAAGGCAACACTGCTTATGTTATATTTTAGTGACATAATATTATAATAATTAATATCTGTATAGAATAATACATAATATTTCATTTTAGCAATAAATATGTAGCATGAAATTTAATTTGTAAGTAGCATCCTTCATAAATGTAAATATCTATTTGCTAAAAAATTGAGATAACTCTTTATCACATTTAAAATTAACCAAATCTTTTAAAACTATACATTCCAGTTTCATTGTTATTCAATAGATAAAATTAATTTTTAGTAACACACGTATACTTAATTTCCATTTATCTCTTAAATAAATAAATATAGATATTATAGGGAAAAAGGATACAGTTCATAAATGACTCATTTATTATATATATATTTATATATGATAACATCATGTGTATATATATGATAATATAAATAAATAAATATACATATATATATAAAAATTACTGGGAATTGAACCTAGAAATGCTTAACCACTGGGAAATATCTTCAGCCCTTTTTTGTATTTTATTTTGAGACAGGGTCTCACTGAATTGGTTAGGGCCTCACTAAGTTGCTGAGGCTGACTTTGAACTCACAATCCTCCTGCTTCAGCCTTCTGAGCTGCTGGGATTATAGGAATGTGCTATTGTACCAGGACTCATTTATTGGATTAAAGACAGAGTTTGAAATAGGATAGAGTCAGTTTATTTATTTCTAATAAAACTAGGTAAATAATAAAAAATTAATTACATAAGAGATTATTTAATTTGACATTAAACTATTAATGTTATGGAATCTCTTATGAAGAATGTTGTAATTGAATCAGCAAATGAAGCAAAATGGTGGCCCAGGCCATTTCATAGACCACTCACTATTGTATTCCAGTACCTGTAAGTATGTTTGATATCTGGTAGTCTTTTAATAGGTATTTTAAATTAATGAATTGATTAATATTTTAGTCAGCTTTTTCACTGCTGTGACCAAAACACCTGACAAGAACAATTGTGGAGGAGGAAAGTATATTAGGGGCTCATGGTTTCAGAGGTCTCTGTCCATAAATGGCAGACTCCATTTCTCAGGGCCTGAGGTGATGCAGAATATCATGGTGGGAATGTATTGTGAGGAAATTATCAGGGGATGTGGCACTAAGAAGGGGAGACAGAGAGAGAGAGAGAGAGAGAGAGAGAGAGAGAGAGAGAGAGAGAGAGAGAGAGTACTCCATTCATTGCCCAGGGGCAAAAATATCCTCAATTACTTACCTCCTCCAGTCACACCCTCCCTGCCCACAGTTACTACCCAATTAATCCATCTCAGAAGATTAATGTACTGATTAGGTTAAGACTCTCATTATCAAATCATTTCACATCTAAACTTTCTTCCATTGTCTAACGCGTTAGCTTTAAGAGGTCACCTCATATCTAAACAATAACAAATAATGTATTCTTTTTTTTGTTGAGTTGCAAGATCATCAAGAACATATGTCTTCATTTATAGCCAGTTTTCACTTAGTAGAAATTTTGCAATTTTTTTGGTAGGCATTTTGCCCATCCAAATTGGTGAACTGAGAGAGAGAGAGAGAGAAAGAGCAAGCAAACTTGCTCACTTTTGAATGTGGGCTTTTATGGAGGAAAAAAGAGAAAATAACCATATAACTACTTTACATTGCAATTATATTAGAAATAATATCAGTCAGAAAAAATGTATAATTGAAAACTCTACATATAATGCTGTCATATTCTCTAATCAAGTCTTTGATATTCTTTATATTTTTTTCCTCCTTATAGGAAGCATATCAGGAATATGAGGCAACTGACCTGAAAATCTTTGTCCAAGTGAGAACAGTATCTTTATATGATATGTTGTTCTCTGCTATTTGTTGTGCTCTAGCCCTTAAAGATCAGAGCATAACCAAGGAACAGTCCGAACTGGAAGGTGAAAGAGAATTCTAACACTGAGGTTGTTCACACAGAGGATAAGTAACTGGAAAAAAAGAGGAGGTGATATTGAAGGCTTGAAAGTGGCAGTCAGAAATCTGCTAGCCCATCAGAAAGGACTAGGCTCATGATTGCGACTTTTTGGATGGGTGAGACAACATTTCTATCAAAAAGGATAAACTTTAACTCTTCTAAAAACTCATTTACTATTCTTTGCAATCAACTTTTCTAGAGAGGATACTCCATAGATATTTAATGAGTTTTACTATATATGGAGCATTGACGAATATTTGGATAAAAAGTTTAAAACATCAAACTATTCATGAAAATATCTGGATGCAAAATTCTTCAGGCAGAAGAAACAGAATGTGCAACCAACCTGTGTGGCTCTAGTACAGTGGGGGCAAGGAAGCTCAATAGTAGATGAGCTACAAAAAAGAGCAGTGTACCAGCACATGTAGGTCCCACAGTGGCTGGGGTTTTGATTGGTAGGTAGGTAAAGCGTGGAGAGTTCCTAAGAGAAATAATGTAGTATAGTTAACTTTTAGTAGAATCATGTTGACTGCTATGCTGAGAAGAGATTGTAAAGAGCTAAGCATGCCAAGCAGGGCTACCACTTAGGAGGCACTTGTAATAATTTAGTGAGAGACTATGTAGCTCTGAACATAGTAAGAATTGGCAGATTCTGGATATAGTTTAAGTATTAGGCTAAGAAGATTTGTTGAAGGATAGACTATAAAGGCTAAATATATAAGAGTGACTTCAAATGAAACTGGGAAAGATATTTCCCTAAAGGTAACTATGCCTCTGTCTTCCAGAAAAAGGAAAAATAATGTTCTATAGTTAGAAGTAACACATTTTCCCAAAACTTACCTAGAAAATACATCCCACAAAATATAAGAAGAGTCCAATTATCACTGCTGCAGCACAAGGGAACATGTTACTCATGGAAATTGTTTGATATTTATGTCCACAATTTTGCAATAAAATCCATTAAATTTCTCATTTCCCCTAATTTGGGTTCCTCCTACTATCTGCAAAAGGGCTAAATTTACAGGTTTGAGCCAAGTGATCCTTGCTATTGGAAAAAGAGGAACTAAAACTCCAGGAAGTTGTAGAGAAAATTGTAGAATGTATATTGTACAATTGTTTTGCACTTAAAAGGAAGCAGGGAATATTCATGAGTAGACCCAGGTCAGTTTTATCTTATTGTCAACATAACTCATACTGATCTACTGACCCCTGGGCAACAAAAGTTCCTTATAGGCGTTTTCCCCATGAGTATAGGAAATAAGAATTGCACAAGATCTTTTTCTAGTTATACAATGGAAAAAGAAATAAGCAAAGACATTGTTTCCATTCAGTGTTCTAGCCTGGGGCAACTCAAAGTATTTCAGTTAAGATCTAATCAGAGAGACTGAAATGAATGCCATAAATATGAACTGATTTTTCTAACCAAAGATTTTATAGGAGTGAAAGTAATAATACATTTTAACACACACATATTTGACCTTAAAAATACTTTTTGAAATAGAGTGAAACAAAATAATTGTATGAGTGTGTGAATAAAAAAATTTCAAATAAAATATAATTGAGAAACAGATTACTTTCTTTGGTTAATTGGAAATATTAGCAAATTAAGATAATTTTGTTTAACTAAGTTAAATGTTACAAATATTAAAGTTCTGAAACAACCACCATTAAGTAAAAAAAAATGTTCTTGTCAATCTCCATAAAGAAAAATTTCCTCCTGAATCTTGCTTTTTTGAACTCTGATTTTTTTTTTTCTGGTACTTGATGTTTTACTTCTCTTAATTGTGTTTCAGATACAGCTCCAATTGAAATTACACATTGTTTTCTTGGCTCAATAGGTATTCTCTTTTCTTATTAGACTGTTGTAATTTGGTACAATAAGTTTTTGAACAGTTTTTTCAATCGGTTTTCAAGTGCCTCCATGACACGTTTCATATTTAATATCCATATCTTTCATATTTAATATCAATATCCATATCCCTTTAATATCCATGCAGCTCTGAGAACTATTAGCTTAAAATCCTATTTGATTATCTAATGATCTATTTCCTGTGTCTTTCAAAGATTTAACATTGAGATATATACATAAAACACCAATATAAATATAACCTGTAGAAGCAAAAAACCACAGTATTATCCATTTTATTATAGAACTATTGTTCTATAATAAGGTTGTGGCCAAATACCTCCAGATTCCTGGTGCTGAAATAATCAACTCTTGAGTCAAATTTATCTACAAAATAACTTTCTAGAACTTTATCCATAGATTGTATGTAATCAATTGGCTCAGAAGTAGCATATCCCAGAAGGGAAACTATCCATCTGGTTAAATTTATCCATTTAAATTTGTTTAGAGATTTTGTATGTCTGCTTGTAAAATGATGAATGTATAAAATCAGGGGAGGGGAAGCAAAGGAATACAAGTTAGAATAATCAAAGAAAAATCCTGCTGTTTAGGATTTGCATATTGTAGGCATATATCTTTGTTCTTCAGTGGAATCGTGTGTGTGTGTTCTTCCATATACATTTTTGTTTTATTCCCCAGGTGTATCGCCAGCTGCTGCATTGATACAACTATGAAACTCCAATTGCCAATTATGTTTCAGTCATGAACAAAAGAAGAGACAACAAAATATTGGAGGAATTCAAAAGATTTTTAAAAATCTGGACATGCAGATGCCTATAATTAGCTAAAATGTACCCACAATTTTGATGCAAATTTGTACTTCTTGTACACCTACAGTTTGCCCTCCATTCTCTTTAAGCATGAAATGCAAGTCTTACTACAAACTTCTCATATATATGTATTAATGTCTTTGTAGTATTTACCAGCTATTTAAATTTTAATCCCTAATCAATCTCCTCCACAATTCACCTGCTCTTGCTTTCTTGGCCTCTGATTATTATTATTATTTTCTTTTTATTATTATTATTTGATCTTTTACTTCTCTTAATTGTGCTTGAGATACAGCTCCAATTGGAATTGTACATTATTTTCTTGGCTCAATAGGTATTCTCTTTTCATATTAGACTATTCCTGAACAGTTTTTTCAATAAGTCTTCAAGTGCTTCCAGGACATGTTTTATATTTTTCTCTCTTTAATATCCATGCAGCTCCGAGGACTATTAACCTAAAATCCTGTCTGATGATCTAATGATCTGTTTTCCTATTGTCTTTCAAAGATTTATGAAGTTAATTCAGTTATATTTTTATATCAGGATGTATTATTTTTATATCTACATGTTGATGATCTTGTAAGTCAATAAAGTAAATTAGCAATACTTCTTTTTGTTTCAATGTGCATTGACCAGAATGTGAAAGAGATTGAGATTATTTTTTTTCTTCTGTTACTCTTTCAGTTTTCTTCTACTTTAAATTGTTTATATCCCTTATCAACTTCTTTTGGATTACTTGTTGTACCAAATTACAACTTTTTTTGGACACTATTTATTCCATTATAGGTTTTAAATAGTGGAAACCTATTTTCTCATCCTATTTTATACAACTTGTGTATATTAACTATTAAAAATCTAGGCAATAGAGTCTTTATCTGAACAATGAGCAAATAAAAACTATTGTTTGTTAGTTGTTGAGTTACTCAACATATTATAGAGTCAGGCATCAAATACATAACTATAATAAACATTTTGAATATATTGTAAATTACAAGTAAAATTAACTTTAAATGCAGACACCCCTTAGACTGTATGCTAAAGGGGGCCTTGCTATTGGCCTCCTTCATCTGAGATCTTTTCTATTGAGTGATGAGTCCATGTGTCCAAATTAGCTGCCAAACCTGAGCTTGAGATCCCTTACCTGTCTGTATTCTGTGCATCTGTGGTCTTAGCATTCTCTGTCCAAGGTGTCCCAAGGCCTTTTCAAGGGCTATACTGAAACCAGGCTAGGCCCCAGGGAAGAGCAAGTATAAAGTAAAAGTTTGAGTGGAGGTAATACAGGGGTATGTGGTAGAACTTGACTTTGAAATCCTACCGTGCAATGGATCTGGAATTAGAAAGAAAAGGTTTCTCCTTTGATTGGCCTTTCCTTTAGTGTAGTTCCTCCCTTTGCTGATTTTCATTGTTGTTTTTCATTTCCTCCTCCTGGAATGTTTTGCTAAGAATGCTCTGTAGTGCAGGGTTTCTCACTCTAAATTCTTTTAACTTTTGATTGTCATGAAAGGTTTTTATTTTGTCATCAAATCTGAAGCTTAATTTTGCTGGATATAAGATTCTTGGTTGACATTCATTTTCTTTCAGGACTTGGTATATGTTGTTTCAGGCTCTCCTGGATTTGAGGGTCTGGGATAAAAAATCTGCTGAGATACAAATTGATTTTCTCCTATACGTAATCTGATTTTTCCCTTTTGCTGTCTTTACGATTCTATCCTTTATCTGTATGCTAGGAATTTTCATTATAATGTGCTTTGTTGTAGACCTGTTGTTCTTTTGTACACTTGGTGACCCGTAAGCCTCTTGTATGTGATTTTCCAATTCATTCTTCATATTTGGGAAATTTTCAGATATTGTTTAATTGAAGACATTGTGCATTCCTTTGGTTTGTGTATCTGTTCCTTCCTCCATCCCAATAACTCTTAGATTTGTTGTTTTTTTTTTTTTTTTTTTGGTGCTATACCATAATTCTTGGATGTTCTGTTCATGTTTTCTTACCATCTTCACTGTATGATCAACATTATTATTAAGATTGTATATTTTGTCTTTTTTTATTTCATGTTCTGTTTCCAAGTGATCTATTCTGTTGATGATATTATCTATTAAGTTTTTATTTGGTTTATTATTTCTCTTATTTCATGGATTTCTGACTGGAAAATTTTCAGAATCTATATCTCTTTCTTGAAGTAATCTTTTTCTCTTATCTCTTTGTTGATGTGATCAATGATTGCTTATTTTTGCCCCATATCTCCTTGTTGGTGTGATCAATGGATGCCTATATTTTCTTTCATCTATTTATTGAAGTGATCATTTTTGCTTATATTTTCTTTCTTATGTCACTAATTTGCAGATCACTTTAATTATGTGCATTCTGAACTTCTTCTCTGACATCTCATCACCTATGCTGTCAATGGAATCTATTACTGTAGTATCTTGGTTTGTTTCAGGTACTTTCTTCCCTTGTATTTTTTTTTTTTCATTCTGTCTATGTGTCTTCCCTTTTTTGCAGTGCAGATCTGAGGCATTACTGTTTCTGCCCTATAATCTTGTATTGTCCTTGAAGATTACCCGTACCTCACCTTGGTGTTGGACTTTGAGTCCCCAGCTGGTATCCCCAGATGGATGCTACTGCTACTAAAGGTGGTGGTAGCAATAGTGGAGGTAACTCAAGATAGCAGTGAGGGTATCCCAAGGTGGATTCAATCACTTTCAGAGATGGGACTCAAAGGGTGGGCCTTACCATGGGTTTGGGAAGCCTATTCCAAAATGCAGCTGCCTCCAGGCCCTGTCTGTTTTCTCAAGGTGGAAGCTACTACATGAGGGGGGACTGTGGTGATGGCTACAGTGTCCCAAGATGGAGTCGGGCTGGGAGAGCAATAGGTTGGTAAATGGGGAGCCCCAGTGTGGTCCTCTGCTCTGCATCATGGTGTCCTGGGTTTGGGCTCTCACACAGGTCAGTGGAGTGATCCTGGGCTTGATCTTGAACTGGCTCTGAGCTCCAGAGAGTGTCTCCTGGTTAGTAGGGCCGTCGTGGGCCTAATATGGGTATGGGCTACTGCACAGGTCGGCAAGGGTGGTCCTAGGTCTGGGCCTGGGCTCTGGTGTGGAACAGCAGTGGACAGGAGTGATCCTGGGTCTTACCTGGGCCTGGGCTCCCACTAGGCCTACTAGTCAGCAGGGTGGTCTTGCATCTAACCTTCTCATTTACTTTGAATATATACCTAGTAAAGAGATTCTGGATGAAAAAACAGTTCTATTTTTAATTTTTTAAAGAAGTATCATGCTCCTTTCCATAATGGCTGTTCTGATTTATGTTTCATCATCAATGCATCAAGGTTCACTTTTCTCTGATCCTTATCAATATTTCTCAATTTTTGTCATTTTGATAGTAGCTATTCGAAGTATATATTTTCATTTCGGAAATGTCTATTCAGATGTCTAAACCAATGTTTTCACTGGATGATGATGATAATGATGATGGGTTTTGCTTTTGAATTGTTCATTATAAATTTTGGGCATTAACCCATTGTCAGATATATAGTTTACAAATACATTCTCCCATTTACTGTGTCCTGTCTGCACTGTCTCTTTTGACTAATTCCTTTGCTGTGCAGAAGCTTTTTAGTTTAATGAAATCCTTACAACTATTTTTGCTTTTGGCGATTATGTTTTTGAGGTCTTATTAAAAAAAATACTTTCCCAGATCAATGCCATATACTACTTCCCCCGTGTTTTTTTGCATCAGCTTCACGATTTGGGGGTTTACATTTAGTTCTTTAATTTATTTTGAGTCAATTGTTTGATATGGAGGGAGATGGAGGCCAAATATCTGCTACTGTAGAGTACTGGAGTGTTGTTTACAGAAACCTCATTTTTTTTTCAAGTCTTTCAGAAAAAAAACAATAATTGGGAAAATGTCGTTCCTGTTTCCTTGCAGTTTCCCTCTACTACACTTTCTTAGCAAGCTCAACAGAACACAGTTGGCAGAGAAGTAAGGATTGCAGAATCCCCTCTCCATCACCATAACAGAATAGATCTGAATATGTAATTAAAAGTCAATAAATTAGTAACTAACTGACATACTGAGGAACTACAACAGCCAAAACAAGTTTGAAAAATAAATAAAATGAGAGAATTTAAATTGACTGGTTAGCAGACTCATTACAAAACTCATAATCAAGAAAGTGTGTTGTGGGTGTTCAGGTTAGATATTTCAATAAATTCAACAAACTAGAGTTCAGAAGTATATTCACAGATCTATGGTACATTATTTGAATAAATTAATGTAAAAAAAATGAATTCAACCCTATCTCACACTATGTGCAAAATGTAATTTGGGATGGACCACATGGGTAAGACTAAAAGTGAAAACAATGAAGCTTTTCGAAGAAAATACAGAAGTATATTTTCAAGACCTTGAAATAAACAATTTTTTAAAAGAATATACAGAACCCTAATGATGAAATTTAAAAATATAATGATAAATTGGATTTCTTCAAGCTTAAGAATTCTAGTCATTGACAGGCTCTGTTAAAACAAACAAACAAAAAAGAAGTAACAGACTAAAAAAACTTTTGCAGTACATGTACATGAAAAAGGAATATTCTTTAGAATACCTACCAAATCTTACAATTCAACAAACAAAAAAGGAAAACAATCTATTTTAAAAATAAAGTTAGGAGTGGTGGTGCATGCTTATAATCACAACAATTTAGGATGTTGAGACAGGAGGATAATAAGTTCATGGTTCGTCGGGGTAATTTATTAAAACTGTGGCATGAAATTTTAAAAAAAGAAAAAATGGACTGCAAATTTAACTCAGTGGTAAAGTAGTACAGGTCAATCCCCTGTACTGGGAGAAGAAAAAAATGGAAACACGCTAGAAAATACAACTTAGACAAAAAATATAGAAATGGCCAATAAATGCATAAAAAGGTACTCAAGAATATGTCATAAGGGAAATATTTTTAAAAAATCAATGACTATCATTTAATACTAATTAGAGTAACTAAAATTTAAAGAATGCAACTCCAAATGTTGGTGAGGGTAGAACGAAGATCAACTGAACTCATACTTTACTAGTAGGTGTATATAATGGAAACACTACTTTGAAAATTATTTGTCATTTTCTCATAAAATTAATATAAATCAAATCTGTTGATGAGAAATTCCAGTGTTGCAATTTCCACATGGACTTACCCCCAGCAATTTTTCTTATAGCATTTTTTTCAAGTTTTTCTAGGAGTATTTACATATACATAGAATTGCAGCAAAATTTTACAAAATATTAATTTCTGCCTATTTTTAATGTGGAAAACTTGAAAAAATTTACATGTATATCAATGTAAAAATAATTGTATGATGGTTAAAAATAATTGTGGTGGAATTATGCTCTAGAATTCTTTTCAACAATCTAAAGACATGAATTACTGATACATGTAAAAACATGGATATGTCTTGTAGAGAATTACATTGGCAAAGAACTCAGACACTATATTGGATATATTACATCATTCCATTTTATGAAGTTCATAAATAGGCAAAATTAATTGATGTTGTTAGAAATCAGTCTTTACTTATGCAAGGAAATATGAGCTGATTAGAAGGGGAATGGGAGAAATGTTCAGGTTGAGGAAAGTGTTGGTATTTTAATAGGATTTTGATTGTATTTGTTTAAAAAATTGAATTTGTACTTAATGTCTGTACATTTTACTACATGCATTTTTTCTTAATAAAAATAAAAAGATAATAGGATGGCATTAGAAACATAAAATCCATTTTTTTATTTGCATCCAAGCTAGCAAGAACATTTCTGCTTCATAGAGAAAAATATTTATTATTGCTGATAATCCTATTCAAAAGCAACTAGATGCTATAAAAAGACAGTTACACATAAATGTATTTTAATATTATATGAATATTTTTATAAGTGAGTTAAAATGTTAGAGTAATACGACCATTTGAGTTACTTTGTATCAGTTTTATTCCATTTTCATTTTATTTTATCCTATGATGAAGATCTCAGGGTTGAGATCTTAAAATTAAAAAAAAAATGTATAGATCTCTTTTGTTAGATTAAAAAGGGGCATGAAGTCATCAAATCTGTAAGAAGCAGCACTACCTGAGAGAAGAATCTAACCAACAAATCATTGCTGGAGAATCTCCCAGCAATCATCTCTTTAGATGAATGTTCATTTCTCCAAAGGGATTCCTCTCATACAAAGTCCAATATCAACCACTTTACCAGCAAAAGAAGGATACAGCACAAAAACCACCTAATACTAGGAATATAGAGCACAACTATTCCTCATTTCTTCTTCCAAATAACTCAGGTTGAGCCCTAAGCTCTAGAATGAAAGCATAGAAAGTATATTCTGCAGAATCACAATTTAAGTTAAATAATGTAAATCATAGTTTCTCTCCCATAACCCTCAAAATATTTTAAAGCATCTTCTATACAGAAAAATCCATATATCTGTTTCCATGTGGAAAGACATCTACAACCCTAATAAGAATATGCAAGTATTATTAAAATAGATATTGAAGTTCATAAAGATCTATAGATAATTACAACATGTAGTTTATCAAAACAGGTATAATTAAAGTTGCCCCTTTGAAGGCTAAAAGAAAAATCCTAGTTCCCAGAAATTTTCTCTGATTTAATCCTTGAAGGTTTTAGCATTTCCTGAAAAAAAGTGATTATTTTTCAATAATACAGATTTTTTTAAGGATCTTAAAAATAGGAGAAAGCACCGAAACAAAAACATGGATATTTATGTTTGGGAGGGGACGTATTATAACAGGATTTTCCAAGTAGAAAGAAACGTCAGTCATAAGTAACACAATTAACTACTTTTGCAAATTTATATAAAATGTATAACCACATCTTTGAACACTCTTGTACATATGAGTAATCTTAAAAATTTTCCGTGTTACAACTTTTCTATGCATAATGTTATCTTGTTCTAATTTTGTTTTGTTGAATATGCAATATTATGTCGCTCATTGATTCATTTAAAAACCCACAAATTTTTGATAAAAATAGAAGAATATATAGAACATGTACTTCTTTAAGGTATTTATCCATTTTGTCATAATAAGCTGAAAGGGCCATTCATAAATTGATACTGTTTTAGTCACCTTTTGCACCTCTGTGACCAAAATATCCGAGAAGAACAAGTTAGAGGGAAAAAAAGTTTATCGGGGGCTGGCAGTTTCAGAGTTCTCAGTGCATAGACAGTGTACTTCATTGCTCTGGACTTGAGGTAAAGCAGCATATCATGAGAGACGGACCCAGTGGAGGAAAGCTGCTCTGCTCATGGCAGAGTCAGGAAGGAGAGCAGGGGGAGAGACAGAGATAGAGGAGAGGTCCAGTCAAGTCTGTAGGAAGAACAATCCTTCCAGGAACCTCTGCACCCCGCAGTGACTCATCTCCTCCAGCCATGCTGCCACATTCCAGCAGTTACCTCAAACTCGGATGGAATGATTAGGTTACAACTCATATAATCCAATTCTTTTAATTCGGAATATTCTTGCATTAGCACAAGAACTTCTGGGGGACACATCCAAACCAGAACAAATGTCACACTATGATAACAGGAAATTTTATTTAAAACTTGGCAAATAAATTGAGAGCACTTTAAATTGGACTTTAAATCTAATATGGAGTAACCAAAACAACAAATATTTAATGATGAATACACAACACATTGCATCAAATATCCACGAAATGAGTTTTTTTTTCCTGAAAATTTTGCATTTTTGTCTGTAAATGCCCAACAATAATTCTGCTTTGAATAAACCTCATAAGCTATGTTATTATCATTTAATAAAAATCTATTTATCTACAATAAAACAATTTTATTTATCTATTATACATATCTTTTCCTTGTTTTTAAAATATTATTCCATTTGATGAAGTTCATACATAGGCAAAACTAATCTATGTTGTTAGAAATCAGTCTTGTCTTATGCAAGGAAATGTGAGCTGATTAGAAGGATATTTTTAATACACTTTATTCAGTAAACAACACTTATTGATAAATAGTAATTTTTCAAAATTAATTTATTTTAATTAGGTATGCATGACAGCAGAATGCATTTTGATTCATTGTACACAACTTCAGCACAACTTTTCATTTCTCTATCCATAATATAGCATCACACCATATGTGCAGACATACGTGGACCTAGGGTAATGATGTCTATGTCATTCCATCATCTTTCCTGCCTAGATGAACCCAAACTCCCCTCCTTCCCCTTCACAAAATAAAAGATTCTCCATTTTTCCCATGCCTCTCCTCTTCTCATCATGAATCAGCATCCACTTATCAGAGAGAACATTTGGCCTCTGGCTTTTTGGGATTGGCTTACTTCACTTAACATGATATTCTACAACTTAATTCATTCACCTGCAAATGCCATAATTTTATTCTATTTTAATGCTGAGTAATATTCCATTATGTATACATACCACAGTTTCTTTATCCATTCATCTATTGAAGGGCATCAAGTTTGCTTCCACAGTTTAGCTATTGTGAATTGAGCTGCTATGAAAATTGATGTGGCTGCATTACTATAGTGTGCTGATTTTAAATCCTTTCGATATAGATCAAGGAGTGGAAAAGCTGGGTCAAATGGTGGTTCCATTCCAAGATTTCTAAGGAATCTCCATACTGGTTTCCAGATTGGTTGCACCAATTTGCAGTCCCACCAGCAATGTATGAGAGTACCTTTTCTCCCACATCCTCTCCAACATTTATTGTTAGTATTGTTGATAGCTACCATTCTGATTGGCATGAGATGAAATCGTAGAATAGTTTGATTTACATTTCTCTAATTACTAGAAATGTTGAACATTTTTTCATATATTTGTTGATTGAAAGTAAATCTTCTTCTGAGAGGTATCTGTTCAGCTCCTTAGTGCATTTATTGATTGGGTTGTTTGGTTTTTTTTTTTTTTTTGGTGTTAAGTTTTTTGAGTACTTTATATATCCTGGAGATTATTGCTATATATGAAGTGTGTGGCAAAAATTTGCTCCCAAAATGTAGGCTCTCTCTTCACCTCATTGTTTCTTTTTTCGTTGAGAACAAGCTTTTTAGTTTGAGTCCATTCTATTTATTAATTCTTGATTTTATTTCTTGCACTTTAGGAGTCTTGTTAAGGAAGTTGGGGCCTAATTCAACATGACGAAGATTTCTTTTTTATTAGGCGCAGGGTCTCTTGTCTAATTCCTAGATCATTGATCCACTTTCAGTTGACTTTTGTGCATGGTAAGAGATAGGGGTTTAGTTTCATTTTTCTGCATATAAATTTCTAGTTTTCCCAGCACCATTTGTTGAAGAGACTATCTTTTCGCCGATATATGTTTTTGGCACCTTTGTCTAGTATGAGATAACTGTATTTATATGGGTTTGTCTCTGTCTCCTCTATTCTGGACCATTGGTCTACATGTCTATTTTGGTGCCAATATCCTGTCGTTAATGTTACTATAACTTTGTAGTATAGTTTATGGTTTGGTAATGTGATGCCTCCTGCTTCAGTCTTCTTGCTAAGTTAACCATTGCTTTAGCTATTCTGTGTCTCTTATTTTTCCAAATGAATTTCACGATTGCTTTTTCTATTTCTATAAGGAATGACATTAGGATTTTAATTGGAATCACATTGAATCTGTATAGTGCTCTGGGTAGTATGGCCATTTGGCAATACTAATGTTGCCTATCCAAGAGCATGGGAGACTTTCCCATCTTCTAAAGTCTTCTTTAGTTTCTTTCTTTAGTGTTCTGTAGTTTTCATTGTAGAGGTCTTTCATCTCTTTTGTTGACTTTCAATTATTTTATTTCTTTTGAGACTATTGTAGAATGAGTATGAAAGGGTTCCCTCCTTTTGTATTTCATAGAATATTTTAAGGAGTATTGGTATTAATTCTTCTTTGTAGGTTTTGTAGAACTCAATTGTGAATTTCTCTGGTCTTGGGCTTTCCTTGGTTGATAGGCTTTTGAAGGTGTCTTCTATTTCTTTGCTTGAAAATTGATCTGTTTAAATTGTGCATGTCCTCTTGACTCAGTTTGGGTTGATCATGTGCCTCTAGAAATTTGTCAGTGTCTCTGAGGCTTTCTATTTTACTGGAGTATAAATTTTCAAAATAGTTTCTAATTTTCTCCTTTATTTCAGTAGTGTCTGACATGATATTTCCTTTCTCATCACAAATTTTAGTAATTTGAGTTTTCTCCCCCCCTTCTTTTCGTTAGAGTGGCTGTTTGTCAATTTTATTTATTCTTTCAAAGAACAAGCTTTTTCTTTTGTCTGTTTATTGAATTGTTTCTTTAATTTCAATTTCATTAATTTTTTCCCCTGATTTTAATTATTTCCTTTATACCACTACTTTTTGTATTAGTTTCTTCTTCTTTTTCTAGGGGTTTGAGATATAGTATCAGGTTTTTAATTTGTTGACATTTTTTTCTTTTAAGGAGTGAACTCAATAGACTTTCCTCTTACTTTCCTTTTACAACTTGTCAAAAACTCCTTGTCCCGGAGTTTTTGACAAGTTGTATCAGAGTTCTCATTTACCCTTAAGAATATTTTTATCTCCTCCCTGATGTCTTCTGTTATCCATGCATCATTCTATAGTGTACTATTTAGTCTGCAGGTGTAGAAGCAGCTTCTCTTTTTTACTTTATCATTGATTTTTAATTTCATTCCATTATGGTCTGATAAAATGCAGGGTAGGATCTCTACTATTTTTTATTTGAGAAGACTTTCTTTGTGGCAGAACATATGGTCTATTTTGGAGAAGAACCCATGTGCTGCTGAGAAGAAAGTGTATTCACTGATTGATGGATGCAATATTATAAGTCTAAATTATTGCTTGTATTATTGAATTATATATTTTCTTTGTTTAGTTTTTGTTTGAAAGATCTATCCAGTGGTGAGAGAGGTGTATTAAAGTCACCCAGTATTATTGTGTTGTGATCTATTTGATTCTTGTATTTGAGAAGAGTTTGTTTGACACACATAGATGCCTCATTGTTTGGGGCATAAACATTTATGATTGTTATTGCATGAGGAGGGCTATGGTGATATTTGCAACGTCCCAGAATGAAGGTGGGTTAGGCCTGGGCTCCATTGGGATCCTGTGCAAGTCTGGAGGGGGGGCAGTCCTGGGCCAGGGCCTGAAGTCTGGCATGGGTCTGTTGGTAGACAGGATGGACAAGGCCTACCCTGGTCCTGGGCTTCCCTGCAGATCAGTGGAGGCAATCCTGGGCCAAGGCCCAGCTCTTATCTCTTACTTTTTAAAAAAATAATTGAAAGCACTTCTCTTTTAGAATCTCATTTACTTGCTTTAAATATCTCTTTTAAAATACAGTTTAGGTTAAGATTCTCTATGGTGCTCATACTAATACACATTTAAATTGATGAACATATTTTGCACATAATGATGTAGCAAGCATGAACAAAATAAATTTATTTCTATTGCTTTTTATTATAGCAATTTTAACATGCTAATATTATAACACAGCAGGATATTTGCTGATGGAGATGTTGCCTATCCTTTATTTTTTATATATTTTTTTGAGTTGTAGATGAACACAGTACCTTTATTTTATTTATCTATTTTATGTGGTGCTGAAGTTCAAACACAGTGCCTCACACATGCTAGGCCAGTGCTTTAACATTGAGCTACAACCCCAGCCACTCACCTATCCTTTTTGATGATAAGGAAGTTTAAACAGTGTCTAGAGAATTAAGTTCCTCGTAGTTGTATTTGAGGTTCTGTCTTAGGTCTTTGTTTCTACACAGTAAGGAGATAGAGTGGGTTTAACCATGTACTAAGAAGACACATTTCTTTTTCCAGTTTAGAAATGTGGATGGACATTACTCCCCAGCTGGGGACCACATTCTGCAGCCCCTCTTTGGCATTACAAATCAATCTCTACTAAATATGTGATCACCAGTGAGAAGTGTAATGTGTAGGGTAAAACAGAAAGTAGAAGCACCTTTCTCACCCTCCCTTTCCCCACGTGCCAGCTAGATTCAGAGGAATCGAAATATGTGTACTAGGGGCTGAAGATATAGCTCAGCTCATAGAGTACTTGCCTCCCATGTACAAGGCCCTGGGTTCAATCCCCAGCACCACACAAAAATAAAAAATAAATGAAAAAATAAATAAATATGTGCATTGGTCTGTTGCCTGAGAGAGTTTGTTGTTTCTTTTGGTTTAATTTTAAGCCAATGGAAAATGATGCTGTATTTGTGAATGACAGCTAGAATTCCTTGAACTAACTTCAGTCAAATGTATGAAGTATGATAAGTCAAGAGCTTTGTAATGTTTTGAACAACTAATAATAAAAAAAAGAATTAAAAAAAATAAATAAAAAATAAAATAAGGTTAGATAACTGGAATGCAAAATTCTAAAGTCCTTTTTTTTTACTCAGAAAGATATTGATTCTCAATAAAACTAATTTAATTACATGTCTTTATGATAAACTATTCTCAGTGACTCATTTATATAATCATTTTGCACAGAACTATTTATTTAATTATTTTGTGCAGAAATGTGTATGAATGTAATCTTCTGCTAAGATACACTCAAGATTCTATTATAAAAACAGATTTTTCTCAGAAAGTGTTTGATTTTTAATCACATACCAAATAAAACTATCCTATAGCAAATATCTAATGTGCTAGGGACAACAACAAACATTTTACAAATAGTTTCTTCCTTTTATTATGAATGCTTTGATGCTCAGGGTTTAAGAAAGTTGTTCAAGGGCAAAGGTACTAGGTTGGACTGAAATTTAAATTTGGATCTGCATTACTTCTTGAATCATTACTACTATAACAAACAGCCATAAATTTAGTGGCTTAAAAACAAGACAAACACAATCCCTACAGTTCTACTGGTTAGAAGTCTTACAGGGGTTTCCTCTTACAGGGCTAACATTAAGATATTGGCAGGTCTTTCTACTTTCTGGAGGCTGTAAGGGAGAATCTTTTCCCTTGGCTGTTTTAGCTTCTAAAACTCCCCATATTCCCTGCCTCTTGGCCTCCTTCTTCTATCTGCAGAGTCAACAATATTGCTTTTCTAGAGGCCTTTCATCTATAGTCACACCTCCCCTTGATTCTTGATTCTGCCTTCCTCTTTTGCTTATAAGAACCCTTGTAATTACCTTGGGCCTACCTAAAAAATACAACATAATCCCCTACTTTTAATGTCAACTCATTAGCAAACTTATTTCCATATACAAACTTTAATTCCTCTCTGACATGCAATTTAACACAGACCCAGGTTTCGAGGCATATAAATCTCTGAGGAGGCCATTACTCCGCCTATCACACATCTCAAACTGTGCTCTTTACTTATATATAGTACTTCATGACCAAGTCCATATGCGACAATGACACAAAATGATGCCAAGAGATGATCATAGATTAGGTGCCAGAAACTATGACACCCACTTGTTGATTGTAAGTAATCTTTAGATAGGTGTTATTCATTGTCAGCACACACCTCATGGAACTCTTATTTAACAAACTGAATGCTTTTTTTTTTTTTTTCCTGATAGGTATAAAACAAGGAAGAAAGAAAGATATACATATAGCCATGCAGAGCAGGTAGATTACAGTGCTATTTTCATCATCAATAAACTCCTATTTCTAAGGAAAGAATCACTAGGGCTTCATTTTTTGTAGTGTTCATTTCTAGAGTAGTCACAAAGGCTTGTTCCTACCAAGTAAATATAAACATAACCAATAGGCAGACCCATATAAATAAAAACAGAAAAGTCTATATCACAGAGAGATGTGCACAAAGGGAATACCCATTTTTATGTTGTTGTTATTCTGGAGTACAGAAATAAAATTTGTAAAAACATAATGTGATATTAAAAAAGAATCAAATTGTCTTAATAAAAGAAAATGTGCTTTAGTAGCAGTGCTATAATTTTACATTGCCTATAAATATCAGATTTTAGACTTTAAAAACAAATCATCAAATGAAGTATAAGAGATGACAGACAGCTTAATATTCAGAAATCATTCAGCCAATTTATATTCTTAACTATGTTTATCATACATGTTGTATTATTAGTAGCAGTCTAACAAAGCATTATAAGTACATGTTAAATTTAGAGGAGGAACAATTGTCCAGCAAAACCACAAGAAAATTTGAAAGTAATTCTCTTGCAGTATGGTTAAAGAGGCCTTGAAAATCTAAACAAACTCTAGATATTCAATACTGACCTAATACAGAACTTCTCTGTTCCTTCTTCCTTACCTGTAGATGTAGAATTTGGAACTTTAATGGTTCTCTCATATTAGCATGCCTCAGATTCACCAAGAAAGCTTGTTAGAAACAAATTGCCTGCTTGAGCAAATAGGATCATTTAAGGCCAGACTTCAGGGCCAGCCTGGGAAAAACAGGGAGAATCCAACTTGAAAGAAACATAGAGGGAAGGAAGAAAGGGAATATCCAAGGTGGTAGTCTGAAGTGGAGATCAGATTTTATATATTTAACAAGTTCTCAAGTGATTATGATGCTGCTAAACTAGGGCCAGATTTTGAGAATCATGGGAATAAATTAGCAATTTCTTTCAGCAGTAGTTTAAGAGTATTATGTGTATGTGTGTGTATGTATATATATAATATTTTATAAATTGTATATTATATATACATATATATATAAAATACTATATAAAGCATCCTCCTCCTCCATATTTCTTTCCCTTCTTTTAACCTCTAAGTGAGTCTCTTGCTCTTTCATACCCTACTCAGAATCAGTAGGTCATGTGATCATTTTGGCAAATCAATTATTTAAAATTATGTTCAGTCTATGGAAAATACATTCAACCTATGGGAAAGAAAGAAGAAACAAAGAGAAAGAAACTCTACTTGCCTTGAGTCCCTAGCACGTGCTTTGAACTGTGCTAGATGCTCTGGAAAGCGTAAGAAAATTTGGAGAACTATAAGGATTCTATTGTGAAAAAAATTATTAATAGGTGACTAAAGGACATAAAAAATTAACAAACATAACCGATGGAACTTAAATGGAAGAAACAAGATCTTAGAGTAATTAAGAAATCTAATTATTCCCCTTAAAAATAAGCTATGTGACAAGCAAGGGTTATTAACTAAACTCTGGAAGTTCCAAATTGAAACAGTAAGCCAGTTGAAGAGATGTAGCAAGCATCTTAGAAACATTCTAAATTTTGCTGTATAAATGACAATAAGATAAGAATGCAGCAAATGACACACAGAGTTAGAATCCCCAGAGAGCCTCACTCTGCTTTCAGATGAGGAACCTCTGTGAGCTCTTTGACAGTTGTGAATCTGTGATGCATTAGATCTGTTGGGTGAATCTCCCTGGAGCCAGTGATGACTTGCAGAGCCCGTTGAATGTGTGACTCTGCCGCATCTGCAAAGCATCTGGTCTTAGAAAGAGAGGCAACAAACCTGAGCTTCTGCAGCTTGTCAGGGTCAGAAAAATCAAAACGGCTTCCAATTGAGACAAGTATGATAAAAACTATTGTATTTCTTTGGACGGCAAATTTCTTAGATTTCATCCTATGGAAGCAAGAAGAAAATAATGAACAGGATGATGTCAATACAATAATGCAACCCTAAAGAATTTGATAAAATTTCTGTAGAATCCTTGATTGCCATAGCAGCTCCTCATTAGTGTCTATCTGTAATTACTAGTAACTCTAGTAACAGAGTAACCTGCATAAGAAAGAAGCAGCCCAAGTCAAATGAAGGAATTTGAACTTCTTCATATTTAAATCACATGTTCAGAAAATGTATTTGTAGAGCTGGGTTTCTAGATCAGTGGTAGGGTACTTGCCTAGCACACACTTGCCTAGTACTTGCCTCTGCCCCACATAAATAAATAAATAAACAAACAAACAAACAAACAAATAAATAAATAAATAAAGATTAAAAACAAATCTAAAAAAACAATGTGAAAGACAGAAGAAAAAACCTTGTACTTAAATTATGGACTTTGCCAGGTAAAGACCACTGAACATTGTATAAAATTTCCCCAACCACATCTGCAACCCTGACTATAAATGATAGATAATGTATTAGAAAAAGTTGCCTTTATAAATTTAAAATAGTCTGCATAAAAAAAACTTTAGATATATACAGGGAGAAAAAAAAAAGAAAATAATTCTGTAGAAAGCAAGAGATGAAGATTCTCCCAAAATGTCATTTTTTCATAATTGCGTGCAATTGTCAATTACCCAAAGTATAAATAATTTGTCTCCTAAATAATATGTCAGAATTTGAAGGAGTTGAATGATTGAAAATAGACATCAAAGGGACTGACTTAGGTAATGAATGAAACACGTTTATTTAATCTTTATTTACAGTCCCATTTACTTTCTCCAAATAACATCATCCTAAATGATTTGTGAATGGTGCATTACCATAAAGTTGACTTAAGTTCTCCCTACTTTTTACAGTATGGAACATTATCAGGTAATATTATTATATTAATATTTAATATTTCAATGGATAGTTTCCTTCAATTTCTTTGAAATTTGCCTCAGTTCATTTTGTAACTCAACAAGGGTCAGACCCATACACAGGAGAATACACTCATGTTTTCCACTCTGGTCTTTTAATCTATGCTTACAAGCTACTTGCCAGTGTCATCTTTCTACTTCCTCTGACCCAGTGGCTACTGTCCTCTGAAAAAAGTGTCTCTTTCTCACCTTTTCTGCCACCAGTTGTGTGAATGTGCACTGCATATGCCTGGAGACAGACACCTTCACACCTTGGATTTAAGATTGCATATCTTCTATGGAAATTTTCTAGCAGATGTGGCCAATTTTCTCATTTTTACAAAACCAATATAATATTACAATTTTATGAAATGAGGGATTAGAGTATCTTTGAGAAGTGGGGCTCTATTTTACAGAGGTACTGTGTAGGCTAAGGTGGTTATTCCTTCCTATGATGTCCTTTGAAATGAAAAATCCTTGAGCACTAAACACAGCTTTGGCATCATTGCTCAGTTCACTTGAGTAAAATGGTTCAGCTTTTAAAAATCTGTCACCTCGGGGCTGGGGATGTGGCTCAAGCGGTAGCACGCTCACCTGACGTGCGTGCGGCCCGGGTTCGATCCTCAGCACCACATACAAACAAAGATGTTGTGTCCGCCGAGAACTAAGAAAAAATAAATAAATATTAAAAAAATTCTCTCTCTCTCTATCCCCCCCTCTCTCTCACTCTCTCTTTAAAAAAAAAAAAATCTGTCACCTGGTCCAGATTCTGTGTCCCATTTCTTATAGATTCTTTCATACAATTAACTTCTTTAGCCATGGTAAGCCTCACTCTATAGGAATCATACTGCACCTTTGGAGATGATGTGGAGCAGGCATAAGCAGATGGTCATCTTGCCATCCAGCCCCAAGGAACCAGTTGACAGCAAATTTTCTCCCTAAGTCTCTTTCATTTTTACCTCTACACATACCAGTGCATTCACTGGAATTCCTGAGAATTTACATCTCAATTTAAACTCAACTAGTAACCAATTCACTAAACTCCTTTTAATTTGGTAGAATAATTCCTTTGATTTGTTTCCTTCCCAACCTTGATTGTTGCCTATGTGAGGATTTGTACATTTTGGCTGTCTGAGGATTAACCATATCAGCAGTCATAGGATCTTCACTGTTATTCAATACATCTTCTTTCCACAACCCTCAATTACCACTAGCACTGTCAAAGCAGGCATTCATTCCCAGCATAGCAACATAGATTGTCTTATGAGAAAAGTAAATTAACTGATTTAAACAAAAAATAAAACTATCCACTATCCAGTTTAATACATGAAGGTTAGTTCCAAACAAAAAAACATAGCAAGTTTACTTCTTTCAATTTTTAACAGGTGTAGTAAGGAATTGTTATTTCACATGGATAGTGTGGACAACAGACAATGAAACATTGCCAAGAAAAGACAGTAACAATCTTTCAAAGTATGACTTAATAGCCCCCAAATAAAATAAAAGAATACAAGTATTTACATTAATGTTTTATGTAAATATTATAGTTTAATACAAACCACTCAACTGAAATTATAACTACATATGTAGTTATAAAGACATAAAATTAAGTGGCAGTGAATTAATTCTGATAGATGTACAAGTGGAAGAATTTTAAAAATATATTGGAACAGTGTTATATAGAGGCATTTAGGACCATTAATTGTTAGAATCTATAATGAATAAAACAATCTGAGGTTTCCAACTATAGAAGTTATATAAATATGCTTTGAGATTAATATTTTTACTCAATAATTTAAAAAAACTATATCACTTGTAAAGGTTCAATAGCATGCTAAGCACAAATAGAAATAAATATGCTTATTTGTCAATTAGCAATACATACAACTCAGAATATTTAAGGTCACTATGTTAAATTCACAAATATGCCTCCTGATGGATGTATGCAGTAGCTGGTATGTGGATGGCTAAGCTAGGAAAAATCATATCCAAAGGAAAAAATGATCAAAATACTTTTATTTTTAAAAATGTAATTTTAAAAAGCCTTCAATATCTCCAAACCTCAGTATCAAATTGGATAGGATGGCACTTCATACTATAATAATTCAATATCAGAAACCAGTTAAACTGATAAATGAAAATGGAAGAAATCATTCAATAGAAACCATTTTTTTCAATTGAATTCAGAATAGGCAGGCTAGCAAAATTACAAAGGTCATTTAACAGCAGAAACTACAAGATCAAGTAGATAATGAGAACAGAAATCAAGAATCCAGACAAGCTCTAAGTCAGAGAAAGGGCCATGCTGTCTCATAGAAACCCTAATTGTGACCCACCTTGTACCAGATTTCAGGCAATTATATTTACTATATCTTCAGCTCCAATCAAATGATTTCAAAGAATTCTTAACAGTCATATTTGTTATATTTTCTCATATATTTTCTCTTTTCAAATAATCAAAATTGGCTTTTTGTAATGAAAAATAGAGAAATAACCTGGAAATTTATAAAATGTTCTTTGATATTATTGATGATTATCCATGAACGTATTTTTTTAAAGTTGACAAAAGTTTTTAAAAGTTTTCTGTGACATATTAAATTTGGAATGCCTCCTCTATAATTCCAGTAACCAACTGGTATATTGAAACAAAAATCTCTATGTGGCTTTGGTTAGTTTTACATTTCTGCCTACTAATGCCCACCAATAAAATGAAATATTTTGCTCAGTAGCAAAAAGAAGAATGTGGACTCCCCTATTAAAATTGATAAGACATGCTAGGGGCTCCGGAAGAAAGTATGTCTAATGATGAAATATTCAGAATGATACATCAGGCACCTGAGTTTTCAGTTTTAATGAAGTTTTGGAGGAAAAAAAATACCACTTGGGAAGACTATCACTCCATTGCCTATCTCTTCATTTATTTATTTATTTTTTGGCAAGTTTGGAAATTCTTTTAAGCTAAGTAAATGATTTGATTACCCCATGTCATTAATTTAGTCATCTAAAGGTGACATTTTGCAATGATTTTTTTTCTTAGTATAGGTAATAGGATTTGGAAGCCTATTATGTATTAGCTGAAGATTTTACTTAGTTCAGATGGAATAATATACAGACACTGTAAAGTAATTGACAAAATATGAGTTGAAATATGAGCACAATGAAGTGTACACCCACTCAGCATAGCCAAGGTTGCATGAACTGCACCTGTCCAACATATATATGACTGCTAATGAAAAGAGGGATTATGAGTCTCCTGTTGTCCCTCAAATGCACACATCAAAAGCAGTACTCAGACAACAGATCATAATAATCTGGTCCACCAACATGCCACTAAAATGTTTAAATTAGTTACAATTGTATGATTTGAATACTATAAATAGATACGTGGATTTCTGACTTTAGTTTTGTTGTTTATGCATTCTTTCATTAGAAGAATGAGAAAGAGGAAAGATACAGGAATTCTGGTGCATAGAAAAAGCAATGCATTTTTAGAAGGGAAAGAATAATCTACAGTCCTTATCAAATAGTATCTATGATGTTTTTGTTGTTTTGTTCTCATACAGTTGGTTTCACCTACACTATCTGACTACCCAGTGTTGATATCCCCATATTAATATCATCATAGAGAGATTAATGAAAGATAAACAAAGTAGAAAATAGACTTGTTCTTTTTTAAATTATCTGTACTTCCTATACTTCATTTCCTTATTTAAAATGACAAAATATTAATCACAAAAGGCATTGTGAGGAATAATTGAAAACATAAATCTAGAAATAACATGATAAAACTTCAAGAACTACTCACTCATAATATCTCTTACAAAGTTATAAGGACAGCAAAAAAGTAGATGACTCCCTTGATACTTGTAGTAAATATCACTCCATAAACCATGTAAGTAAATGAATATATATTTGTACATATCTTGAAAGAGCAGGCTAAATAGGAACCCAAATCAGTTATATGAAATAAACACTATAGAAATGATATTATTCAGTAATTTCACAAGTAAATTTACCTGAATTTATACTTATATTTCATTTTAGCATTCAAATCAATATAATTAGTAAAATGGTCTGTGATATTCAATACACTTTTTTTTCTATTTTACTTGTTCTTTTGAGAGACATATGATAGTAGAGTTTGACAGTAGAATTTTGACTTATTATATATACATGGAGTATAACTTATCCTAATTAGGATCCCATTCTGCTGGTTGTATATGATGTGAAATTGCACTGGTCATGTATTCATACATAAGGATAGAAAAGTTATGTCTGATTCATTCTATTGTCTTTCCTATTTCCGTCCCCCCTCCCTTCCCTTCATTCCCCTTTGTCTAATCCAATGAATTTATAATCTCCCCTCCCTACCCTTCCTTGTTGTAGATTAGCATCCATGTGTCAGAACACTTTACCTTTGGTTTTGGGGGACTGGCTTATTTCACTTAGCATGAGTAAGAACTACAATAATGTCTTTACAAATGCCATGTCTACCTCTTCCTTTTCTGCCCTCACCAGACAATTTCTTTCATGTCACAAATATGGGCAGCAACACAGCAGAAATTGCAGTTGATCTCTAGGAAATACTTTTAGATAGGAGACCTTGAAATGGGAAAATGTAGTAAAGTTGAAGCAAAAGAAACTGAGATTCAGATATGTAATCTGAATTTATCTAAGGCACAGTTTATTTGAGGCACAGGTTTTTAATAAAAGATCAAGGTACTAGTATTTAAAAAATCTAAGTCCAATATCAGTGTTACTGTATAGTGTTATTTGCACAAACTAAATTACAAATATTAATATGTTTTTAATTAGTGATTTTATCTTATGTTACTGAACATTATCCTCATTTGTAAATTTCAGATAGATAAAAATATTTGAAAATCCTAAAGGTAAAAACCACTATTCCAGTAATTATTACAAAATATTAATGGAACCAGAATGAGTAAAAAGAAGTAAGTTAAAAATATTTTTACATTATGAGTTCCAAAAAGAGGTCATGACTTAATTCTTGCCTTTATAGTCTCTAAGACTGAGTATTATTTTACAAATGGATACTTTTAAGAAGGTTGGAGGAAAAAATAAAAAGATATACTATACACAAAGTGATAGAATATGTCAGAAACACTCAGGGACCAACTATAGGAGCTCCAAATGGGAAATATATTTTTAAAATATCCAACAAATGATGTGTACCCAAAATATGCAAAGAATTCTTAAAACTCAACAAAAAAATGCAATCATATCATGTGCAAAATATCTAAATAGATACCTTACCCAAGAAGATATGCCTATGTAAAGAAAAAGCATATGAAAAGATGCTCAGCATCATTTAGCATCAGATAAAACCAAATTAAAACAATATTGTGATACTAATGCACTTCTATTATAATCATTAAAAATAAAAAGCAAAAATAGATGACAATAGTATTTGTTAGAGAAGAAGCCAAGCACCTGAAATTTATACATAACTTGCTCAGCATTCTTCAAATGTTGAACATAGTTTACTATATAAGTAAGTAATCCTAGTCCTATTAATTCAACTTATTTTAAAATTAATATTCATGAAGAAAAATTTATATGAATGTTTGTGTTAATATTATTCATAATTTCCTTAATCTGGAAACAGTCAAGATGTCCTTCAACAGATGAATGAACAGATGAACTGTGTCACACTCATACAGTGGAATACTACACAGCTATGATCATAAATCAATTATTACACCAAGTAAAGACAGGAATAAAACATTTTCTAAGTATCTTTTCTGAAAATGTTACTGTATGATTGTGTTTTATATTATTTTGTAGGAAAAGTACACATAGAGAGAATAGACATATAGTAGATTCTAGGAAGTTTGAGATATTAAATCTATTCATAGTGTCTGCTGGGGAGGACCTGATATATGAGGCAGGCACATGATATTTAGGATGATGGAATTGTTTTCTGTGATAGTCTAAAGGCAGATACATGTAACTACACAACTGTCAAGAACCACAGAACTTTATTTTTTTTTTAAAGAGAGAGTGAGAGAGGAGAGAGAGAGAGAGAGAGAATTTTTAATATTTATTTTCTAGTTCTCAGCGGACACAACATCTTTGTTGGTATGTGGTGCTGGGGATGGAACCCAGGCCGCACGCATGCCAGGCGAGCTCGCTACCGCTTGAGCCACATCCCCAGCCCAAGAACCACAGAACTTTAAATGACAAAATTAAGCCTTCAGGGCTGGGGATGTGGCTCAAGCGGTAGCGCGCTCGCCTGGCATGCGAGCGGCCAGGATTCGATCCCCAGCACCACATACCAACAAAGATGTTGTGTCCACTGAGAACTAAAAAAAAAACTAAAAAAAAAAAAAATTAAGCCTTCATGTATAAGAATTTTAAAAAATAATAAATAATAATCTTTAGGAATTTGAATGGCTCAAGTATAGAACTCAAACTGTAACCAAAAACAAACAAACAAACAAAATTTGGACACTGACCTGCATGGAACCCAGGCTCACAGCAGGCCCAGGTCCATCCAGTCACCAGCTATAGTTCAGCCTCAAGCACAGGATGTGTATAGAGATTTGATATTTTTGCTTAGAAAGCACAATTGTGATTTATTTTATATGGAACAACACTTTCCTGTGATGTTAAAAGTAAAGATTATAAGACAAAGAAGACCAATCAATGGGATTGATGGTTTGACATTTAGTAAAAAGTTAAGTTACATGACAACATACACACACACACACACATATATGTTGAATTAGTATGAAAAGACACTTAGGAAATAAATTATTTTGTCTGATATTCACTGTACTCCAGTAGATATAACTATTTTTTTATGAGACTACCAGATAAACATTTAGAAATTATTATGGATGGACACTGGGGTTGAAAATTAACAAAGTGAATTATCAAGGGATTGAATCCAGTCTTTCACTATTGAAGAGAGAGCTTAAAGACAACCAGTGGGAGAAGGCTAGAATGGTACATGTGGTAGTAGATTGTGTATTAGTATGAACTAATTTGGATTAATATACATATGGGTGGATATACACATATGTACACACAGAGACAAACACTTATAAATACATGTATGTATGTGGATTAATATGTGCACGTTTTTCCTTCCTCTGTCACCAGCATCTGGAAGCAATAATACTCAACTAATCATGAGCACACTTGTCACCATATCTCTATTTCCAGCATTATTCTCCAGAAAATGTAGCAATGCCAATTTATAGAAATGGCTAATTCTAGGGCCAGGAGGCATGAAATATATAAAATTAGCCTTTGAGCAACTTGTAGCGTGAAAGTAAGGACATGCTTGAAAAACAGAGCATAAAAAAGGAACACAGAGACCAAAACTTAAGAGCTCCCAAAGGCTAAGGATCGAAAACAAATAGAACAACAAATTAAAATGAAGCAAATTTTGATTAAAACAAAGTATAAAATAAATTTCAACTGATCCTTGTGATGTAGATAAACAAATTGATAATTTTTAAAAAGTTAAACAGAAAAAAATACATTCCATGCAGATTTTCCAAATATTTCTTCCAATATTTTACCCTCTAGGAGGTTGAATATAACTCCGCAGTCCTCAAGTGTGGGCTGAACATAGATACTACCTTCTAAAGAATACAGTGTATAAGGGGAGAAAAAGAATTGCTTTTAATGGAGAAAATTGGCAAGCACTACCACAATCTGTTGATTATGGAAACATTGTTAATGGAATTATAGGAAGGGCATTTAATTTTTTTACTTTTTATTAGATTTTATAGATACACATAGTACTTGCATTCATCTTGATTAACTCACACATGCATGGAATTCAGTTTCAGTTCATGATCCAACCCCTTCCTTCCTGTTTTCCATCCCCTCCCCAATTCTCCTTCTAGACTCCCCTCTTCTCTTTTAGACTTTCTTTTTGCTCATTTATTTATTTATATTTGATTGCTTCTTTTCACTTATACATAAAGGTGAAATTTCCTGTGGTATATTTGTATATGCACATAACACAGTCTTTCATGAATTCATTCTTCATTGACACCTTTTTTCTCATCCTTCCACTCTGCCTCTCAATCTTCTATACTACTGATCTTCCCTATATCTTTATAATATTCTATCCTTCCCTCCTCCTTTCCTTTATTTTATTGTAACTTCTGAATATGAGCAAAAATATCTGACCCTTGGCTTTCTGAGTCTGGCTTATTTCACCTAGCATAATATTTTCCAATTCTATTCATTTACCAGCAAATGCTATGATTTCTTTCTTCTTTATGGCTAATTAGAACTCTATTGTGTATATATACGACAATTTCCTAATCCTTTCATCTATCGATGGGCATCTGAGTTCAGCTACTGTGGATTGTGATGCTATAAACATTCATGTGCTATGCTGCTGTACTATGATGATTTTAGTTCTTTTGGGAAAATACCCAGGAGTGGGATAACTGGATCATCTGGCGACTCCATTCATAGTTTTTTGAGGAATCTACAGACTGCTTTCCAGAGTAGCTATACTAGTCTGAAATTCCACAAACAATGTACAAGTGTACCTTTTTCCCCACATCCTCACCAGCAATTATTGTTGTTCATATTCTTGATCATTGTGATTATTACTGGAGTGCGAAGACATCTTGGTGCAGTTTTGATTTGAATTTTTTCTGAAAAAAATGTTGAACATTTTTTCGTATATTTGTTGCTCATTTGTATTTTTTCTTTTGGGAAGTTTCTGTTTAATTCTTTTGTGCTTTTACTGATTGGGTTATTTGTTTTGTTTCTGTGATTCTTGGGTCCTTTGTATTTTCAGGATATTAATCACCTATTGGAGGTGTAGCTGGCCAATATTTTCTCCCATTCTGTAGGTTCTCTCTTCACACACATAATTTTTTTTCCTATCTGTATGCCTTTGATTTCCTTCTCTTCTCTGAATAATCTGGCTAACATTTTGAGGACTATATTGGATAGAAATAGGAGTGGTGAAAGTATACAGCCTTGTTTTGTTACTAATTTTAGAGGAAATGCTCTTAGTTTTGTTCTATTCAATACAATGTTGGCTTTGGGTTTGTCATAACTGGCCTTTACAATGTTGAGGCAAATTTTTTCAATCTCTAGCTTCCCCAGCATTTTTAACATGAATGGGTACTGGATTCTGTTAAAGTCTTTTCTGCACCTTTTGAAATGATCACGTGATTTTTTTAAAATTTAATTTTGTTTAAGTGGTGAATTTTATTTATTAATGTGCATGTGTTGAATCAAACTTGCATCCCTGCAATGAAAGCCACTTGATCTTGGTGAATTATCTTTTTATAGGTGCTTTTGGATGTGGTTTTCAAATCTTTTAAGGACTTTTGTGTATCAGGAATATTGGGCTACAGTTTTCTTTCCTCAGTATGTCCTTGTCTGATTTTGGTATCAAGATTATAGTGGCTTTCCATAGAATTTATTTGAGAGAGCCCCCTCCCTTTAAATTTCATGGAATAATTTTAAGAATACTGGCATTAGTTATTTTCTAAAGGTTTTATAAAACTTTGCTGAGAATCCAAGGGTCCTGGGTTTTTTTGTTTGTTTGTTTGTTTTGTTTTGTTTTGTTTTATTTTGTTTCTTTGTTTGGAAGTCTTTTAAGAGCTGTTTTAGTTTTTTTAGTTGATATTGTTTTGCTTAGGTTTTCTAAATCTTCCTGATTCAATTTGGGCAATTCTAGAAATTTGTCAATGTATTCTAGATTTTTCAGGTTTTTTTTTTTGGAGTATAAATTTTAAAAATTGGTTCTGATGATCCTTTGGATTTCAGAAGGGTCTGTGGTGATATATCTCTTTTTATTTCTATTTTCAATGATTTGATTCTTCTCGGTTTTTGTTAGGTTGGCTAAGAGTGGATCAATCTTATTTATCTTTCCAAAGAACCAGTTCTTTGTTGCATTGATCAAGTGTACTGTTTTTATTCTCAATTTCATTTATTTTGGCTTTGATCTTAATAATGTCCTGTCTTCTACTGTTTTTGAAATGTTTGTTCTTCAGGCCACTAGGTGGAGCATAACTTTATTTATTTGGGATTTCTTTTCTTTTTTTTTTTTTTTAATGTAGACAGTGCTATAAATTTTCCTCTTCCATTGCTTTCATACTGTCCCAGAGATTTTGATATATTTTTATTTCTGTTCTTGCTAGTTTCTAGGAATTTTTTTTTTATTTCTAGTCTCATTTCTTTTCTGATCCATTGTTAAGAGGGTTTTGTTCAATCTCCATGTTGTTTTCTTTTAGAGCTTGGAGTTTCTCATTACAGACCCTCCTTGATTTTAGGATATGAATTAAGAAATCAGAAGTGAATCTTATTGGTTTGCCTCTATATATGATCTGATGTTTGTCTCTTGCAGCATTTAAACATTTGTCCTAATTTTCTGGGTTAGGCTTTTTGATTATGATATGTCTAGAATAGATTCTCAATTGATAAAGCCTATTTAGAGACCCTTAGGTCTCTAGTATGTGGATATCTATATCATTTCTGATAAGAGAAACATTTTTTTGTAATTATCTACTTGAAATGTTCTTCATGACTTGAGCTTCTGTCTCCATGTTCTCTTCTATCCTAGTGATTATCAGATTTGATCTTTTGATGTTGGCTCAGAGTTCTTATATATACTCATCATGTTCTATAAATTTTTTCCTTTATTGCATTCTCTGTACTCAAGTACATATACCCTCTCTTCAAGACCTGAAGTTATGTTTTCAAGGGATGAAGTTCTACTTTTTTTTTTTATGAAATCGAATTTGTTAGAGATGCTTTCAAGTGAAATTTTTTGTCAATTGATAGTGTCTTTCATTTCTAGGAGTACTGATTGGTTTCCTTTTACTATTTCTATTTCTTTATTGAAGTGGTCTTTCATATTCTTTATTTGCTCTCTTAATCCCTTCTTTTTTTTTTTTTAAAGAGAGAGTGAGAGAGGAGAGAGAGAGACAGACAGAGAGAGAGAGAGAGAGAGAATTTTTAATATTTATTTTTTAGTTCTCGGCGGACACAACATTTTTGTTGGTATGTGGTGCTGAGGATCGAACCCGGGCCGCACGCATGCCGGGCGAGCGTGCCACCGCCTGAGCCACATCCCCAGCCCTCTTAATCCCTTCTTTACATCTTACTTTAGTTCACTTAACATTTTAATACTCAGTGTTTTATAATCTTTCTCTGGGATTTTGTCAACATCAGTATAAGTGGGATCCTTCATTGGGAGATTGTGAATTTGGTGGGGAGATTTGTTTGCCTGTTTTTTCATGTTTTCAGAGGTATTGATGACTTTTTTACATGTGTATTATTTTGGATCTTATTTTTCTAGGATTTCTCTCTGTTTCTGATATATGAGAAGATGTCAAGTGATGGGACCTGAAGTTCCTCTCTGATTGTTTCTCTTCGGTTCTTTTCTTTATTGGGTTTTTGTCTCCTCAATTCTTTGAGTTGGAGTAATGTTAAGCCTCAGTTGGATTAGACTGTGCAAGGTGAGATTCACTGTGGTTTAGTGAAATGTGAGTATTTCTCAGCTGCAGGATTTCTACTCTGTAATCTTGAATTGTCCCAATTTTTTCCAAACCCCCTCCCTAACTAATGGGGAAAGGGATGGCACTAATATCAACAAAAGATCTACTTACAGCCTTAATATACATGTCTGGTGTCTGCTTTTACATCGATAACCTAATTGCCACCAAAATGGAATGGTGGTTTCAGCATTTAACAACAGTACCAACAATCAAAAGCAAAAACAAAAACAAAAAACTGTGAACTAGATCAAGCATCCAGGCATTCAACAGCAGGTGCTTACTATGTTGTTGACCATATTAATAATCACAACTGTAATTCAGGTACTTGTCCTGGAGTATAGATGCACTTGCATGACTATAGTGAGCATCCTTGCAATAGTTTATATGTGGGTGCCAGGTATTATGGGGCTTTCTCCCTTAGGATCCAGAGACTGAGTGGACCAAGTACAATGTTCTTTGTGCCTGTTTCAGTCTTTCAGGATTAGGAAGCCTGTGGGAATTTTTTTGTGGCCTGCAGGTAACTTCCTTGGTAAGTTCCTACTCCACCATCTCTGTTCAGAGCTGCATGAATTGTGTGAACTGTTAGGAAAGAGCTTTCAATTCCTGTGAACCTACCAGCATGTTCCGCACTCGCCAAAGGTTAGAATTTACTCTTGATACAATAGTATAAGGATGGCAGTTTACTCCCATGGTTTTCCTACCAAAGTACCTCAAACCCATTTTAATCTTGAGAAAAAAGTATAAATCCTAAATAAGAAATGTTTTACAAAATGACCAGTATGCCTCACATCTGTGAAGGTCATCAAAAACAAAGAGGTTTCAAAAATCTATAGGAAATGAATCTGCCATGACAAATAAATAAATTGTGAAATACTGACACACGAAAAGGAGATTAAATTAAAGAAACAAAACACTAAACATATCTGAATAAAGCATAGACTTTAATTAATAATGATGTACCAATATCAGTTCATTCACTGTAACACAGGTACCGTATTAATGTAAAATGTTACTAATAAGTGAAATTGAGTCTTGGGTGTACAGAACTCTGTATTAACTTCACAACGTTTCTGGAAATCTAAATCAATTCCAAAATAAAATTTTTATTTAAAATCAAATGACCACAACCCCCAAAACAAACATTAGAAATCTCCAGAAATCTTCGAAGGTTTATGCAGATACATTTGTTAATTTATTGGTTAATGCCTAATTACCTTTGTTTGAAACCTGGATGGGGTTGGTTCGGATTGTGTGGAGATAGAGAAGAAATAATGCAAAGAGAAATATGGTTCCCTAGTAATATGTTTGTATCCCACAGCTTGCATTAGATTCAATCTGGGAAGAATTATAACAAAAGGGAAAAAGAGGAAATGTCAGAGAAGAGCCAGAATCCCCCCACCAAAAAAAAAAATAATCATCATCATTTAACATCCTGAATCACCATATTGCAATGTGTACATTGTATGCGGGACAGGCAAAAGCTTTTACACTTTGTAGTTCAATTAGCATTGCATTCTAGAGGCAGAGGGGATTTATATTTAGAAAATCACATTTTCAATGTTTCCTCAACTGCTTAGTTGATAACATGGCACTAAAACTCCTCAGATTTCAGTTAACATTTAAAATTGAAATGATTATAGCTACTCTATATAAAGATTTATATATATAAGGAAAGTTTCAAATGGCAAAACCTTAAATAAATAAATACTATCTTCTCTAATTTTCATGTCCAGACATCCCTTGAATCCTACATTTGCAGGCAAATGATAGAAATAAAGAACAGATTTAGGAAAATGGTACATTAATCAAACGGGTATTCTATGAGTGATGGTAAACTACTTTAAAGGCTAGTAGATTAAGAAGTTCAAAGGACCACTGTTAGAGTTTTATAGACAAAAATGCACATTAAATAATGATAGCTCAAATATCTTGTTTCAAGGTAACTTACCAACACAAAAAATATAAGGTATTTAGAAACTATACATTTCCAGCTCTGTTAGTTACCCCCAAATTTTTTAATAAAATGCACTTTCAACTCTTCCCACCAGTTTTTATCAACTGATAGAATGTATAATCTATTTAAAATCTCTGAAACACTAGAATGTAGTCAGTTCTTACTCTGCATAGTAATGTAGGACCATAATAATTATAGGGCATCTAAACTCATGTAGTGCAATCTCAGTAATTGTTCCATGACTTTTAAACTTTTTGGTTAAAACATTTAAAAATGTCTTACTGTCACGTAGAACCATATATGCAAGTGAAAGAAAAAGACACAACTAATTCTTATTTAATGTATTTTAAATTTTTAGAAGTAATGAGAATCAAAATGTTTGATTTCATTGTAAATAACTTATCTAGCATAATCTGGACAGGGGTTACTTTCTTGTCCCATGATTTATGATACAGAGAGAGGCTGAATTTTTCTCTATCTTGGAAAAGTACTTTAGTTCTTTCTAAATTTAGATCAATTCTTACTTTTTTCCTTTGCCCTTTCAATTGTAAGAAATGTCTCCAAGTATTCCTTTAATGTGACACTTTTTTCCCAGGTTCTCTGAGACATTGGCCTTTTTTGTCACATACATTTATTTTTTCCTTTCTATTTCTAAACTGCCTTCACTAACTTCCCGTGGCAGTGTATCGGAGGCTCTTAAACAGTTGCAGAGTCAACAATACTTTGGTCTGCTATTGCTTCTGTAATTCCACTTACGTTGCTTTAAATTTTGCTTCCAGAGTTATCATTTTTCATCTCATTGCTATGTATTTTATTGGTTTAAATCTATGTACCTGATGCACAAAAACATTAAGAAGTTTAGATGTTAATGGATTACCATGTGATTGGCCCATTGGAAACATTTGATACATGTAGACACTACATAATGTTTAAACATTTGATATATATATACATTACATAGTGTTTAAATCAAGATAAACATGGGATATCTCTGCATTTATTCCTTCTTTATGGTAAATTTTCAAAATGTTTCCTTTTAAATATTTTAAATGAGTAATCCATTACTGTTATCTATAGTCACCTTACTGTGCAACAGCATAGCAGAACTTTTTGCTCCTAATTGTAAATTAGTGCCCCTTGATCAACCTTTCCATAGCTTTCAGCCCCAAACTTCTATCTCCAGTTTCTAGATATTACTATTCTACTTTCAAGACTTTTGAGATCAGATTTTTGGTTTTTGTGTTTTTGTTGTTGTTGTTGCTGGGGTTTCTTGTTTGTGTGATTTTTTTTTTTAAATTTCAGTGCTTATCTTTCTGTGATTGGATTATTTCACTTAAAATAAGGATCTTTGCTGGCCAATTTTTCCTTTTATTCCTTTGTGTGAAACAACATGTGGGTTTATCAGTGGGTGACAAGGGGTCACAACTGCATGCTTTGAATCTGTGCATGAACAAATGACATGTGTGTAGAGACCAATCACCAACAAACAGTGAAGACATAATTAGTCATCAATCATGATGCAAATCTGCTACTTGTATAATGATTTGTGGACTGAGATACAACAGCTTGTATAACTGTTTGTTGATAACTGTATGCAATTATTCACAGTTAATAGATTGTGGTATCTGAAAGTTGAACCATGTTGATGGGAGACTGAAGTTATTTAATTAATTTATGGTAAATGTGCAGACATAGCCTAGCAAAGTGAAGAGTGCCTTTAAAAAAATAAGAAGTTATGAGATAAATCTAATTTTAATTGACACTTTTACATATAAAATTTCTGTATTATAAAACTGTTTCACTTTTCAGGACATAGTAATGTATTAGAATGTCCACACATTTTTAAATAAGCAAAGAAATATTTATTAAGTGATAACAAATAAATACTTGCGTTATCTATATATTACAAAAAAAAGGTGACATATTATAGCAATTTGTTGTATCACAGCAGTGCTTCAATAACCCTTTAAATTTAATTAAAAGGAAATTTGAGGTATTGATTCCCTGGAAAAAGGAGGTAGAGCCCATGCACTGATTTTCTATGTAGAAATAGATTCTTAACTTTGATAACTCTTTTGCAGTGTAGTGTGGCAACAATTTATATGGCAAATAAGAGTTTGAAGATAAAGTTAAAACAAGAAGAAATGGTATATTTAGTAGGATTTTAAAGATAAGTTTTAGGGACACCTTCAACTTTGTCTGGGTTGTGATTTTCAAAACATACAATATATGTTTTAAATATAAGTACCTTTTGTTTATTTATTTATTTTAATTTTATTCATTTGTTTTCATGTGGTGCTGAGGATCCAACCCAGCACCTCACACGTGCTAGGCAAGCACTCTACCACTGAGTCAGAACCCCAGCCCCAGTACCTTTTATTTTTTCACCATCCATGAATAGTGTCTGTTGGGTGCAGGTAGACATTATCTAATTTTCTAAGTAGATTAGCAAGCTATTTAAAACAAAATCTAACATACTGAAAAAAATCTAAAGTTATGTAAAGAATTCTAAGAATCTAGGCTAAGTATTATAGCCTCCAAGTAGAGCTAATCTTTCCTTATTGAATAAAAGACAAAATCAGAAGGCTCAGAGGTTTTTCGTTGAAACACTTTCTGCTCAACAGTTTGAAGACATAATACCTAATGAAAAGGCAAAAAGTCTTAACCACATCAAGAAAGTACACTTATAGAGATATATCTACACATTTCAAATCTCTCTCTCTCTCTCAATGAATTCCGGTCCTAGAAGAATACCTTTCAACTTTTGAGTTTTTGCACATTTGGCCTGGAGTAAAAATGTGACTATGTTACTGATGTCCATATGTAAAGTTCTAACCCATGATTTGCACACAAATCTTTGAGCAGCTTATAGAAAAATATGTATTAACTAAATACCAAATATTCAAAGTTAAATTGAATATCATTGTTTAGTCAAATCCTCTTACTAGGTATTCTACTGTGAGTACCATTAATTATCCCTTCCCAACACACATTCACTTAATATACTTTACAGTGAATGCATCATTTTGTTCATTTTAACAAATTCTGCCTTTTAAAGTAAACAAATGAATACCAATTTTTTTTCAACCTTGAGTGACTCATCTTTTGTAATTTATCATGTCAGATTTCATCAGCTACTTCATAGTGGCTTGGTGGAAAATCACAACAAAATCCAATTGATTCAACATCAAATGATTTATCATAATATGACACATTTTAAAGGTTGAAGTTCTAGGATCTACAGAGTAAAAGGCATTGTGCTATTCAGGAATCTCATGTCAATAAAGAAAATTAAATATCTCATAGTTATTCAATGTTCACAAACATATTGTTAGACATTGTTTTTTTTAAAATTTGTTTTAATTAGTTACACATGGCAGTACAATGATCTTGACATATCATACATTCGAATCAGATGGGATATAATTTCTCATTTTTCTGAGTGTACAGGCTACAGAGTTACATTGGTCATACGACATTTTTTTTTTAAATAAGAAACTGTTATTTAAGTATAACTTCCTTGATTATATATAACATATTTATATTAAATGTATGTATGTAAATATATATATGTATCTAATTTATATAATTATATTATGTATGTTTGTAATATATGTGATATATATGTATGTGTGTATATATATATATATGTATATATATATATATATATAAACTCATTTATTATGGATTCCACAGTTGTCTGGCGTAGTTTAAGACTAATGCACCAAGTAGAGCACATTCCCATGTTTACCCATCAAGTTTACCTTGATTTTCCAAAGATGTAATCCAGTCATTTAGCACCTGCTAATTATGAGAGATGCAACTTCTAAGTTCTTCAGAACAAAATTTTAGTGTGCTTCCAAGGCCAGCAAATCATCAAGAAAAGTAGCTAGTCTCATTATCCAAGAATATGTGATTGCAGTGTCAAATGAAGCATTATTTTGACTGGTTTTCAATGCATCATGCTTCTTCATTGGCAGTCTGCCAGCACAGATTTTTTTAGATAGTTCCTAATGGGATTTACTTAAAGCCCATCTGTCATTTACCCTATATATTGTGTATAGGAATGAAGTGAAAAATCTTAATATATGTACATTTTAAAAAGTCATCTTTTACTACATATGCAACTTCTTTAGATAGCTGTCTTCCTACTTTACAAATATTTACCCATAACTCAAGAAGTTATGCATGTTTTCTATTATATCACAAAGGGTACTGTGTATGAAATTTACAACTTCCAGCAGTTAGGTAGAGTTATATTTTATTTGATATTCTACACATCATAGACACTAATATCGGCATTGGATTATATCCATTTGAAATAATTTGCAGAACAATCATAGGAATACAACTTCTTATTATTTCTGATGATGATATATCCAGGAGATTGATGCTATGGATTCACGTGGACATAGCTTAACTTCAGATGTTAAGACAGACAATTTAAAAATTAATTATGATTAAGTGTAATGAACGTTAATAATGAGGGGTTGGCGGCACTGAATAGCCAGGGGAAACTTGCTCACCTCAGAGTAGCAAAAAAATTCAAGAGATAAGGAGTTTTACAGAATAAAGGATAGTGGCTGCTAGTTAAAAGTAGTTGAAATAGTCCAGGGGAACAGAGGGAAATAGAAAGGTTTCAGGATGTGTCAAACACTAGCTATGGAAAAGTACGTGTAGCTGAAAGGAGGTTATAATGTTTGAAAATGAACCTAATGATAGAGAAAGGGTGACTCTAAAAGGACATCGCCAAATTGTGGATGAAGTTGTCCACTGTGATAGGAGTTGAGATGCTGTGCTAAGGGCAATCGTTAGGCACTGAAGCATATAATAGCTTCACAGCTGAGAAGATCACTCTGGCTTCGAAATGGGAAAGGCTTTGAGAGTGATCAGCTTTGAACTCACGGAAGCCTAACAGAAGATTCTCACTGTACTTGATTTGATTTCATTAACTTTAAATGTTTTACCTGAGCTTGATTCATTAGTAAGATGACACAGTAAAGGCAAAGAAAACTGGTGTAGGAATCAACTTAAGAGGCTGTGGTTTTCAAGTTTTATTATGTGCCAGGATTACCGGAAAGGCTTGGAATAATGCAGATTGCTGAACTCAACCCAGGTAGTAGGGAAAAGGGCTAAATAATTTGCTTTTCTAACAAGTTTCTAGGTGATGTTGATACTTCTGGATAAGAATGGATTTTGAGAACCAGAGAGCAAAACAAGGAAACTAGGAAGGGAGAAAAAAAAATTCAGTTTCATGCAATTATACCCCTGTTGTTATGCCTTTTTTTTCCTAAATATTTTTTTTTAGTTGTAGATGGACACAATACCTATATTTCATTTATTTATTTTTTTTATGTGGTGCTGAGGATCTAGCCCAGTGTCTCACACGTGCTAGGCAAGTGCTCTACCACTGAACTACATCCCCAGCTCTTGTCCTTGTGTCTTGGGAGGAGCTATACCAGGATTTGGAATGAACCCAAAACATTATACTTACGTCAGTACACAGGATTCTGTCTTCATAGAATCCATATATGCAGTCCCTAATCACCCTTTCACAAAATTAAGCAAAGTGTCAACTTTAGGAAGACATTGATTAAGTCAGTTAATTTTGCTTTGTCTATAGATAAATATGCACAGAACTGAGTTAATTATTATCCTTATTTGATGAGACATTCCTTGTTCAAGATATTTCCCACTTTTATTTACTGTACTGTTGTTTATTTTCATCTTAATTACTATTTATTTATATATTTATTGATTGATTGATACTGGAAACTAAACTCAGGGGTGCTCTACCACTGAGCTGCATCCCCACCATTCCTTTTTTCCTTTCTTTTCCTTTTTCTTTCTTTCACCTTTTTTTTCTTTCTTTAACAGTTTCTCACTAAATTGCCTGAGTGTTAGGCTTGTAATTAAAATTCTTCTGCCTCACCTCTTGAGTACTAGGATCACAGGAAACACAACTCATCATGGCCAGGTGTTGTTATTTATATTATATTTATTCATATTAAATAAAATATGCGTCTAAGATACTCTGATAGGTTATAAAATGCCACAAGTATAATTCTAAAGTGTAACAAAGTGTTATAAAATGTCATAATTATTTCTAAAATGTAAATCTGAAGTGAAAATTATATGATCTTTTCAAAATATTTGATAAAGGTCATTATCAAGTAATTATGTATATGTAAAAAAAGCTCTGAGTAATTAAGAAGAAAAATTTCTTAGCCTTACAAAAAAGTACCATAAAACCAAACAAAGAAAAAAGATCTGAGCTACCCGTATACTAAATATGGAAACTTTATAAATATTCCCTTTTAAATCAGTAATGAGAAGAAAATGCCAGCTATGCTTGTTTAATATTATAGCATTTTTTCAATAGTGTAAGAACAGAAATATTTTAGAAGCATCAATATAGAAAAAGAAGTAACATTTTTTTAAGTTTGGTAAATGATGTGATAATTACAATCAAAATAATCTACAAAAAATAAATAATTAAATTAATTAATTTAAAATAAATTCGTGTGAAGTTCATATACAGCCAACAGTTGTAATTTTGTACACCAGTAGCCAAAAGGAAAAAAGTTTAAAGACATTATACCCTATCTTATATTTAAAATATAAAATAGATATAAATTTTAAAAAGTAGGGTTAGAAAAGTAAGGTTTCTATAAGAATATAATTTTACTAAGATAAATTAAAGGATATTTATATAATTCAAAGGATGAACTAAGATTTTTGTCATAATTGAAAACAAGTACTAAAAGTATCTTTTCAATTATCAATAGACTCAGTATATTTCTAATCAAAAGTCCAAAAAGATTTTCATGAATTTTGATGATTTTAATAATTTAAGGAAATGGCTAAGAATAAGCCACATCTTTGAGAAAAACTAGTAGGACAAGGAAACTTCTTAACATGTGTTAGGATTTCATATAAGTCTGTACATATTCAGAGAGGGTTATATATTTCAGTTAAGCTTTTAAATGTTTCCATACCTACAATCATGCCACCCTTAAAAGGAACTCATAAAATATCCTAAAATCTCATCACTTTTTACTTTAGGATGATCCCTGTAAAGTCAGAATATTAAATAAGTGAAAAGATATGATCATTATCATAAAATTTACTTTGAAAATAAAATATATTAACATGGGGACTTTCATTTAAAAAACACCATTATTTCAATAAAAAACTAATTTTGCCCAGTTGATTTACTATATCTTCTTTTATTTCAAATAGCATACAATGGCAAAATATAGTTACTGCAAACACTATTCATACCAAGTTCTCAGAAAGCTAAGGAGGATTAAAATTTTACATAGTTTAGTGGGTAATAAGTTATAGTAACTTAGGAGCAAAAAGTTCTGGTGTGCAATTGCACAATAGGGTGACTACAGATAATAATTATGTAGGAGGCATTTCAAAAAGTTGGAAGAAAAGATTTTTGAAAGTTTTCACAATAAAAACATGATAAATGAGGAGATAGATAAGTTCAAAATGATTTAGAAGTTATTCAGTGAATACTTGTTTCAAAACACTACATGGTACCCCATTAATATGTGCACTTGTTTATATTTTACATATCAGATAAAATAAAATTTTAGAGAAGAATTAAATAAATAAAAAAATAAATTGTGACAATTTTAATTCAACCCCAGCTAAACTGTAAAATCCCTCATCTTTTAATATGAAATACAAATGTTTCTTAACATGCAGACTGATACATTGAAAAAAGAGAAATGAGGGGAGAGAGATGAATAGGAAGGGGAAGCATGCACAGAGGAGAGAGATGGAGACATAGAATTAAAATCATGGAAATGAATGTCCTCTGTACAGACATGTCCAAATATTTGATAAAATCAATAAAGCATCCAACCTATGATGAAGACAGATATGTTTTAAATTATAAATTAGAGTAAAACCAACAATTATTTTTATAGCTGATGATTTTCCTAACCCATTTTCCCTGTGAGAAGTGGCTTTTATTTATCAGGCAAATATCCAGAAAAGGACATTGAACAAGAACACTGAGAAAAACAAAACAAAATAGACAAAAACATCAGTGGATCAAAAACCCACAACCAGTCTCACTGTCTTGTACAATTAAATAAGATAAGTTTACCATCAAGAACACATGTGGTAAAATAATAAAAATACTTCTCTACATTGAAAATCTAATATGTACAAATTAATGTCATTGTTTCAAGAAAAGATGAACCCAGAATTGTTGGATCATTCTTTGGTTAGTTAACTGGCAGTGCCATCAAGATTCTCATCAAACCACCCAAAGATAAGCAAATATTTAACAGCTCAGGATCAAGAAACTTTAATCAATGATATATCATTGTGATATCTACCCACAGAAGTATAGATAAGACTGTGAAAGTAAGTATCGAGGCTTATTCTAATAAAATTAAAGATTTTCCCACATCCCTACTCTATTGGAGGCATAAACTTCTAAAACAACTCTCCTTTTTTCTGGGAAATATTTACTTGACACAATAAGTCATTCGGTCTCCTGCTTCCAAATCAGTATCTCCTTTCTACATCTCATCATTTTGTCCCAGCACTGTGGAAATGGGCAGTTGTCCCTATCTCACAACCTAAGATAGTCTAATTTGAAGATGTGCTCCTGTGATGAGCATGGACTCTTGCATTTAGACATGGTTCCAAGTTCAGTTTCACTGCACAGTAGATATGTTACCCCACATAAGCTATTTGGCCTCAATGGCATTGACCCTACTGATCAGTGAAACAGGAGGGGTTTTTAAAAAATATTTTTTAGTTGTCAATGGACCTTTATTTAATTTATTTATATGCAATGCTGAGAATCAAAACCTGTGGAAAGCCGTTCTCGCAGGTGACTGAGATACCTCCCTGACTGGGTGTGAGGCGCTCAGACCAGCTGTGTCAGAGCTTTCCCCACCCTTTCCAGGTGCGAGGGCTCCTCTGTGTGGGGGTGTGGCTGACCATTGACCTGGAAACCAATCTCTGACACTGACTTTGGAATGCTGTCTCCCTCTATACCTTCATTGGATGGAATTTTCCCCTGAATTTTTTGTTCCCCAATAAAAGCCCACTCTCTGGCGTGCTTCTTCCTCTCTCCTGGTGGTCTCTTGTGTAAACCTCGCTACCGCTAGGTGGCTAGAGGCAGGAGCTGGGAGAAGGCAAGAAAAAGGTAAATTGAGTTTTATGTGTCTTTATTTTGATCTCACTAGTTAACTTCTATGTTTGGAACCTCTAGTATGAAGCTAGCATGCTGGTCGCGTGACAGAGAAACCAGTGCCTCACACATGCTAGGTCAAGTGCTCTACCACTGAGTCACAATCCCAGCCCCAAAACAGGAGTTGTCTTATTAGTTTCAAATAGTTGCTGTAGGAGGGAATTATACTACTATTATTATGTTACTATTTAAGACAGAATTAAAAATGTAATAAATGGTAGAAAACAGAAAATAAACTGAGGCATGTGTAGACAGATAACTGATATGAAGGTGGCTAAATACTTAATGGGAAATTTTGCACAGTACCTGTAATACAACCACCAGATTGCCTTTTAAACTGTCTTCAGACCAGGTTGTAGGTCACACCATTGTCTCTAGGGTACCAAGAATTCCATGCTCCAAGCACATCAGTTTTCTATTTTTGTTTTCTAAATTTTAGTAGCTTTGTTGAAGTATAGCTACTATACAACAAGTTGTATGTATTTAAAATGCATGGTTTAATAAATTTAAGAAATCTATATACTTGTGAAAAAACATTGTCAAGGTCATGAACGTATTTATGTCCTTGAAAAGTTTACACATGGCCTTTTGAAATCTCTCCTTTCTGTGTCTCTTTGCCATCCTCACCCACCTGCAAGCAACTGCTGATCTGCTTGCCTTGCATGCATGTGTACAAGGCCCTGGGTTCAATCCCCATCACTACAAAAGAAACCAAACTAAAACAAAGACAAAACCTGATGTTAGCATTTTCAAAGATGTTTTTTCCTTTTCAAAAGGTTACTTCACCTTTTATTTATTAGTGAAAAGTATTTCACGAATATTGGCTTCATGGTATTTAGTAAGCCCTATATTGAAAGTACTTTTTTCTCTATTATTTTTTCTTGAATAAGGAAAGCTCTTCCTGTTATCTGTAACAGAATAAGGCTAGTCATTTTTTAATGCTTAATAAAGCTTAAGTTTTGTTAAAGTTCTTCTAAACTTGAAGGTGGAAGAAAAACTTTCAGAGAGCAGTTTCTGTTTAGAGTGAAAAGTAGATGAGGCTTAATGTTTCAGGTCTATAATCAACCACTTACTACTGCTGATAGTCTCACATTTTCAAAAATGCTGACATTCCCCCCAAGAGTGCCAACTGCTATAATTTTAAAAGGTGCCAAAGCAATATTTCCCATTGTCTGTATTTTAGATTATCGTCCCTGCAATCAAAAATGCAGCATGCAGCCAGGTGAGCCAGGTCCCTGAAGACCAGTCTTCAGTCATCACCACTCAGCAAATTTTTAGTAAATCTTCACTGTGTGATATATACTGAGTTATATACTAATGGGCTTCAGGCTCTATGGGGTGATCCAGATTAATAGACAATTAATATGTAATTATAAATGATAATGTTGTAAAATAAAATATAGGATACTCTGAGAGAAAATAATAATTGAAGCTTAATTTTACCTCTGGTTCTAAGGAAAACCTTTAAGAGGAATCAATTTTATATCTAAAAGCTGTATGAAATTTTACAGGAAATGGCCATATTTGGGAGTGGGCAGTGTTGGAAAGACATGAAGAAGTTGGAAGGTCATGAAGAAGTTACTTTTCTGGGCAGCAAAAAGAAGCAAAGGCTGTGAGGAGACTCTTGTAGTTTAAGATTTAGAATAAAGTGCCCTCTGCTTTCTCTCTCTAACACACTCATGCACACACAATTTACATATCTCTATTTGTCTCTGGGCAATGCTGCTTTCTTTTTGCCATATATCATAGAAGTTGTGTGTGGACATCCATGTGTGAGTGTATCTGTATGGGTAAAATTAGCATCTTGTTATCCTTTGTTTTCTTTATTCCTCTTTGAATCCACATATGACTTTGGGCAGATTTAAGCTAATAAACAATGGATGGAAGGAAATATGCTTCAGTCTCACCTACTGTTTTGATCAAACACTTTCATTACCATATAATTGAAAAAAAAATTAAAAACAAGGGAAAAAGGCACTATAGAGATGACCAGTTATCCTAAGAAAATAAGCATTCTGTGTTATTAGTGCAACAAGTATAGGCAGGGGAATTAACAATATTTCCACAATAGAAATGAGCATTACATAAAGAGCACACATACTGCATTTCATTGATCATTGTTGATGTGTGAATAAAGACAATGGGGTAACATGGGTTAAATTTTTAAGTAAGAAGAATAAGTAGAAGTTCTATTTTAAAGAGTCCCATGCTGCTATTTTCAACATATGCTATACATTTTTAAGGCACAGAAGTGATTAGATAACTCAATGTTTTAATCAAGAAAGTCCCTTGGATGTGGGTGGCAGAGTGGGTGTCTGGTTCAGGGTAAGAAGCAGAATTACATTATTTTAAAATAACAGTGGTAATTTTAATCAAGATTTTTGCCTAAATTTGTGAGCTAAGTGAGTAACTGATTGCATAATAATCAAAAAAGTAATCTTGTTAGATGGCGATGCCCAAATTTCCATGTGTCTAAAAATAGTCATTTAAGTTTTCTCTCCAATTAGATCCACATATATTAATGAAAAGAGGACAGATGTTTTCTTCTAAAATAAATCTTATTAAATTTAATTTACTAATGCAAATGTGGCTGCTGTTGCACAGTTGACCTAAAAATGATAACTTAATTTTTAAGATAGTTGTTGAATAAATAAGCATGCAAATAGTTAAACATCATTGAACTTTGGGCTAATCACACATTGACTCAATGTTGCTTTTTTTCACCCAACAATCAGATTTTTATTAAAAATCTACCACGTACAAAGCACTGTTCTAGATACAGGAGAAATAATAGTGAACAACTCATACAAATTTCCTTTGCACATGAAATTTAGATTCTAATGAAAAAAAATCATATATTATGCCATGTAAAAGAAAAAATATATAATATGTTAAATATGAAAGACTAAGGATGAAAATAGCAGGAAAGGCTTATTCTAAATAATTGTGGAAGGTTTGTGGAATTTAGCCAGGTGTCCGGGGATGTACACTGGCACTAACATTGACACATCCTGGATCCTAGAGTCCTGCAGAACACCCCCAACACTGGGCTGTGTTCCTTTGCCCCATTTCCTGCCTGCAATAGCCTCAGGATGGTTTGCCTAAATCAAGCCAGTCCTGCAATAATGAATCAGTCCTGCAATCAGAGGACAATCCACTGTCCTCTCTCTCTCTCTCTCTCTCTTTTTTTTTTTTTTGATACCACTGGAGTTTATAGTCTCTCCCAAGAATGAGAAAAAAACATCAGCATGGCTCATAATATCCAGCACAAAAACAGCCTCAGAAGCACTGTGGCCCCAGTCCAGCCAAACTGACCAAATAAGGCTCTAGCTTCACCAGGGAAAAACAGTCCCTTCAGGGCATAAATGTTTGGAAGTTTGTATCCTATGAATTAAACCTTGAAGAGTGAGAAATACGAGATTACAAAGATACTTCATAAATTGCTAGCTCTTCCCTGACAACTGGTTCAAAATAGCAATGATTTCATAAACCACTTCTAGAAATGGCTTGAGTGACCTAAGGAAAAGTGGTAACATTTGTGAGGCCATTGACAACTGTGTGGAATTATCCTGTGCATCATTCTTTGTCATCCCTGCCTTTCCAATCTTGCTCTTACACACTATAAGAAAAATAAGCTTTGACTCAACCCTCATTTTCCAGATGATTCGGAAGATCAGTTAACTGCTGTTTATAATAAACTGTCCCAAAATTTAGTGAGTCAAAGCAATAGCCACTTGTTATCTTCATGAGTCTTTGGGTTTCCACATTAGTTTTATTGATATGAGTAGGATTGGATGATCTCAGACACCCTCATAAATCTGTAGTTGCTAGTCTAGAATAACCTCAGCTAGAAGTATTTAGCTCTTCTTGGTGGCCAGGCATCAAAACCATGAGCATAAATACATATGTTCTCTTAAGAGTTAGGCTTAGAATAAAAACCTATCACTTCCAACATGCTGTTTCCCAAAGTGAAGGTCATTGCAGAGCCAACAGGTGGAAACATCTCTGCCATCACGGGGATAGCTAAAAGGTCATATTGAGAGGAACATGGTTTTGAGAAGAGAAGTAATAATGCCTAGCACAGTTTAAGACTTAGAATGAAGTATCCTTCTGGGTCACTGCACTGTGCTTTGGCAAAAACCGAGATAATTGAGCTCTATTGTTGTACATACCACACACACAAACACACATACAGAGTTGTACATGTCTATATTTGACTCTGAGCAATACTGCTTTCTTTTTCCATTGTGCACAGCCACGTGTGAATACATCTGTCAGGGTTCAACTAACACCTTTTGTTTTCCTCTGCTTCCTTTATTTTCCTTTGAATCCACACAGAACTTGTAGGATAAAGCTGAAGACCTTATTGAAAAGGTGATATTTTTAAAAATATAAAGAATTTGTGGGAGAGACATATGAAGTTATCTTGGGAAAGAGCATTTCAGCCATGGAGAATATCAGAGGGAAAAATTCTTAAGGCTGGAGCACTACTGGATTATTAAAGGAAACACAAGAGCTAAGTGTAGCTGATTCAAAGAGAGCAAGAGGTGAAGGGTCCTATGACACCTCTCAGTGAGCCTTGAGACCTGGGGAAAATGTGATACCATGATTGCAAAGTTTAAAACACTAACTTCATGACATAAAAACCATCTCTGTTCTCTGTTGAGAAGAAATTAATCATCCTTAAATTGTGATATAAAGTAAGAGGTTTAAAACCATTTTAAGAAAATTAGCCATTTTGTTTCAATAAAATGTTTTATCAAAATTATATACATGCAAAGATGTTGTGTCCGCCGAGAACTAAAAATAAATATTAAAAAAAAAATTTCTCTCTCTCTCTCTCCTCTCTCACTCTCTCTTTAAAAAAAATTATATACATGTACGCACACACATACACTCTCACACACATAAATTAAACATATACACACACATGAATTAAATTTGGAACTGATGATCTGTTTGAATGATGATAAAAAGGATAAAGTGCAACCTCTCATGTTGACCCCATATTCATGGAAACATAAAAGCTTTTACTTAGAAATGTATTTTAATAATTGGACTAGATGATCTTTAAATTGTCTAACATATTACCAAATTGCTACTGGCCAAACATACTTAGGCCTTATTTCAAAAAATACTGTACCTTGTAAAAATGAGAAGAAGAAGTCTTCAATACTCTCTATATTTGTTATGAAATTAAAAAAATATTAGACACTCAATGTAAACTAAAATGATTATTACTACTTCAAACTTTCTCTTAGTCACAATTAATTCAAAGTATTATTTCCTAGAATCATTTTCCATGAATCTCAAAAACATTAGCGGATTCTGCATATTTATGATCTTCATGGTACCTAAAGTAAGAAAAAAATTATTATGAAAAGCCACTCATCTCTAATGTTATAATTTATAATTTAATAAAGTTAATAATAGAGATGTGAAATAGATAAGACTTTTGAATTTTTGGTCTGGTAGCAAAATTGCATAAGTACATGGTCATCAGGTTGCTTGATTACATTGATTCAGGGTAATGGGGAGTGCAGGGCAATTGTGAACATTTTTCTATTTTTATATCTAACCACTAAATTTAAGTATTTCCGAAGCCAATGGAAATATAAATATTGATGCAGTATGAATATCAAATCTTAAGGTCTTTAGACCAAAACACATTAGATTACTTTTGTCAAATACTTAACAGTATAAGAATACTACATCAAAGTGTGTGAAATGTTACATGTTTAAAATTAATATAAGAAGTAAACATAGTAAGGTCATGTGTCCTACAATCAAACATTTGATTTCTTGCTCTGTTACTAAATGTCTAATAGAGTACAAACTGGTGTTAGACACAGTGTTTTCTAGGCAAAATCAAATTTTGTTCAGTATGAGTGTTTATCCTTGAAATGTTCATTAAAAATAAATGAAAATTAAATAAATTTTATTTGGCTTGTAATACTCAAAAAACAAATTATAATAGAGATGCATCAATTTTAAAATTGGTCACTATAATTTTCCCAACAATACTGTATTCTGCTCCCTTTGATCTGTATTCTTAATTCTAATTTCTCATTGCTTCAAATGTTCTTGTCTTGCTAGGTACTTTTTTTTTTTTGGTTTTGATCCAGAAGTGCTGATTTTAATTATGAATATCATAGTATATCTTCAGTAGATAATACCACAAAATAAGGAACTATAAAATGTCAAAGGCTGTTTCTTCATTGCCTAGTAACAGTTCATGATACTTAAAAATTATTGTCAGCAGAAAATTGAAGATAAATAATTTTCTTCATATTTTTGCAGAAATGTGCAAAATAAACCTTTGATCTAAATGACATTTATTAACCTGAATGTGAGATTAACTGCAGCATTTATCCTGAGTAATATTTTGCACTCATCTAGAACCTTTCATCTTAAACTTTCATAATATTTAAATGCATTAATTCTATAATCCTCACAAGACTCCCATAGCTAGGTAATTATTTTTATTCCTCCTTTATTGATGAAGAAACCTTCATACTGAGATTATCCCAAAGTCATACCAAAAGTCAAACCTGACTACAAAAATAAGAGCTGTGCTTTGAATGTCTACTTTTCTAAAACAAAGCTGCATTTTTTTTATTCCAAACAGCTTTTTCAAAACATACCTTCTCAAGATATGTTTATGTAAATGATTGTAGAACACATGCAAATATTTCTTCTTTTATAAACAAGAAAAAATAATTCATAATTGTAAATATTAAGATTTGCAACATACTGACTATACATAGTTATATTGAAGAAACTCATTAAATATTTACTTTCACAGTAAGAAGAAAAGAATATGTGAAAATTTATAGAAAGGTAGATGTTAAAAGAGTATCAACAATATAAATCAATTTTGATTGTACACATAAGGGCTTATTAATTTATTCAAGCAAACACTGATGGAGACAAAAGGTCTACACATTGAGGTCTTTGCTGTTCACACTGCTTGAAGAATGATCATTCTGGTGTTTCCAACAGGTTATAGTGACAGAAAAATGACTCTTATTACTGTTGTTGACTGAGGTTCATCTAACATTTTCATACAATTACTTTTCCCCCAACTGTTCATCTAAGGCATCATCTCTCATCCAAGTCTATGCCAAATCCTGCACAATGTGCTTTCCTAGCAGCTTGTCACTCTAAGAGAAGTTATAAACTGTAAATTTATCTTCATTTAAAAAATTGTGTAATTACCTATTTCCCTTTCTGGAGTGTAGACTGTATTGAAGTGGAGACAGTATGAGTTTTCCAGACATTTTTAATACTTGGTAAAATGTCTCTTACATATTAAGTACGGAAGAGGTAAATCTTTTATATATAAATATAAATTAAACCTTTTCTATGTAAATGCAATATATTAAAGACTTTTTACATATTACACATTTTAAAGTTACATTTTCTTTTGCCATAGTGAAAAATGAACTGATATCCTGACTTATCTCTGAATCCACATGCTAAAATGAAAATTACTCTCCAGTTCTTGCTAATTCTTTATAATATCTAAAAGAAATTGAGATATTCTATTTCAAATGAGTCTATATTAAATAAAATATATTAGTACTTAACTTATCTGGCTAAATAGTACATCAGTCAAAGATATTTTTTCATTATGTAATGCACAATATAATTATGGTAAAACAGTCCACATTATTTACTCAGATAACATATTATGATAGTAGTATAATAATGCTTCAAAAATTTGGTTGCCTGAGGATATCTTTTAGAAAATGAACTAAATAGTCTATTTAGATAAATGTGAATCCACTAATTCACCTTCCTTTGAGATTAGCATGCTACTATTGAAATAAACATAAAATAACATAAATTAAATTAATTTAGTAGAGCCCTTGAATAAAACACAAATATGTTGGCTGAAAAAGTTTCCTGTCAAGTCTTTTGTTACCTCTCTTTCTTTTGAATCTTTGATGCCGGCTAGTAGATGGGGAAGAATGGATTATCAGCACAGAGTTAAACGGACTAATTTGGTGTACATCATTTGGAATTGAAAGGGATTTCCCAGACTATTTTAATACACTCTTTGGAAGGCAGTTGAATTACAAAACAAACAAGAGTATTCCACTCTTCTTACCTAACTTAAAATAGTTTATGTTGCATTAACTTGCTTGAAGTAAACATGCTTTAAAAATGATAACACAACAAAAACAAACTGTTCCAAGCTGTAGAACAAAATGTTTAAGCATAGTCGAAATGACTTGGACTTAAACTGTGTTTTGGAAGTAAGCAGTTTGCTGTTTGTTAGGAAGAGTACTTTCCTAAATTCCTGCACCTCCATGTGCTTATGTGAGGCACATATTAGTGTACTGCATCATTGAGTGTACTGCATAACATTAATGAGGGCAAAGATAGTAGATCAAATGATTAATATTACTCTTGTAAATTGCAAGTGTTCCTAGCCTACCTGCAGAAACAAGTTTTTCTTCTGACCTCTCAGTTGTCCTCTTGCAGCAATACCATAAGAAGGAAGGGCTGTACTCTGATTCTATCTCTCAGTCTGGTCTGCCACAATGTGTAGTTGTTCAGTCTCTCTGTGTCTGACATGCTTCCTAATCTTTATATTAAAACTATGAAACTCTCATTTAGTATAATTTACTAAAATGATTTAAATTTACAAGAAAATATTAAACATCTCAACTCTTAATGACATTTATGGTATTAATATGATAGTTTGTGTTTATGTTTTCATAGTTCATGCTAATTTTAGATACATCCAATTTCATGGTCATATTGACAATAGAATTTTATTTAATATGGACTCCTTTGAAACAGAAATCTCAATTTCTTTTAGATTGCATAATGAATGCAGATGATAAAGCCATATGAAATCATAGATATCTACATGACTAGAATTTTCCCTTTTTTGTCATTTTCAAATATTGCTTCTGAATGTACTTTGAAATTTAATAAGAATAAATGCATAAGAACAAAAAAAAACTTTCACATAATATCCTGTCTGTAAAATTCATAAAACCTGGAAAGCAATTTCCATTTTAGTATGTGGATCGGGAGATAAGATGCAATATCGGTTCATTTTCACTATGGCAAAAGAAAGTGTAATTTTTAGTACTCTTGCTAACTTCTATTATCCACACGGGAGCTGTTATTATCTGCATAATGTACTGAGGCATTTGCAATTAGGCTTACTGTTCAGATTAGTCTCCCTTGGTTTCAAGTCACTTTCACTTGAAACGATAAAATTAAATTAGCAGTCTTACCTAGGTCAGTGTGAAGTTTCTCCTGAAGGATTTTGCAATCTATTGTTGCTGTGTTACAGTTGTTATATCATAACATTGGATGCAATTAAAGCTCAGATATTTTTATCCTATTAGTAGGAATTTTTAATAAAAGAGCAATATATAATTTTGTTTAATTCCTTCCACTTAGCTATTGTACAACCATTTAAAATAGGAACAAAATTCTTTACTTTGTATTACATCTTATACTTTTCTTTTGAGACTTCTAGCCATGTGATAAAGTTTATATTGAAATTAAAATATCTCGGTGTGATAAAATAATACCAAACCCTGATTGTAATACAGTTGCATATTTGTTTGAAATAAGAGGTAAAAATGCTCTATGAAGTTGTCTAGGAAAAAACTGGTCACTTTCTTTCTTTTTCTAATCTTCTCTATATAGCCTTTTATTTATTTTTCTTTCTTCTTGGCATGTATTTACCACACATGATTTGGTTTGTTTGTTTGGTTTTAGTCTCAGAGGGTAGAAAGTATGAAAGATTATTTTATTTTATTTTATTTTATTTTTGGTGCTGGGGATTGAACCCAGGGTCTTATGCATGCTAGGCAAACACTCTACCAACTGAGCTGTATCCCTAGCCCGATTATTTTATTTTTGAAGAAAAACAACTGGACCCAATACAAATAATAGCCCTTATATTCAAATTACATTGAATTTTGTAATTGATAAAGGAAGGAAATATGCAAAGAGGAATTGAAAAAATTCAAATATCCTCAATACTGACAGTAACTACATTTTTGCCTTGCCTCTAAAAAGAAGTGTTAGATTTTTCCACAAGCTCTTGGTAAGAAGTTCTTCTCATCCCAATGTTTGTCCAGAACTCGCACACTCCTCCCTGGTTTTATTCTTCTTCCCTTTATTCAGAAACCCATTATCCTATTCTTTCTTTGGCTACCTTTTACTCTTCCTTGAAGTCATTCTGCAAATATATTCTTAATGTCCTATGACTAAGACAAAAAATTTGATCCTTAGCCTGAATAAAAAAATCCATGAAAGATCAGAAGTTAAAATTTATAACTGGTTTGACTACAAAACCTCATTTCAACTCATGTAATTCTAAGGTTCATCTTGACTTACTCCAATTTGTGTATTTGTATATTTTGTAGCAGAAATATTAATTTAGTTGATGACTATATTATCAATATTAGAAATTTTCTCAAAATTCATTCTTTTTGGGTGGTAGGTACTGGGGATTGAACTCAGGGGCACTTGACCACTGAGCCACATCCCCAGCCCTATTTTGTATTTCATTTAGAAGACAGGGTCTCACTGGGTTGCTTAGCATCTTGCTTTTGCTAAGGCTAGCTTTGAACTTGCAATTGTCCTGCCTCAGCCTCCCGAGCTGCTGGGATTACAGTCCAGGGCTACTGTGCCCAGCTCAAAATTTCTTCTTAAAATAAAATAAAAATAACCTGAATTATCCAGTCTTATAGACTTCAATTAAAATATAAAAGAACCATATAAAATAAGTATAAGCCCAAGAATGCAGCTTAGTAGTAGATACCTTGCCTAACTTGTGTGAGGCTCAGAGTTTGCTCCCCTGCAAAACACACACACATACACACACACACACACACACACACACACACACAATGAACACTAAATTAAAGAAATATAAAACCCCTTCAAATTTAAATCCATAGAAAAATTTTAAAAAATATTTTTCAAATACAGGCATGCATGTCTTATAGATCAATATCACTAAACCTTGATTTAAACTGTAGCTTAAATTTCTTGACAAATGAGAAAATAGATGAGAGGGTAAAAAAACAATTACTTCCCAGATACACTTGACCAATAAACTGAGATCAGAATGTAATGTAAAGAATGTTAATTAGCAATTCTCAGAACCTGATCTTTCTTGGTTCTGATGGTATTTACCTTGCTAACTTGGAATTATTTTAGGAATTTCTGAATAAAACTTTTCTTCACTTATACTACTAATAAATGTAGTTATTTATTTATTTTTGGTAACTTTGTTTTACAATTTCAATAATGAGGTCATGAAATTTCAAAATAATTGAAAAAATAATGGTAAATATAATTCATCTCACAAATAATTATAGTTTAGTTATTTAGATCATCAACCTATTCATAGAATGTAGATATCAGTAAACCCAAGAAGAAATAAAAAGGGAATAGACATTAGTAAAAGTGTGAAGAATAATTGATTCAGGGGAAAAGAGTACTTTTTTTTCCTCTACAAGATAGTTCTTTTTCTCTTGGGGATAGAGTAAAGATAGTGGCTGCAAAATAACGAAAAGAAACACCTCCTGCAGCTGGCAGGGAGAGGATGCTTTATTTAATAGTGTTACTCAGACATTCAAATTTTTCCCTGATGGGAAAGCTATTTTCAACTCGAATTCAGGAATGAACATGATTAATGTACCTAGTTACTATGAATTTTTGTTCAGGATAGAAATTCCCATAATTAGTTATTTCAAATAATTATTTATCAAGTTCTACTTGATGACATCATCAGCTAGACTACTACTATGAATTTAAAATATATTACTATAATCTTTAAGTTTAAAGCTACCCATAATGTTGTTTCCTTTAAGTAAATAATTCTTGTTTTTCCTTCTATACATAATGACTACTTAGCTTAGTATCTTCTTTGATATCAACTAGATATTGTATAGGAAGATGTACATGGAGAGTCAATGTTGTAATTCAAGTACATTTTCTAAAGTAGCAGCTCCCAGATACACTTTACCAATAATGTATCTTGCCCGGCATATCTTATTGTTACCAGCTGCTAGTTAGAGAAAAGGATGAAGATACCCATAGCATGGGAGACCTGCCCTATACTTTTTCTCTTTTCAAATCATGGCGGCTGAAGTTGTTTCCAACATATATGACTGAAAATTGAGATTTTCAAAAGAAAACAAGTCCAATTTAAAAAAGGAAATTCTTGCCATAAGCTCTTTTGCTTTGGATCATGTATATTTCATGTGAGGTAATCCTCTTATAATAACCAAACAAGGATGTTTTTCTTTGTGTTCATCTGAATCCTATCAGCTTAAATTCAGAGAAGTGTGATATTTTTGATGTGTTTTTTAAAAGAAGGAATTTTTGCAAAACTTGAAACTAACTCAGAAACCTTACCTTAGTATTCAGTCTCTATAGAGAAAAACCTGATGCAATTTAAATTCAAAATTAATAGATATGTGTGTCAGCAATACTTAATTCAGTTGTATCTAAATAGTGATTAATTTTGAGGGTCATAGTAAATGATATTATCACAAAAATAGAAGTGATCTTATTACAAAGTAATTATTATTTTTTTAAAAAGTGCATAACTCTCTTATTACTGCCAAAATTTATTTTCTAAAAATGACTTTTTATCCACAACATGGGTAGTGTCACTACATTTACTATTCATTGGGGATGGAAAAGTGAATAAGAATCATTACAAAGTGAACTTTTTGAGGATGCTAAAATATTTTGACCACATCTTAAAGATTCACTTTAAAAAAGAAAATATCGTGTATTTGCATGTGCCTCTCAACCAAATAAAAAATATGACCATAAAAATGTAGACCAGTTGAAAATGAGTGTAGCTTCTTATATATATTATTATATAATGAATAGGAAAAATCAGCATATTGAACATTTTTTTCCCTCAGCATACATATCAGAAGATGACTTAGTTCAGACCTGTCTGTTAATGTATTAATTTAAAAGGCTCTTATCTTGCCTTTCCAACCTTCCTTCTAAGCCAATATCTTTCTAAATGGCACTGAACTTTTATAGAGAAAAGGTGTTTTCTATGCAGAAGATGAAAAATGCCGACAGCAGCAGAAAATAAGCCAAATAAAAATGAAGCCAACTAATCGCTTCAATGGGCTGAGGTACAGCAGGAACCCAGTTATTTGTGGATCTGTGATACTAAATCCTGTCTTGAAGCAGTATACTTGTTCTGCACACACCCTTCTAATAGTGTAAATGCCCTGGAAGTAGAATGAAACCACTCATGCATATTAAACGAACACTGTAACAAATGATTTGTCTTTTTTCCCTTACATCTGTCATTCATTTCATATAAGTATTTAATAGCTAATATATTTTGACATTTACAACTTCCTCACAATATGAATTTTAAAACATGACTAAAAGCCACAGTTTTTAATAGACCACAAACACATTTCGTTATAGTATAATAAATGGGAAAAACTAAACTGTAATTTCATCACCTCAAGACACACAATATTAGTTTTCTGTATTCATTATATCTACTTTGATTTATACTATAGGTAATTGATTTTAATTTACTAAATTACATAATGTATAGATTATATATCCTAATTATACATAGGTATCAATATTGAATTGTTTTTACTTATTAAAAAAATGTAAACTCCATGTGATTGAACTTATTGGTGCAAAATCTATATTATGTTGACTGTACAGTGTCTTTTCCTGCTTTCTTATTTAATATACATTGTCATTTTGATGATTAAGTTTAGGTGTCAACTTGATCAGACTAAGGATACCTAGAGAATCAATAAAGCATTATTTCTGGGTACATCTGTGAGAGTGTTTCCAGAGAACATTGGTCTGTGAATTGATGTACTGAGTAGGGAAGTACCAGTTACAATCCAATTGACTGAAAGCCCAGATGAAACAAAAATAAAAATTGTTTTGTTCGTTTGTTTTGTTTCTCCTAGAACTGGCATGCTTGTTCTTCCTGTCCTTGGACTTCAGAATTCCAGGTTCTTGCAAGGCTCAGTGGCACATGCCTGTAATGCCAGTGACTCAGGAAGCTATGGCAGGAGAATCTCAAGTTTGAGGCCCTAAAAGCAACTTAACAAGGCCCTAAGCAACTTAGTGAGACCCTGTCTCAAAATTATAAAGATAAAATCAAAAGGGCTGGAGCTTATCACTCAGCTATAAAGCACCCCTGGTTTAAATCCTCAGTATAAAACAAAAACAAAAGCGGGGTTGGGGATGTGGCTCAAGCGGTAGCACGCTCGCCTGGCATGCGTGCGGCCCAGGTTCAATCCTCAGCACCACATACAAACAAAGAGGTTGTGTCCGCCGAAAACTAAAATAAAAAAAAATAAAAAAAAAAAAAACAAAAGCAAACAAACCAATAAAAACAACTAACTTCAATTTAAAAAGAACTCCAAGTTCTCGGAAGCACTGGGACTCGCATCCGTGGCCCCAGGTTCTAAAGTCTCCAAACTCAAACTGAGAATTGCACCATCAGTTTCCTTGCTTCAGAGGCCTGCCTATTTAGAATAAACCAATTACTGGCAATCTCTGGAACTCTGGCTTGCAGATGGTTGTCATGGGGTTTCACTGCCTTAATAATCATGGGAGTCAATTTCTCACATAAATAACCTCTAATATATATCCATCTAGCTATGTTCTTTCTATCTATCTTCTGTCTATCTATCTATCTAAAAGTGCAACAAATTTCTTAAAGATGGAAAACTTAGGAAATAGTTCGATTCATATGCCTCACCACTAACTGGGTGCATTAATTTTGCTTAGCTTAAACCTTGATATAACATGAATGGAATGATGTATATGTACTGAGGGCAGGAAAGAGGAGAAGGATTAATACAAGTACTGTATTTAAAAAATCAAACTACGCCACATACCATCCCTGCCATTTCTGTGAAAGTGTTCACCACATAGGAATTGGCTAATCATGGGTAAATAAAATAAAAATTTTTAAAAAAATCAGAATATGCAACCTAATATTCTAATATTCCTAATATTGAAAGAAGTAACCTATAGTAAAATCTAATAAGGGTTCTGGTGTCCTAAATGAAAGCTCTAAATATTTTAATGTCAGATACAACAGGATACAAACTGATCTTTGACTGATCCTTAAAATAGAACTTAATAATTTGACTGGCTAACACTGCCCCTCCCCAATCTCCCAAGGTTTTATTTTATTTTATGCTTCTATATGAAAGACAAAACAATGCTTACCCAGAACTTGAGAAAAAATACTGCAGCAGGAAATAGAAAAATCCAAGATATTAAAATATACAATCTAATTTTAGGATAATAGATGTGATCCAACAATTCAAAATTGGTCTGGGTAAATTATAAAAGATATCATAATGATAAAATAAATATAAGAATTACTGTGTGATAGGAATTATCAGAGAGAAAAACATATCTCTTGTAAATTGAAAGTATTAATGAATATTTAAAATAGTAATAGAAATATTGTAAACCAAAGTGGAGAAATGCTGGAAAATGTAAAATAAAAGACAAGTAGAAAATATATAATACCTGCAAAAATCAATTTATACTATCCAACAATTTTAATGCAGAAATCTTGGTTGCAAAACATTTACACTAATATCCTGCATTTACAGAAAGATATTTATTTAAATTTCTCTTCCTTCCAAAGGAGAAAATGCAAGAAAATACACTGTCATTAAATTTAGGAACACTAAAGGTAAAGCAAAGATTCAAAACTTTTTAGAGAGAAAGAAAATAAAAAGCAACATGAATCAGATAAACATTAAACTGATGGCCGGAAGAAACTATTCTGAGGGGAAAGGATTTCAATTACTTTTTTTTTTTTTTTTCTCACCAGAAAACTGTCAAGAAAAAAGAATACTTAGGCAAGAAAACATCCAGAAATTTTCCCTCCTCCATGCCACTGTCAGGAAGTAATTTGAGGAACACTTTAGTAAGATAAGGGATTCATTCAGGAAGACTAAAACAAATAAACATATAAGAGTTGGACCCGGGATAGTAAGAAAAGGCAAGTTAGAAATAACACTTCACAAATGACCTCAAACATCATTAGATCCAACTGGTGGGTCATGTGAAAAGGGAAGCAGTGGGTGTACATGCTTTTGTGACATTTGTAGGATTAGATTCAGTAGATCTGTGAACAAGCTTCAGACATTGTCATGGATTAAGAACCTGATTTTTTTTTTTTGCACATAAAGGTTTATTTTAAATGTTTTAAGAATAGGATAGAGTTACATCATAATTATAAAAATTACTTAGAGAATTAACAGATTTATATTGTGTGTACTTTTAAATGCAGAGAACAGGGAACTGTCTACACATTGTATAAAATAAAATTAAAATTAAAAATGAATTCAAGCTCGAATGATGAGGTCATTTACCTAGTTTTAAAATGTGAACAGGAAGACCTCTGAACTCTGCACATTCATTCAAACCGAACTAATGGTGGAAAATACAAAGAGCATAGCATTTTGAAGGAACCACAGTCATTTCAGTCATAACTAGTCATAAAAATTGTTCCTGTTTTGTCTTTGGAGAACTTTCATTTTTTTTTAAGACAATCAGTTTAAGAGTGTTTTCAGGCACTACAATTTGTGACAATCAGAACAGTCTTCAAGTGGGTCTACAGTGTTCAGAGATTCAAGCCCAATGCACTTTGGGGTTTGGCACATAAAACAAGAATAGAAATGAAATCTGGTTTAGAATAACCTGATTTTTAAAAGAGCAGACAAATATGGACAATAAGCAAATTTTGGAATAGGTTTATGGTATCGATGTGGCAAAATAAAGAAGATATATATCATAGCACATCCTTTGATTCAAAATTGAACAATGTATATTTAGTCATTACAATGAAAATCATCCAGATTAGCTGAAGTGAATTAGGTCAAATTGGTTTTATGTACTTTTTATTTGTAGACATTTAACAAAAGTAATAGAAAAATTTTAAAACAACTGATTTAAATTATTTGTCTAAGATAAGTCTAGACAAATATTTGAACTAATTTTAAAGAAAGAACTGCACTCCAGAGAAACCTGAGGAGAAATATGACTGCATGTTGCTATCTAACTTCAGTAGAAATATGTAACTTCACTGGAAAAGGTTAAAAGTTTAAGCCTGGGGCTGGAGATGTGGCTCAAGCGGTACTGCGCTCGCCTGGCATGCTTGCGGCCCGGGTTCGATCCTCAGCACTACATACAAACAAGATGTTGTGTCCACCGAAAAACTAAAAAAAATAAATAAATAAAAATATTAAAATTCTCTCTCTCTCTCTCTCTCTCTCTCTCTCTCTCTCTCTCTCTCTCTCTCTCTCTCTCTTTCTTTAAAAAAATAAAGTTATATATAAAAAAATTAAAATAAAAAATTTAAGCCTGTTTTATCAACATTGATTTGAATTTATTTACACCAAATGTAACAAGGTTTAAGTGTTCAGTATGTAGCTGATTTGTTTTGGGAATTATTTTTTTTCCTGATATTATTTCCTTCACATTCCTTCTCCAAAATAGAATGCAGAGGGTGAGAAATGAAGCCAATATAATTACCTGTCCCCATGTAAAAAATGAAACTAGGCATATTTTTCCCATCCCTAGTTAAATAACTCTGAAACCAAACAAAAATAAACTAGCAGTTGGCTCCAGGAAATACTTATTCTCCCAGAGAATAAGTCTGTAACCCAATCAAGTCATCCTCCATGTCAAAAAGAAGAATGAGATCAAGATTCAAGAGTTATTTCCTCACTGTGACCAACAATCCAAAGTTTGTTTTAAATTCTGCTTAATTCTAAGTTCCTTATCTTACAAAATTTACCTAATAAATAGTGAATCACGGTCTTAAAGCTGTAAATATCTACCTTTACTCTTTTAAGACACAAATAAACATCTGCCTAATTCAAGTTTTCCCTTGTGGCAGAAAGTTTAATAAACCTAGTATTATTTGATTAACAGGGAAGATTTTTTGGCGGTTTTGATGTGGCTTTAGGTTATTCAAAATTCTAGAGATCCCAACAAGACAGCAGAAACCACCTCACCACCACCTCAACCAGTGTCCTCCCCTGTGGTCCCTTGTTTTCTTCTTATACCAGCTCCACCTGGGTTCCATGTTAAGGACAAACTAGTGCTACTGTTTATTGAATGTTCAAACACGGAGTTCATTGTGTATCCTAAGAATGTGTATCATGTTCTAAGAATCCTTTGATAAACTGGTTACTTTTTAAAAGATCCTATTTTTAGTCAAATTTGCTTTTTACCAATGATTATGTGTGTGTGTCTCCGGCTGTCTTCATCCCTTTCTGTTGGTAGTTTATAGGTGGAAGTTCGTAGGGCAAAGGACAAACAGTTCAGCTGAGTTTGTCTTTCAATCTGTCTATAAGCAATAACAAGTGACAGGTTGCAATAGTATAGTGTCCTTATAGGTCACATTGTCTTTTAGGTCATCTTTCAAACAGTTGGAATGTTTCCCTCAGCATCATTTTATTTTATCCATGGGAATCTAGAACTGGCAAAGATCTGCTCAACACATCTTCTATTACCAGAGATTGTATATCTGTCAGTTCTCCAGTTGGAAAACATCAACCATCCGTTTGGAATCCTGAGATACAGGGAATTCACACAACTTGTTTGGTCAGCTATTGCCAGACTTGCATGGGTTTGTATAAATGTATGTACATATTTCTTCTGGGCCATAAACTGCCTCCTGTATGAATCATTATAATTCTAAATTTTACCTTTATTTCTTAACAGGAAAATGTAAGTATAAATCACAATAAAATGATAAAGTCCTCAGTTATTAACGGGTGATCACTTTGGGGAATTTTCAACGTAGAAAAATTTTATTTCACAGTCATCTTAGAGACAAGGGAATAGGAAACATTGGTGTGAGAACGTTTTCAAGTGAAACAACCATTTATTTGGTGAAAAATTCAAACAAACAACAACAGAAAACATTTAGAAATTCTGGAAATTGACTTAAAGGCATATTTCAAGTAAATAAACATTATCCAGAAATACTGATTAAATCCTAAGAAAAACAGCAGACTATGACCCATTCCTCCATCTGTCTCAGCCTAGGGTTACAAAAAATCCTATTCCAGGTGGGTGTGACTAAAAGCTCAGATGTTATTTCCTGACATATTTGAGACTAGGGCTTCAATGTTATCCTGTAGGGGCAGGCTTCCAGCATCTTTTCTTTCTTTATTGACCCTCCCTACTGTAAAAGTTCAATTCCAGATAGGTTTAGCTGAGAAAATTAGAGCTTATTCCCACTTGCACCAATGATAGGTTAAAATCTGTACAATAGTCATGAAAGAGGGCATCATTTATCATAATAACATTCTATAAGTAATAAAAATATATTTAGAAGAATTAATGCCAAAAAACTGTCCAAATTTGCTGAAAAATATTAATTTGTACATTCCCAAACTTTAAGGAACTCCCAATAGGATAAATGCAAGAAATTGACACAGAGACATAATATCAAAATATTAAAACCTCAAAAAAGCTGAAAACTTTAAAATCTGTAAGTGAAAAATATATCTTGCATTTAAAATTTACTGCAAATTAATGCAATAAAAATAGTGCAATACTTACAGAAGGACACTTTTATAAATTAAAGGAACATAATTGGGAGTATAGAAATAAACCTATACATTTTTGGTCAAATGACTTTTAATGTGCTCTCATGACAGTCAAGTGGGTAAAAGAATGAACTTTTCAATTCATGAGAGTTTATATAGCTATGCAAAAGAATGAAATCAGAATGCTGTCTCTTACCATTCACAAATATTAACTCAAAATGGATTGTTGACCTATATGGAAAAGTGAAAAATGTAACAACTCTTAGATGGCTGGGGTTGTGGCTCAGCAGTGGAGCACTCACCTAACATATGCAAGATCGTGGGTTCAATCCTCAGCACCATTTTAAAATATTAATTAAATAAAGGTATTTTGTCCAACTACAACTAAAAAATAAATAAATACACTATATAATTAAATCTGTGTGACCTTAATTTTGTCAATTATTTCTTAGATATGACATGAAAAGCACAATGAACAAGAGAAAAATTACATAAATGTGGCTTCTTCAACATTTATAATAGTTTTGATTCAGATAACACTATCAAGAGAGCAAAAATACAAGAAACATTCACAAATCAAAGATATCATAAGGAACTATGTCCAGTATTTATAAAAATTTCTTACAGTTCAAAATAAAAGCAACATAATAAAAAATAAGCAGACTCTGAATATACGTTTGTACAAACAAAATATACAAAAGACCAGGAAACACAACATCCTTAGATATTATATATTTTCAATTCAGAACAGCAATGACAAACCACTTCTCATCAACTACAATGATTATAATAAAAAGCATTTATTGGTGGTGCTGGGAAGAAGTTGGAACTCTCAAATATTGCTGGCAGTAATGTAAAAATTATGCAGTTATTTTGGGAAATAGTTTGGTAGTTCTTCAAACATAAATTTACATAAATTAAACATAAATTTACCATGTCATCTTAGATATAGACCCAAAGCAATGAAAGCACACATTCACACAAACATTTATACATAAATGTTCATGGCAGCATTATTGATAATAACCAAAATGTGGGGTGAACCAAATGTTCATCCATTGTTGCAGAAATAAATAAGATATGTTATAGTCATGTAATGAAATATTATTCAGTCCAAAAGGGGATGGAAATATAATATATAGCCTTAATGGTTCTGGAAAACATTATGCAAAATGAAATAAATCAATAGTAAAAATACAAATACTTTATGATTCCACTAGAACAATCAAAATAAGAAATTAGAATGGTAATTGCTATTGACTTGTGAAAAGGGGAATTAGAGAGCTATTGTTTAACACAGAGTTTTGTTTTTATAAAATTAAAGAGCTATTGAATGTTTAGATGGTTGCACGATATTTTGAATGCATTTCATAATCTTCAACAAGACATTATACTTCTATCCTTGAATTGGTACCAGGTAATGGACATGAATACAATAAATTTGAAAGGGAAAAATAAAACAAAAGAAAAAAATGAACAAAGTAGTTACATGCTACAACATGGATAAACCTGGAAAATACTATGTTAAGAAAAAAAAGGCAGTGATAAAAAGTCCACATGTTGTACGGTAACTTCTATATAAAATGACCAGAATGGATGAATCTATTGTACTAGTAGAATTTGTTACTATAACAAACTAACTAAAGCTCTGTATTAATAAAGAAAATAGGTTTACTTAGCTTAAATTTGGGGAAGTTGAAAATTCAATTTTGAGTAATCCCATCAAGTCAGCTTCTGGTGAGGGCCTAACTATAGATCTCATAATGACAGAAATACACACTAAAGAAAGAAAGAAATCACACAGCAAACAGGAAGCCAGAATACAAAGAAAATCAAGTCTTAGAAATCTTGGCATACACATTTTAAAGCTCCTACCACCTCAAATTATCACTACAACTACCAACATATGAACATTTAGGGTACACACCCCATATCCAAACCATATCCAAATCACAGCACCTATTTGAGACAAGAAGTAGATTAGTAGTTGTTCATGGCTGAGAAGAAAATGGGGAAAGGAAAAGAAATACTAGTGAGTGGGTTACTTCTTTTTAAAATGACAAAAATGTTCAAAAATTATATTGTGATTTTTAAACAACTCTGTAAGCATGTTAAAATTACTAAATTGTGCACTTTAAATCGGTGAATCAGGCCTCTCTCCACTATTGAGAGATGGCCTTTATTTGTCAACTCTGACAAATAAACTCTTGTGTATATCTCTGAAAAAAAATGGTGAATTATACAAACTATGCATTATTTCTCAAGAAAGATATTTTGTTTCAAGATATAGACCATGTGTCCCAAGGAAAACTTGTACATATCTCTGAAGTTGACTTTTCCAATTCCTTGTTAAAGGAATAATACTTTATCTTTTCCAAGACTAGGATGGACAGAAGAATCTATTTTAACTAAATGAAGCAGAAAAGAATTGAAGGAGTATCAAATTTCTCACAAGTGAGCTGTAGAATAAAATATGCATGCTATATATTTTCAGCTAGGAGCCATTCTGCTAATAGAAATACCAAGCTACATACCTTGAGACTCAAGCTTCTTGTTCATATTTTAAGGTATTAATGAACTATAAAAGAAGTAAATTCATAAATATCCAATGGTCTTCACTTTTGATTCGTTTGAAGAAGACTGGAAAATGCATTCAAATTCCAAAATTGCTTGAAGATTCCTTGATCAATGTAATTTTTTAAAAAATGGGAAACTTAAAACCATGTTGAATTTGTGTCACCCTAAACTGTAACCTGTTTTTATTGTGCATTTCCCATCCCATAACTACTTGTTCCCTGCTTCCATTTTTCCTTTTCCTTTCAGTAAAATAGGAACACTCAGAGATCAGCTGGACTTTTAGAGTTAAGTTGCTCATGGTTGATCTTAACATCAACATTCTCCATTGGAATTAGAAGTTATTATAAGTGATTTTAGGGTAATCCTGGGAATGGGGTGGGCACCATGATGACCACCAGAACTTCCTTTAGGATTGAGAGTCTTAACTCACTCAAGTTCATCTGATTCTTGGGACAGATTATGCCTTACATATTTATCCTAAGATGTTTGCTAATATGTTTATTCAGAAACCCAGTTCACATTACAGGCTTTTTAAACTCATAAACATAAATATTTGGAACTATAGTCTTTTTCTTTCTAAAATCTACAATTATATTCCATCCATCTAAATATTGCTGTTTAAGCCCATAGTATGTATTAGTAAAGTTGTGAAATCTACTGGAGGTTGAAATTTTAAAATCTTGTTTTGTTTTTGTTTCACATAATAGGCATTAGAGCAGATTATGCTAAGTGAAGTTAGCCAATCCCTAAAGACAAATGCAGAATGTCTTCTCTGATATAAGCCGGGGTGACTCAAAATAGGGTGGGGAGGAAGAGCATGAGAAGAAGATTACCACTAAATAGGGAAGAGAGGTGGGAGGTAATGGGATGGAGAAGGGAAATTGCACGGAAGATGGAAGGAGACCTTCATCGTTATACAAAATACATATATGATGATATGAGGGGAAAGGAAAAAAAAGAGAGAGAAATGTATCACATGAGATTGGGTAGAGAGAGGTGATGGGAGGTTAGGGAAAGGGAAGAGAGAATAGGAAGGGAAGCAGAATAAAATAGACTCTAGTACTGCTGTGTGAATATACGTGGCCGTATAACCAATGTGGTTCTGCAACCTGTACACTTGGAAAAATGAGAAATTATACCCCATTTGATTCAAATGTATGATATGTCAAGATCATTGTATTGTCATGAACAATTAATATAAAATACTTTATTTGTTTTTGTTTCTTTTTCTCTATATTTTAAAAATATTTAATTGGCAAATAATAATTGTATGTATTTATAGCTACAGTGTGATGTGCATTGTGGAGTGATTAAATCCAGCTAATTAGCAAATCCACCTGCTTCCCTAATTATTATTTCTTCATGATGAAAAAAAATAATATCAACTTTTTAGCAAGCTTCAGTAATCTACTACAGAGTGGTAATTATAAAGAGTTTTAAAAATAACTCTAAGTACTATTTTTTTTAAAAGTTTTGCTATAATCACTTCTTTGATTCTTTGATACTTGGGAGGAAAAGCATCACAGAAATATATTTATCATCAACTTAATGACCTTTGTATAGAAGATGCAGTCTGTATGGACTTTACTGTTCAGAATTTCTTGAGGCTTGCTTTATGATCAGCTATGC